>NW_005842277.1:1542090-1562486 GCF_000455745.1 Alligator sinensis
CTCAAAGATATCATCATGGAATAGGGATTATAACTTCTAATTATATATTATTTGAGACAATATATACATGTAACCTCTTTAGAAATGTTTTATAAATAGATCACAACAGGCCATGGACTATATTAGGGGTCCAATCTTATAGGTCCCAAAGGCTCCTATAAAGGTTAGTAAAGATTAAAGAAAACCACTCTAACCAAAGGGAGTCAGTGTTCAGTCTAGAACGGCCTAATGGCAGAGATGTCTGCCTAATGGCAGAGATGCCATTAGGCATCTCTGCAGGCATTTTTATACATGCAAGCACTAAAGTGCTGGGAGCTTTTCAAAGCACCCAGCACTGTGATGCTTACAGTTGTGTAAGTGGCAAAATGCATGTCAGCGCTGAGAAAATAGTGGCAGTGCGCTTTTGAACTAAAATACATTGGAGGTGCTTTAGTTCAAAAGTGCACCACCACCATTTTCTATGCGCTGACATGCATTTCATCACTTATACAACTACACATGGCACAGTGCAGTTTGCCTCAGCTCACATGTGGAGCAGACGCAATTAATTGTGTCTGCTCCGAAGTGGAAGATCTCTGGCGCATTGCAGGACAAAAAAGCATGTGTATAAATTCCCTGCGATGCTTAGCTTCTTCAGTACTCAAACTGTTGTGTTACTAGAGATACCATTCTTGTTAATAGCAGTATATGGAGATGAGAGATAACAGACCTGATTACCTACCCATCAGCCCTGTTGTCTCTATGCAAGTTTGTGTACACAGACTCGATCCCTTAGCTCTCTCTAAAAGTTCAACGTTTCAAGAAGTTAAATGAATAGAGGATTGCTGGGGGTAAAGTAGATCTGGGCAAAGAGGAGGCATCTGGAGATAAATGCAAGGAGGGAGGGGCAGTAGAAACAAAAGAAAAACATTTTGAGCAGAATATTCCAGATGTCTTGAGGGATAAGTTTCTGAGTATAGCCTCTCCATTGATTTGAGATCTAGTGAGGGAATGGTGTGGTAGAAGGGAAAACCTATCATGACATCAGGCTTGCCAGACCATAAAAGAGACCCTGTCTGGGAATATTTTAATGAAGTTCCTCTACTTGTGGGTAAGACAGGCATGTGTGCAAAAAACAAACAGTACAACAAAGAAATGCAAGGCCTGGTTGTCCAAATGAAACATCATGACAGAGTCCTCCTTCTCAGGAAGAAGCTGGTCCGAAAATGATGAATGGAACATGTCTGAACATGCAGGAACTGTAGGCTAGTAAACATTTTTATTTCATACTACTTCCTTAAGGACTGCCTGTCTTACCTGTCCATATCTTCTGGGTGAACTTCTGGACTACTTGAATTCTCATAAAAATGTTGGAGCAAAAATATAGTTTTTATTTACTTTAAGGAACTGTCATATTTTTAATGTAGTTCTGATATCAAATAATGACTGAAACAGGCAGATCTTTGTTTTACAGTTTCACTTCTGAAGTAGCATGGAGTGCAATGAGTTATACTAAATGAGCAGTACTGTACTGACTGCATTGAATTATTTTTTTAAGGAGGATCCATTCTCAACATACAGGATTCTGACTATCCATCTTCAACACCATCATCGTCTACTGTTTCACAGTTATCTGCTAATTAGGGCTGTGTGAAGCTTCAGGTGCTTATTCAATTTGGAGGAGATTCGGCCCGATTCGGCGGCCAAATCTCAATCTGAATTGAATCAAGAGACCAATAAAATGGTACAAATCAATTTGAAGCTCTCCAAATTGATTCAGAAATCAATTCAAAGCTCTCTGAATTGACCCCGCCAGGCTCCATCCCCTGCCTGCTTCCCCAGCCCCCTGATCTCTGCTGCCCCCCAATGCCCCATGCTGCGTGAGGGGCTCTGCCATGAGCCCCAACCCCTGCCCACTCTCCCAGCCTGGTCAATGGCTGCCCTGCCAGGCCCCAGCACCCCAGTTCTTTAAAAAAAAAAAGCTCCACACTCATCAGCTGCTGCAGTTGCCTCAGGGCTTCTGGGGGCTCATGGCAGAGCCCCCCCCCCCACACACACACACACACACACACACAGCACGAGGCAGTGAGGGACAGCAGAGATTGCCCCCTTCTCCCCCACCTGGCAGTAGCCAGTGAATGCTGGGCTTTTTTTTTAAAAGAGCTGGGAGGCTGGGGCCAGGCAGCCTTGCTGATGGGGCTTGGAGAGCGGGCGGGGGATGGGTCCTGTTTGATTTGGAGATTAGGCCGATTCGGTGGCGGCTGAATCTCCGAATCATTTTTGGACCAATCAATTTGGGACAGTGATTCAAATCACTGAATTGAATCACTGATCCCCTAATTGGCCGAATCCGAATACAAAGTGAATAGTAGCCGCTTCGCACAGGCTGACTGCTAATGGTACCAGTCAAGTGTTCCAGTCAAATGTATGTCACCTAGTATATCACCTGTAGCAAAAAGAAATAAATCCCCATCATCCAGTAACAACTATGGACAAGTCTGTACTTAAGAACCAGAAGATTACAGCAAGAGGTAACTGATGGAAAAAATTGCTTGATTTGTTTATGCAACAAACTCTCCTTTCTGTATGTTTGAGAACACACACTTAATTGACATGGTTCAGTCATTGCTACCAGGATACAGTCCACCCAACAGAGCAAATATAGTAGGCAAATTGCTGGATAAAGTATATGAGAAAGAAATTGAACACTGTGCAAAAAGTCTAGAGGAGAAAATTGTTAACCTGAGTCTTAATGGGTGGAGCAAAGTCCACAATGATCCAGTAATATGTGCTTGTGTAACAACAGAAGAAACAACTGACACATCAGGGAATACATACAGCAGCATACTTAGGAGAAGTATCAGTAAAAGCTATAACAAACTATGAAAAAAATGCAAATGTCTAGTATACCGTTTTGTCACAGAAAATGCTGCAAATGCATCAAAGATGAGAAGAAATCTAGAAGAAAGTGAAGAAAGCCCCTAATAACATCTGGCTGCAGTGCTCATTTGATGCATTTCTTAGCCAAAGACTTCAGTGCTCCAGAAATAAAGGCTAATGTAGTTGAAATTGCAAAATACTTCCATAACAACCACTTTGCAGCAGCTGCCCTGAAGAATGCACTAGCAACCAAACTAACTCTCCCATAAGATGTGCGATGGAACTTGGTAGTGGACTATTTTGAGCGATATATTGAGAACTAGCCTAATCTGATGACAATTTGTAAACAGAATTGTGACAAAATAGATGGAACGGTCATAGCTAAAGTTCAACACTGGGCTAGGGAGAAATGTACAACATATGCTGACTATCCTCAGCCTATTTCCATACCCTTGAACAAAGTGCAGGGAAATTGCCGTTTTACTTCTGATGCTGTTGAGATTTGGAAGGAACCAAATGAGACCTTGAAAAGAGAAATACTCAATGACAGAGTTAAATTACCGACATTTAAAAAAAAATGAATAGATCAAGCAAGATCTCAAGCTCATTTTCTTGCCAATATTCTTAATGCTCAGTATCAGGATCAGTCTTTAACTACTGAAGAAGAAGAAGAGTTGGCTATGACACGGTGCAATCATCCCTCCATAATACCAACTATAATAAATTTCAGGGCTAAGGGTGAACCATTCAAGAAATATATGTTTGCTGATGAGGTTTTAAAGAAAGGTCACACGAGTGAACTGGTGGAAGTTACTTAAGCACCTGGATCCATCAGAGACTACTGAAGTGATAATCCAGCTTTTATCAGCAGTAACTTCTGCAGGTATAGAAAAAATATTTTCTTCCTTTGGACTAATTCATTCTAAATTGAGAAAATGCCTGGGAACTGAAAAAGCAGAAAAGCTTCTCTTTCTTGCCCAGCCTATGAATAAACAGGAAGAGAAAGGTGAAGACTGAGTTTGCTGCATAACCCAGTATTTTAAATTCCTTATGTTGACCTGGCTAAAATAATCTATATATATTTTTTGTTAAAAAACACATTTCACATTTAGAACTAAAATAATTAAAAATTCAAAAATGCATATGTGTTTTGTTAAAATAATTATACATGTTTGTTGTTGAAGAAAAATATCCAAAATACATAAGCTACATGTTTGTTGTTTTAGTTAAATAAAACAGTTTAAATGTCTGTTGTTTTTGGTGACAGTTGTTGTTGTCCTCCTAATAAGGTGTAGCAAAAATATCCCCCAATTATCCATGATTAGCCTGTGAACTGGAGATAATTGTAAAGTCACTGAGAGGTGAACTATCTGCTTCAATTAGCTTTGGTAAATAAAAGAACCAAATCATAATTCAGTTTTCTGATGTAGCTACAAAATTAATCTGAAAAAATATCAAAATAAAACACTGGTTTAAAATGTATAGTGTATACCTTCTAAAAATGAAACCTCCATCTATCTCTGAGTTGTGAATAAATGTATTATGGTTATATCAAAAAACAAGGATGTACTTTTTGTAGAAAACAACAATTAAATCAAGGCTTCCTGACCAGTGATTTAAATTGTGATTTAAATCAGATACACCCTGGGTATTACTAAGGTCTCAGGGCTTCCCCTGCTGTGAACCTTATCACCTGTGGAGCTTGTAGCTAGGAAACCACTTACCCCCTGCAAACCTCATAAGGTGTGGGACTCAAAAATGGGGCAGAGCTGGGAACACTACCCCCACTGTGAGCCCCACACTGCGAGTTGTGGGGCTTGCAACCATGGGACCCGGTGCAGGGGGAGCCTGGGACCATAATCCTGGATTTCCCTTGCACCGGTGATAAGGCACAATAGGAACTAATGTGTGATCCCCCTATGGCGCATCCTGTCATGCACATGTGGCATGGCAGGAGGTGCAATTGGGTGGATCATGAATTAGATTACACTGCACCTTTACCTGCATGTGTAGCGGGTCTCTATATGAAAGATTAGTGAGTGCAAGTTTAAGGAAAACAATGCTATCACAATATTTGTCAAAAAAATGGACACAGCCAGCTTCCAGTAGCTTTCAGGGCACAATTCAAGGTGCTAGTTTTGACTGTACAGCTCCAAATGATTTAGGCTCCACATACTACCACTTTCTCCCTTGTATTCCATCACATTCCATAAAGTCAGCCAGGAGCACCCTTCTGCAAATGCTATCTGTGTGCCAAGTGTGTTTGATGAAAACACAGGGGATGTCGTTCTGAATAGTCACTCTTCAGAAATTGGGGAGAGAGTTCCAGAGCTATCTGTCAAAGCCCATGTCTGGACATGTTCCAGAAGAATTCTAAGACCTTTTTATCTGAACAGCCTTTCAGCAGGTGGAGTTACATTTCTGGTCTCTGTCTGGGAAGTTTCTTTTATTACTTATTATTATATTTTAATATATATCTGTTTTTTATTGTTAGCTTCCCACAGCATTTTGGGTGAGTGGCATGTCAATCTAATAAACAAAGAGAAAGACAAAAATATTTGCAAGATATGGAGACAATTATACTTATCACACTGGCCATTCCATCAAAGAGTGAAAACTAAGGCAAAACAGGGCAAATACATGCGGTGGGCTTGCCGGTGGCAGTCCGGTGCACCAGCTTCAGAGAGGTTTAAAGTGATTGGTGGGGCACTCCCCACCAATCAAGAAGGGCAAGGGGAGAGGCTTGCCCTGCCCCTACCCAGGAGCGAGGCGAAGAGCCAGATCAGAGAGGAGACTAACCCCCTCTCTGTCTGATTGGTCCATTTGCAATCTGGGGGCAGAGCCTCTGAAGTGAATAAAAAGGCAGCGTTCCTGGCACATAGGTGGCTGTGATGAGGGACAGAGAAGAGGGCTAAGAAGAGCTGGCAGAGCTGACCAGCAGGATGGAGCAGTTGCCTCAGAAGAACCTGAAGAGACTCGCCAGACAGGGAGCGTCAAGCGGCCGTGTCTCCCAGCCCCCACTATGACGGAGTGCGGCGTTAGTGCACAGCTAGTGCACAGACCGAGGCCCCAGAGCCACATGCATCAGCTTGAGTCTCCAACGAGGCAGGGCACACAGTGCACAGACTAGTGCACGGAGAGTCCAGGAGTGAAACGAGATTGATTCAGACCTTTTAATTGGTCCCCTGATTCAATTTGGATTCGTAAATTCAGCCACCAAATCAGGCCAAATCTCCTCTGAATCAAATCACCACCCAAAGCTCCGCATAGCACTATTGAGTACCACCCAGGTTACATACACATAAAGTTCAACAGTGAACCCCACAATTGTGGAAATGCATAAAAGTATAATCCTTCTTAAAGTCTTTCTATTTTGCCATTTTGTTAATATAAAACTCATCAAAGGATGAGAGGTTGCAGTAGTGTTTATTGCTTGTAGTTGGTATGAAATATACCAAGTCAGACCAGGAATCCATAATTAATACATAATGATAGTAAAGACTCATATTGGTAAAGTGTTACATGCGCTTATGAAACACTAATTAAACAGACCCTCAAAATCAATCAGAGTTATTATGCGAAGGTCAAGGTTTGTCTTGAATCTGGAAGCACACAGGGCTAAAAGGATTAAGGCACACTAGTTCCTGTAGCTAGCAGCAGGCAAAGGATTGACATGGCTAGCGTTACCTGTCTTCGACTCCCCTGCCCAAACTGTCACTGGTTTATAGTTGGGATCAGCCTTTGGCATAAGTCTAGAGCAAGGTTTGAACTCGTACTTCTGGAGCCACAGCAAGATGCCTTAACTGTGCTGGTGCTATGTCCTCATAAACCCTATCCATTTAGGAACACGCTATAAAAATATTATGCCTAAAGCATAATGATTTCTTGTGCTTTTTTTTTTTATACGAAGAGCTCCCAGGAAGAGCAGATCATTATCTGTGTTCTCACCTTTCAGTTCTAGGAAAGGAGCATAAACCTTATCTGACCCTAAAGTTGCACTTTTCAGTGACCACAATTTATACAAGATGGATGGAGGTGATAACACATTTTCACTATCAGACAGCAAAAGAAGCTGAGAGAAGGAAGGGACTCAGGCAAAACTATTAGAGAGAGAAATTCAGCACACAAGGACAATCCTATACCTCACCCCTGGTCAGCTGCAAGACAAGGATGTAAGCTGTAGTCTCCTTTGTCACTACTGCTTTGATAACTCAGGGAAAAGCCAAGACAGGTGGTTATTAATAAAACAACTATAAATACTGCTGGGGGAAGCACTGCATTAAGCAGCTATCCATTTAAGGAATAACTGATAGCTACAACTGGAAAGGCAGTGTCAGACAGTCATTCATAAAATGGTAGTTGATAACTGTATGGGGATGCTCAGAGTTAAGTATTATCAGTGAAAAACTCTCAATAACTCACTGCAGCCCAACACACTATGGCTGTCACCAATAATGGGGAAAAAAACCCTGCCCATAATTCATTGTGGTAAAGCACCATAATTATAGATAAATGACCTACCACTAAATCATTGGGGCAATACAAAGGTTAGAGAAGTAGAAAAGTGGCAGCAGATTTAAAAAAATCCTGATAAATAAAGACTGTAAAATCCATATAGGTAGTTGTTTAAGAATGATACCAACTGACGTTAATTTCATAAAAGGGAGAAACCACATTCTTCTCTCATATGTTTACTTGCATCCTTACTATAATGTGCTAGAAGGTGCACTTTGCATTGTGGTAGCATGCCATTTCACAGCTATATCCTGAAGGCAAATTTTGGTTTAATTTCTGTATTATTTTATTTAATTAGCACTTCTGATTTAAAGAGGTGCTTTATACATTAACTAGCTATCAAGATTTTCTTTTATAATATATAAAAAGTTATGCATTTGTCAATAGAACATTACTTCCATAAGGAATCAATAGGACTTTATATTTTATTTCATAGCTATTTGGAAAGTATTCACCTCTCAAATTCTGTATTATGTATTTTTATAACTTCAGAGAGGCAAGAAATAAAAGTAAAACTTTAATTATAGTGTAAAACTTGTATTTATATTTTATATTGATTTACACAGACTCTTTTACAAACCTCAAAGTGCTTTCCAGATTTATCAACTACATACAGAACAAAGAGAGTGTTTAATTTCATATACTTGCCACTGAAATATGACCACATAGCAATATTAGCAACCATAAGTGAAAGTATGGAGGCAGAGAAGGGATATGAAATAACTAATTCATATGAAGTGGGAGGACAACAGAAAAAGTAATAGGTTGTATTTATTTTTTTGTTTATTTAAAAATCCATGTAATTAGGCATTAAGACTCTTTTTTAAAAAGCCAATATTGTTCCTGACTGTTCCTAACAATTAAAACTTCAATTTAAAAAGTTTAATAAAATCCATGTCTCTGTAACAAACGTAGCCTCAAGGAATGTTTAAATGGAACTTCTTAGAGGGTACAAACCTGAATTTTTTACCTGTATGAATTTTCCAAATAAGGAAAATATTATGATCAAATACTCTTTACACAAGACCTTCAAAAATACACCCTAATTTACTATTCAATTAGTACTAGCTGCTTTGCTGTTTATTGTAGGAAAGCAAAAAGACAGAAAGGTTGACTCACTAGGAAGTAGTTTGTAGAAAGAAAAGTGGCTCTCTGCCCTCCATGACTGGCATTTAAAAAGCATGCAGCTAACATGCAAAAACCAGCTCCCAATAATGCCACTCCTTCTACCCACTCACTTCAGTGGGAGTTAGTGAGAGGCATAACTAGAGTTCTGTGTCCTGGCTGGTAGCAGCAAAGCAACAATAGTGGTGGTTGTGCCAGTGGTGGCAAAAGGGACCCTTTCATGCACCTTCTTTAAGTTGGCATCTGGGGCTGGTTCTCCAGTTGCCCACCTCTAGTTAGTAGAATTATACTGCAGGTGCAATAAAGCTCGATTAAGGCTTCTATTTTTTAACTTGTAGAGAAGTTAGTTTTGTTTTCCCCCCAGATACCATTGTTTATCTGTAGCTGTAGAATTTTTAGCTTGTTTTTTTTGTTTTTTTTACAAAGTTTGCCATTTAATTGCACATGGTAAGTAACAGTAATTATTTTTTCAGAATTGTTTTTTTCTGAGTTTGTCTATATCTGTCAAGCTGCCATTCCTAGGCAAACTCATTCTGAATGAGTGCTGCAAAAATCTAAAATTCTTTTACTCAGCCCAAAAGAAAGAAATCTTTAAACACCCTCAATTTTTCAGTCTAAAATTACTAGGATTAAGTTTCAAAATGAAATTGAATTGCAAAATGAGTTTATCCAAAAGTTTAAATAAATGCAGTTGAGATATTTCTGACTTGGTTGAGAGGGTGGGAAATGCCACTTTCTGCCATATGTCATAATCAGAAATCATGTGCTTAAAGTAACTCAAAAATTGCTGAAGCTAGAAACTTTAAAATTCGACATGTTCTGAAGATTTCATTGACACTTTAAAAATCAAGCCAAGTTTGAATAAAAAAGTCAGCTAAAACTGAATATGTATTCAGTGATTGTAAAAAGATTTAACACTTTTCTATCCATTTTCCACAAAACATATTTTTTGTTCTATTACTACTATTATTTTTACTTTTAGTATAGCTTCGATATACATAAAATAAGTGTACAGCCTACAAATATCACTATATTTAAATATATCAATAAAT
Organism: Alligator sinensis; assembly: GCF_000455745.1. Lineage (NCBI taxonomy): Eukaryota > Metazoa > Chordata > Crocodylia > Alligatoridae > Alligator > Alligator sinensis. Next base: position 1,551,642 of record NW_005842277.1, read on the forward strand.
GTAAAACAATATTAGCTTCAGAATCAATCCACACTTCTGTTTTCTCTTGACATTCGCATGACATTTGTTTTTCTATGGTTAATACTGGGTTTGCACACTGTTTTACATTTACAATAGATATGTAGTTTTACACATGCATGTACAAATTAAAATGTAATTTTCTCTTAAAGCTTTTGATTGTAATTAATTTTTAGAGGTATCAAGCTTTTGATGTCTAGTGAAAACAAATGTCTTAATTCAACTTGATTAGACTGGGGGGGGGCAGGGGGTGCGAAGGAAGCCTTACAAGATGGAAATCTTGGATATAAACTGTTAACTGTGTATGTCAAGAGGGTTCTGCAAACAAATCCTTATATACCCTGCTCAGAAAGCATCACCATGCCTGTGATAACTAACATACTGATCTGTCCAGACATCAGCAAAAGATGTTATTCATGTAAGATAGATGAACTGAAGATCTCCACTTGACAGATTTGTCCCTTCAAGCTTAGGTCTATCATCCTTCCCACATTCAGAGATGCAAAGTCATACATTATTGCTCCATGACAGCTAGTGTGAAAATCAGAACTTTGAAAGCAGAAAGACACTCAGATTTGTCCCTCATCCTAACTCACTGAATTCCCCATGCCTGGAAGCAAGGCTTTTTCCTCCAGTCTTCAGTCAGGCCCCTAAAGGGATGTTAAGATAATAAGACCTGACAGTTTTTATAGTCATGATGCCATAAACCACCCTAGAGGACCTCTCTATCAACCAACAAGAAGCATGGTTTGCAATTACCTTGACTCACTAAACTCAAGCCACCACCAGTTACTGAAATTTTATTTACTTAGAGATGCTACCTTCTGGCTGTATGGATACAAGTCAGATCATTTTTTTCCCTCAAGAATAGTCTAGTAACTGCACTGTAGACTGAAACTGTTCGTACCCTTAGGTAGGACTGCCATCTGTCCAGATCTTGTCAGATACATCCCTCTTTATAAAAGATCTTTTTTTTAAATTTAACTTCAAATCTCTTCTGGAGAAGGGCAGAGTGAGGAGGGTCAGGAAAACATATAAAGCCATGATACAAGCATTGTAAAATTATAAAATTATAAAAACTAAAAATAGAGAAAACTATATTTCAGTGGGAAGAAAAAGGGTGATAGAACAAGAAGAAAAATTAACATAAGGGTAAGGATAAACATTTGGATAAGGATTTTACTCTGCCTCTTCATTTTTTTTTTCCTCCTTAGTAACTGCAAGGTTTATGCAAAGTGTTGGATTGACAGCCTTGGGGGCAAAAGCCCTCTCTCCAGAAAAACGATAACATGGGCAGCTGCAATGAAAGCTTCCCTGTAACAGAGAACTCACATTCCACTTTAACTAACTTTAAGACTACTGACTGCTAGATAAGCTGGTCTTGAAGTCAGGTAGGTTAAATTTCATTGCCCCGAGTTTCCTTGGAATATATCCTTTACCTGCTCTAGAAAAATAATAGTTCCCTTCCTGAGAGACTGGGATTTGAGAAACAATTTCTATTAGGGATCTTGGAGTAGCATGAATGGACCCTGAGGAAATAACTGTTAATATCCATATGACTACAGTAACTGATTTTCATGGGTAAGGGGATGAAACCTGCCTTCCCATAAAAAAGTGACACTGGAAATCACATTTTGCAATCAAATATTTGTGGATGTGCTCACCATCACTATGAGTGGATATGCTCACCATCAGTAAAATCACGGCATTAATAAGCTGACCATTGATCTTAAGCAGACACCTATAGGTCAGAGCTATGGGCCTTCAGCAAAAGAATCTTTAATCCCGGTTACACCTCTTTTTGTTCCTCTGAGAAATTCTCTCTCTCAAACTGCTGAAAATCCCATAGTGTTGGAAATACACTATGGCTTGAAGAGGGCAGATTCCATGTACAGACTCAAAGGAGGGAGAAGACCTAGCTGTGAGGAAACAAAGTATTCAGATAAAAAGTACCTGGATGTGCTGAAAGTGCAAACTTCCAGAAGAGACTCACTTCACTGGTAAATGAAACTGTGTGGGGCTAAAATTCTGCTGTCCCGGCTACATGGGATATAGGAGCAGAAACTTCCAGCAGAGACCTAAGTGAAAAGCCTGATGACTAGGGGAGAGGATTCAACAGCCACCATAACTCCATGCCCCACATCATCAGTAGTCATTGTCTTGGTAGTTAAATTCTACTAATTTGCTCCCAAGGAAGAGAGCTGCCTAGAAGAATGGTCCTTCTGAATTAATGATCACACACTGTCATCCTGGAGCCATATTTAACAGAGCATCTGATCCATGATACAGTGACAAAAGCAGGCTAAAAGAATTGGCAACAAAGGGGATACACATTCTGGTAGCTGATTGTCTGTAGTTACCAAACTCCGTGGAAGGAGAGGACCGTTAACACTACCCAAGCAGAAATTTCAGAGCTCACCATTGCATGGCATTAGCAGATAACCAACTGCTAACTTGTATTTAACCATTTAGAATATTCTCTGATTTTCACAGGTAATGAATGTGTGCAGGTCGCAATCACTCCCACTCAGCTGTACTTATATTAAACAAACTAAGGCCCCAAAAAGGAGCTAGGGAAGAGCAGACTTTGCTGACCTCTGGATGAACTGAGAAGAAATGTAAAAAGTGAAAATCCATTAATGAGCAGAAAAGCTGGTATGAAAAAGTAGTAGTAGAATTAAAGTAAAATTAATGAGGGAAGGTGCAGAAATAATGGAAGAAAAGAAGGGCCAGGCATGGACTTGGAAAAGAGATGAGTAGAAATGGAAAGCTGGACCATAGGTAAAAATCCTTTGACATGAAAACTTGAGCATTTGGGGTACACGTAGGGGTGCCTCATTGTTACTGGCTGCATCTACACATGTATATTAATGCATAACAATAAACTTCGGCACATATCACACCAGAGTTTATTGCTCTATGGTGCTCCATTTATAGGTGCGTCCAGGACCGCAGTACCTTGAGCCAGGTCAGAGCAGCCCTGGCTGGCAGGGGGTCTGGAGGATAAGCCTGAGCCCAGGGCTGCTTTAACCTGGCTGAATGTGCTGTGGAGGCACTGGCTGGGAAACAAGGGTGCTCTAGTGTTGGGATACCCTGCAGAAAGCCCCCACACTGAAGCACCTTCATACCCCAGCCAGCCAAGTAAGCATCTACACAGGTCAGCGTCTACACATGTTGAGCATGAAAAAACTCAGCAGCAGGATAATTTCCAGAAGCCTAATAGGGCCAAGACATGCAGTTAATTAAGCAACTCTGCAGTGAATGTCTCATCATGACATGCCCATTTTGTAGCTATGTCAGGGAGCATGATTAATGCAAGGAGTTGCTACCTTGTCCTGGAAGTTTTACTGAGTTGGACTGACTGTTAAACCAACCAGTCAGTGTATTATACGAGTGACAATAAACCTCTCCAAGCATTCACCACTGAACATAAATTTGAGTTGTTCTTTCTGTGCCATATCTGGACTCCAGATGTGCATCAAGATGAGCACAGACATGCAGTATGTGGTGCCGCAGACCCATCTGTGGTACGACACAATGCAGATGCAGGCATTCCCTGTGCTGCTACTTGCAGGACAGGGGGTTTTCTTGACCCTGGGATATTCCAGGGTAAAAAAAAAACCTCATGCCAAACCAACCCCCCCCCAAAAAAAAAAAAAAAAAAATGGACTGGCGCATGGGGCAGCAGCATGTGTTGCCCAAAACTGCAGCCTGGCCAGCTAGAGCCACACTCTGGCTGCCAGCCAGGCTCCCTGCTGCAGAGGCACCATAGCTGCAGCTCCCTGAGAAAACCAGGACCCCAGGTAAGGCTGCTGGGACCAGCACAGTTGCTGGCCCCAGCCTCCCCTCCCTGACCCGGGGTAACGTGCTGCATGCCAGAGCGTGCACAGCACAGGTGTTCCCTAGTGACAAGCAGCAGTGGCACTAGATGTGCCTTTGCTACTTGTCCTTGTGGAAACACATTCCTGGTTGTGGGTATGCATCCCAGAAAGCCACTTACTAGCACTGGCCCTCTGGAGTGCCCAGACACTAAAAGCCTGAACACCAGAAGCAACAGTGAGCAAGATACCCCCGCAACACAACAAGAAGTATTTGCCCAAAGCAAGGAAGTCAAATTTAAAAGTCCCAGGGTCTATTTCTTACTTTATAGCTTATTAAAGCACCTATACTGTTAGTTATCTATCCCAAAAAACTTGAGTCAAACAAGAAAAGTGATAGAGAGTAGGCAATTATTTTTCATGTTAACTGACAGATGGACAAACCCTCTGTTCCACTGCACCTGGATTATTTCCAGTTTTTTCAATACATCTTTAATATTGAGAACAACCTGATAACAAGAACACATGATAAAATTCCCCAGGGTTTTAACATTATGATTTTACCATTGAGTTTTTTTACATTATGGAAAATTAAGAAATGTGTTTCTCTGCCTGTTTTAAAATGTTTTGTATAATGTTAATGTAGAGCCTTATCATGTCATAAAAAAGGTTTATGTGGCATATATAACATACTTATAATGCCCCCTAATTTTTACTTTTCTTTTAATTTTATCAAAATTTGGGCAGGCCCCTTAATGATTCTATGATAATGAATTGATATTTTGTACGCGCTGATATACAAAATAAAACTAAAACATTAGCAGTATCTAAATAAAATTAAACTAAAAATCAAACCAAGCACCACCCAACCAACTATCAATTATATAAAAGCTAGGGCTGTGCGAAGCTTTGGCTGCCGATTTGATTTGGCGGAGATTCGGGCCGATTTGGAAGCTGAATCTTCAAATCCGAATCGAATCAGGAGACCCTTTAATCTCTCTGAATTGAATCAGAACCCTCCAAATTGATTCAAAGAGATTTCATGATTCAGACAGACACAGGTTTAAATGTTTTTTCTCCATACCTCAAGGTAACAGGAGGCTTGTGAACGCTGAGATGGTGGGGCGGATGAAGTGTCCCATGGGAGCACGGGGGAGTCCCCAGCATGCTCAACAGCAGATCCCGAAGTGGACTGGTAGCATTTCCGGTCCACTTATGGGTCTGCTGCGAAGCATGCGGGGGACCCCATCTCCCACCTATCCCCTGGCTTGGCAACTGGTGCCTCCTGGGTCTGGGTGGGGGAGGCACCCGAGGTCCCCCTGTGGCCGATCACTGAGCGGCAGGGTGCAGGGGGGGTCCGCCACCGAGCACACAGGGGGGGCCCCCACACTTCTGTGGGAAGCTCCATCCGCCCCACCATCTCAGCATTCACGAGCCATACCTTGTACCTCGAGCTATGTAGAAAAAACATTTCAAGCTGTGTCTCCGAATGAGCATCGAATTTTCAGATTCAGATTCAGTCGAATCGAATCAGGACAGTGATCCAAATCAACATATTGAATCACTGTCTCCTGAATCGGGCCATATCCGAATTGAATACAGCCTGCTTTGCACACTCCTAATAAAAGCCTCAGGAAAGACTGAGTATTGCATTGTGTCCTGAACGTCCATGCATTTGTCTCTGTCATAAAGGTTGAAGAACTAATACCAGAATCAAGGGCATGAAACTGAAAGATACTTCACTACTCACCCTAAAAGCCACTGTATCTACAGTCTTTTCACTCAGGTAACCCCAACTAATTTCAATTTTTCTGCTATATAAAATGGAGAAAGGCTTTCTGCCCACAGGGCACAGTTAACACCTTGAATACCACCCACAGGCATACAAGCTGCAGCTCTGTGCAATTACTATACAATTACTGTAAAATGTTTCTACCACCTACTAGATACAATCTGTGCAATAGCTACAACTCAGAGCTGGGCAAATAATGGATTTTTTGGTCCGGTTGCTGTAGTGAAAAATTGAAGGCAACAATTCAGCTCACAGTGAATCCAAACAGATTTTTTTTGGTGAAACATAGAAATCAAAAAAGTTCTCTTGGGTCAACCTGAAACATTTTGATTAAAACATAAGTATAATGTTTTGATTTGTTTTAGGATTATTTTACTGTTTAAAAAAACCTCTCTTTAAAAACAAAAATTAGGACAATTTTTAAATGAAAGTAAAAGTTGAAATATTTCATTAAAAAATTTTAGAACATTGCGAGTATTATTGAAACAAAATGTTATGGTAGCATTACAGTGATGATGTAACCATGATGGTCCAGTTGTTATGCGAGAGGGAGGGATTTCTTAGAGCGATATCTTTTAATGGACTAACTGCATACTTGGGATAGAGTTAGACAAGACGTTTGTTCACCAGAGCGCCCCAAGGGATGACAAGGTTGAATGGTCACAAACTCCTCCATGACCATTCCAGGCGGGTCATAAGGAAGAACTTCTTTACTGTCTGAGCCCCCAAGGTTTGGAATAGACTGCCGCCGGAGGTGGTTCAAGCACCTGCTTTGAACACCTTCAAGAGACATTTGGATGTTTATTGCTGGGATCCTATGACCCCAGCTGACATCCTGCCCCTGGGGCAGGGGGCTGGACTCGATGATCTTCCAAGGTCCCTCCCTGCCCTAGTGTCTATACATCTATGAAAAGCTTTTGAATACAAGACATACTTCTTCAGACCTAAAGAAGAATGTCCTGCATTTGAAAGTTTGCCTAATTCTCTTCAGGTCTGAAGAAGAATGTTTTGCATTCGAAAGCCTGTCTAACTCTATCCCAACTATGCAGTTGGTACAGCAATAATCACCCTAAGAAATCTTTACTTTTTGCTGAAAAAAATACTTCATTTTAGAATTATTGATATGAAATATTTGGGTTATTTCCAAAATTCCTTCACCTTTTTTGGCTGACACTCAACATGGTTCACAAGTTCATCATGAATTCAATATATGGGTGAACTGCAAATATAGGTCATGTACAGAGTTTTAGTTTCTCCTGGAGAAGGGCTGCCCTCCCATGAGAAACCATGAATGTACAGATATTCAAGATATTCTCCCAAAGCAAAAATGACTACTCCGAGAGAAAAATAACCCAGGAACAACCAGAATTAAATCACTCTCAGGAGAGTTTCTCCTGGGCAAGTGAACACCTGTACACATTCTCTTCTGAGAGAAGCCACAGCACACTCCTCCAGCATCCCAGGGTGCTTTGCTCCCAGCCCTCCCTCCTCCTCTCCAGGGAGACAGTGTGCTATTTGCTGGACTCTTCTGCTCTAGCCAAGAAGGGAACATAACATGACCCCTTTCCCAATCCCCACATTTTGCTGCAGGGAGACAGGCAGGCTGGGTCACCAATCAGGGGCTGTTCTATGCATGTTGAGATGTGTACATAGGGTCTCCCTGGCAGCATCTGAATGGCAAGTTCTCTTCTCTTAAGGGACTCAGCAATCAAATGTCTGTTCAGGAATCTCTGGGTAAGTTTTTCTACAAGGAGAACAAACCTGGGAAAATTCTCCCAGATTATTTGATTATGTATACATAGCCATATTTCTCTGTGTAGAGTATACTACTCTATACTGTAGAGTATACTGTTCAAAAACACCCAACTAACTTTAGGGGTCAGCAGCCTACATGACTCATTGAATCCAGCCCTTGGGGCTTTAGTGGCATTGAATGGTGGTGATGCTTCTATGGCATTTGGCAGTGGGCACTTCCCCTGAGCAATGGCTACAGAATTGGCAGTGGTCAGCATTTCCCATGTGCTGAAGCAGGAAGGAGTGATGGCAGAGAGCATTTCCCTAGTGCTACAGTGGAGGGAAGTGGCAGTGGCAGTGGCAGCAGCAGCTGGGCCCTAACACCCCCCCACTTCTGACCTGAGCTGGATCATTCTGGCCTGCAGCCTAAAAAGGTTGCTGACTGCTTACTAACTCCACTAATTTCAATTGGACTCATCATTCAGATGCATTCAAAAATTTACTCAAGGAGCTAGCTTCCAGTTCTACTCCCGAGAGAGGGAGTTTATTCTTGTTAGAGATAACAAGTGCAACTTGAAGTTCCATACAACAAAGCTCCTCTTCAATATAAATATTTACAGGGACAAAGGCCACCCAGCCCACACTACCCTGATGGCTAAGTTATTCAGCTGTTCCTTCTCCAGTCCAAGCAGCCAGAAAGCCCCAAAGCTGCCCTGTTGGTTTTTATTTTCAGACTCTTCCCATCTCTGTCAAGTTGCAATTCTCTTTCCTTGGCCCTTGTATTTATTGACATGTTTATTGCCCCCAGCTTCCCTGGGAACCTCCTGGGTCTTGCCTCCCTTCCACACCATCTTCACATGTCAACAGAGCTATTTAATTCTCTGTTGGTGCTGGAAGTCATGCCTGTCTCATCCCACAACTAGGCCGCTCCCTTAATGACAGGGACTTAGCAAGGACTTTTAACTCATCTTTTCCTGTGTACTAGCTTTACAGATAAACAGGGTGCATCTACATAAAACATTATTTAGTATCTGTATTGGCAAATACTAAACAAATGCACAGTACCGGAGTTACTGTGAAGTAGCTCTAATGAATGTCTTAGGTAATGCACAGTACTGCAGCCTAATAATACTGCACAGTAGTGTATTAGCACTGTCTGTGCTGTGACGTGCTACTATGCAGTATTTTTTGGCTACTGTACAGTCAGCGTCTCATGTAGGCCCACTGAGGCATACAACATTATAACAACATGAACCAATTTAAAACAGAAATACAATAATAAAACACAGCCAGGCACAATTAGCCACTGGCCACAGCAAAGGTAGGGGATTATTGACTTGTTGGTGTTTCTGCTGACAGTTAGAAAATTGAGAGTTCTGGCTTTGGGATCTTGCTCTTCTGCTCAATATCATACCAATCAGTACATTTGGAGTTGGAAAGAAATTTTTCTCCTAGATCAGAATGTCAAGGACCGCAGAAGGGTCTGCTCACCTACACAGCATGGGGCACACACCTCTTCCTAGGACACTCTGGGTATCGAGTAATCAATTACTATGCTGCCAATACAGTGATGGGGGTGGAATTTTATAGGGCATTTCCAGTTTTATGACTTGTGTGTAAGAATTTGAAATAGGAATATTTGCATAACGAGAGGAGCAAGTACTTGATCAAGTCCAAAAGGCCTCGTTCAAATCTTTTGTTCCTAAATTGTCCATTTCTTCATTATGCTGAGGCCCACAGATCCATTATAATGAGATTTTCACAGAAGAGTGTCTATAGTATGAAAGCAATGATTATCCATAAAATAGCTATCCAAAATTATTGTTTTTTTTTAATTTTGTTATATCTCCTCCATGTGCTCTTGGGCACTAAAGCATGAAGAAACTCTTGTGAAAAAATGCCCTATGGACCAGATGCTAATATGTTGGATTGGTAAATATATGTACTGATCATCATATGGATACCCAGAAGATATCAGTAAAGGAACCACAATTCAATTACAATAGAAGAAACCACAATCTTCATGAGATTTTTATTGTTCTAGGACTGAACTTCTACACTGACAGAGGGAAGAATATTTCTTGAATTTACTTTGCAAATTAATGGTTTAACAGTTGCAAAGACCACCTGTCTGAATTTTAAAAGTCTGGCTCTTATCCAAGAAATCTTCCAAAAAAAACCCAAACAAAAGCCCCTCATCTGGTTGGAGACAGCAGATATCTGACAGGGTCTTCCATGAATAGGAGGTATAATGTCACTTCTACATTTCCTGCTGGGTTTCAATCTGGGTAGAAAGAAAAAGAATGAGGTTCCGAAGTTGTACTTTGTGATCTTATATGGCGGGATTTTTAAAGGCTGTTGCCCTAAAGAATCATTTAATATTGAGATTTGTACAAAATGTCCTTTACTAAAAGAAGATGTGAACATTATTCTAAAGAAGTTAATCCTTTTTTGCTTGAATACTTCTATGTATCCACAATAAACACTTCCTGTAGGAACTCAAAGCAATGTGTTCCTTGTGTAACATGATATTGTTTTACAAAAGTCAGTAGAATAAGCTTTGTTTGTTGATTTCTTTTTAGCATCCATGATCATGACAGTAATAATCACTTTATCCAGATAGTCTTGAAGTAATGCTTTAGATATGGTGGCAAATGGAGCATTTCTTTAATGGTCCGTCTCTGTGAAATAGACACAAAAGGCCCAACACTTGATTCATAGAATCATAGAAGTAGGGTCAGAAGGGACCTTGTAGATCTTCAACTCCGACCCCCTGCCTAGGCAGGAGGAAAACTGGGCTCAAATGACCCCAGCCAGGTATGCATCAAGCCGCTTTTTAAAGACCCCCAGGGTAGGAGCCAGCACCACTTCCCTTGGAAGTTGGTTCCAGATCCTAGCAGCCCTGACTGTGAAGGAGTTCTTATGGATGTCTAATCTAAACCTACTCTCAAACAACATGTGGCCGTTATTCCTTGTTATCCCGGGGGGCGCTAGGGGAAACAAAATCTCCCCCAAACCCTTCTGGTCCCCCCTAGTGAGTTTATAGATGGTCACAAGGTCCCCCCTCAGCCTTCTCTTGTGAAGGCTGAACAGGTTCAGGTCCTGTAGCCTCTCATCGTAGGGTCTGCCCTGCTGTCCCCGGATCATGCGGGTGGCCCTCCTCTGGACCCTCTCAATGTTGTCCACATCCCTCTTGAAGTGGGGTGCCCAGAACTGGACACAGTACTCCAGCTGTGGCCTGACCAGTGTCGCATAGAGGGGGAGGAACACCTCCTTGGCTCTACTTGAGATGCACCTGTGGATGCATGATAGGGTCCGGTTAGCCCTGCCGACCGTGACCTCGCATTGTCGGCCCATGTTCATCTTGGAGTCAATGATGCCTCCAAGATTCCTTTCTGCCTCTGTGCTCTCAAGAAGGGAGTTTCCCATCTTATAAGTGTGCTGCCATTTACTACTGCCCAAGTGCAGCACCCTGCACTTGTC
>NW_005842277.1:1562685-1571149 GCF_000455745.1 Alligator sinensis
TTTTTTAATGAGGATGGGGTGGTCGACAGTGTCAAAGGCCTTGCTGAAGTCCAGAAAGACTACATCCACGGCGACACCTGCATCCAATGCTTTTGTGACCTGATTGTAAAAGCAATCAGGTTGGTCTGTAACTCATTTATCTATAAAAACATCAGATATATTGATTGTCACATTTAAAACAAGTCTGTTATTTACAGAAGACTCACAATACTCTAAAACCTCAAAAATTTGCTGTGTTCAACCTTGTAGATGCTGAATCCCTGCTATTTCTTAAACCTATTTCCTGGATTGATTAGGGATCTGAATGAGATTTTAATATCTTACATTGGTCTCTGACATACAGTTGTTCTCTCCCTCTTTTACTCATGAGCAGGGATCCAGGTTTTCCATTTCCCACAGAAAAACAGAGAAAACCATGGATTTTACCTTTTACCGGAGGCAAATACAGATTTCTCATTTTAGCAGAGAAACCCTTGGATTTTGTAGTTTTTCAATGAGCTCTCTGCAGGCTGACAGAGTTCCATTCTGCAGGGGGCTGGGATGGAGCAGAAAGAGGGCCTTGTACATGCACATGGCCACCAGGTAGCCTGGAGAGCAGCTCCCACAGGTAATTTGGGTGGGGGAGAGGGGGGATTGAGTACCTCATAGGGAGGGAAGGAGTTGAACAGGGCTGGGGCTGGAGCTGGGGCTTCTGCCCAGCCAGGCAGTGCCTGGGGCTTGGGGCCTGGGGCTGCAATGCATGGCTGCAGAGCCCTGGTAGGGAGTGGGATGGGGCTGTGGGTGGCTTGTCCATGGGAAGGGGGCTGGGGCCGGCTCCCCACTGCTGCGTACACTCCCGGGGGACAGGAGAGACCCATGTCCCCCAAATCTGTGCACGGAGAAGGGGCTGCACACTGCCCGCTTCAGGCTCAGGCTCCCATCCTGCGGCCTTCCCCCAGGGCCTCTGCAGCCCAGCAGATGGCGCTGCAAAGAACAACAGGGCCATGCAGGAGGTTGCTTGCCTCTGCAAGCTCCACGCTACCCTGGTGATGCGCCCGCTTCGTGCAACCCTACGCCGACACTCCCACTGCAGCTGCAGAAGCAGAGGATGCACCACCAGAGCAGCACAAGGCTTGCAATGGCAAGCAGCTTCCTGCGCAGCCCCACTGTTCTTTGCTGCAATGGGTCTCACCTGAGGAGGCCTTAAGGGAGGGCAGCAAGGCAGAACCCCAAGCCCACAGCAGGCAGTGCACAGCCCCTGCAGATGGATCTGGGGGCACTGGGTCCCTCCTTCCCCCCAGGAATTCATGCAGCAGCAGGAAGCTGCCTGCCTGCTGTGGGCTTGGGCAGGGCTGGGCAGAGGAGGAGAAATAGGCTCTGCTTCACTGCAGCAGCCCCCACCTCTTGCCAAGGACAGGAGGCTGCACACCCAGGTCCCCAGACCCATAGCACTTGGGGGTCCCCTCCAGCAGGGCTTGGGGAGCAGAAGCTGTGGAGGGAGGGGCACAAGCAGGGCTACAGGGGTTGTGGTGGGGGGAGTGAAGGGCAGGAGCAGGTCTGGGAAGGCTGTGGGTGGGGGAACGTGAGGGGCACCAGGAGGGCTGTGGGGAGCCTTTTATTTTAATAACAGATTTTGCAGTTTTTATCAGAGAATTTGCTATTTTTAATCAGTAAAAAACAGGATCCCTGGTCATGAGTACATCCTGTAAAAACACTTCATCAAAAACAGGCTTTGGGCTTCACCTGTCCCCCAAAGGTAAGCATGTGCTCTCTTTCAGGTTGGCCGATCTCCGGCGGGCTTTAAACTAGGCTTATTGGGGGGATGGGGAAGGGGAAGATGAGGACAGAGGGAACCATGAAACACTGAACCAAGAGCCACCCACAAGAACAGCCCAGCCAAGACAGGCAAGGAGCACAAGAAATACCCAGGTAAGAGACAGGGGCCCAGATAGTCCAGGGATTAGCGGGGCAGAGCATACACCTCCAGGAAGCCTTAAATGCCTCTACACTAATTCTCATAGTATGGGGAACAAGCAGGAGGAACTTGCCCTCCTGCTAGCGAACACAAACCCAGACATGGTGGGTGGGGCTCACTGAAACTTGGTGGGATCCAACACATGACTGGGCAGTTAACATCAAGGGCTATAGACTGTACAGGAGAGATAGAACAGGGAGGAAAGGTGGGGGTGTGGTGCTCTAAGTCAAAGAGCAATACACATCCTCAACAAACAGCATTGGGTCAGAGAAGGGGCAGACTGAAGTGCTCTGGGTCTGAATACAAGGGGGTCAGGTGGAAAGGGACTTAACAGTAGGGTTTTACTACAGGCCACCCAACCAAGGGGAAGAGCTGGAACGGGAGTTCTCAGGTCAACTTGCGGAGGCAGTTAGGTCAAGGGACGTGGTCATCATGGGTGACAAACTGTCTGCTGGGAAGAGCAGTCAGCCAGGTCTGACAGCTCACGTAGGTTTCTAGCTGAGTTACAGGACCTCCATCTAACCCAGGAGGTGCACAGTCCCACCAGGGGAAATGCCTTGTTGGACCTGGTCCTGGCCACTGGTGACGATCTGGTGAGTGGACTGCAGGTTCTTGACCACATGGGCGATAGTGATCATCACCTACTGGACCTCACCATCCAGCGCAGGGTGTCAATGTCCTGCAGCAAGGCAACAGCCCTAGACTTCAGGAGGGTGGATTTCAATGAGGTAAGGAGACTAGTCGGGGAGGCACTGAGGTCCTGGAGGAGAGGGGAGCTGCGAGTCCAGGAAGAGTGGTTGTTCCTTAAGGAGACGAACCTCCAAGCCAAAAGGGTGACCATCCCAACACAGATCAAAGGGGGCAAGAGTGCTCAAAAGCCCCCATGACTCACCAGAAGCATTCAGGAACATCTCAAAGCTAAAAAGGAGGCGTACACCCAATGGAAGGGAGGGGCCATCACCAAGGAGGATTTTACCTCAATTGCTCAAGACTATAGGGGGGCTGTTAGAAAGGCTAAGGAGGAGATGGAACTGGGACTAGTGACCAGATCAAGGATAACAAAAAGTCCTTTTTCAAATACATAGAGGGTAAAAAGCAGGTGCCGGGTAATGTAGGGCCTCTGGAGGATACGCTAGGAAATCTGGTGGTCACACCAGAAGACAAAGCTAACCTCTTTAACAATTTCTTTTCCTCCATCTTTTTGAGACCCCACCGGGATCCCGGATGGACCCAGGGGAAGCACAGCCAGGCCCAGGGTCAGTGAGGACCTAGTCAGGGAACTTCTGGTGAGACTAGACATGTACAAATCAGCAGGTCCTGACAATCTCCATCCCAGAGTGCTGAGGGAATTAGCAGAGCTCATTATGGGACCACTGGCACAGCTTTGCGAGCACTCATGGTGCTCTGGAGAGGTGCCAGAGGACTGGAAAAGGGCCAGTATGGTCCCCATTTTCAAAAAAGGGAGGAAGGAGGACCCAGGAAACTACAGGCCCGTTAGTCTTCCCTTGGTATGGGGAAGCTCTTTGAGAAAATTATCCAGGAGCACATCTGTGAGGGACCAGCAGGGGAGATTATGCTTAGGGGCAACCAACATGGGTTCATTTGAGGCAGGTCCTGTCAGACCAACCTGGTGGCCTTCTACAACCAGGTCACAAAATCCTTGGATGCAGGTGTCGCAGTGGACGTAGTCTTTCTGGACTTTAGAAAGGCCTTCAACACGGTCTCTTACCCCATTCTCATTAAAAATTAGGTGACTATGGCGTTGATGCCTACACAGTCAGATGGGTTGCAAATTGGCTGGAGGGCCGCACCCAGAGAGTGGTGGTGGATGGGTCTATTTCAACCTGGAGAGATGTGGGCAGTGGGATCCCCCAGGGCTCGGTCCTCAGACCCGCGCTGTTCAACATCTCCACCAGCAACTTGGACGAGGGGGTAAAAAGCACCTTGTTCAAATTCATGGATGACACGAAGATGTGGGGAGAAGTGGGCACGCTGGAGAAGAGAGACAGGCTGCAACGAGATCTAGACAGGTTACAAGGGTGGGCGGATGAGAACAGGATGGGCTTCAATACGGACAAGTGCAGGGTACTGCACCTAGGGAGGAAGAACCAGCAGCATACCTACAGGCTGGGGAACTCCCTTCTAGTCAGCACAGAGGCAGAAAAGGATCTTGGAGTCATTATAGACTCCAAGATGAACATGGGCCACCAAGGTGGGGACACGGTCAGGAAGGCAAACCACTCCTTGTCATGCATCCATAGATGCATCACGACAGGTCCAAGGAGGTGATCCTCCCCCTCTATGTGACACTGGTCAGGCCGCAGTTGGAGTACTGCATCCAGTTCTGGGCGCCACACTTCAGAAGGAATGTGGACAGCATCAAGGGGGTCCAGAGGAGGGCCACTCACATGATCAAGGGCAGCAAGGCAGGCCCTACGAGGAGAGGCTATGGGACCTGAACCTGTTCAGCCTCCACAAGAGAAGGCTGAGAGGGGATTTGATAGCCATCTACAAACTGGCCAAGGGGGACCAGCAGGCTATGGGAGAGTCCCTGTTACCCCGAGCACTACTGGGAGTAAAGAGGAATAATGGCCATAAGTTGATGGAGAGTAGATTCAGGCTAGATATCAGGAGGCTCTACTTTACAGTCAGGGCAGCTAGGATCTGGAACCAACTTCCAAGGGAAGTGGTGCTCATTCCTACCCTGCGGGTCTTCAAAAGGAGGCTTGATAATCACCTAGCCGGGATCGTTTGACCCCAGCATCCTATCCTGCTCATGGCAGGGGGTCAGACTTGATGATTTGCTCAAGTCCCTTCTGACCCTACCGACTATGAAACTATACAATGGGACCTTGATTTCTACCATATGTAGAAATACAGAGGGAATAACATAAATTACAAAAAAAGGGGGGTTTTATTGTTTTTTTGTGAAACCTGTTTTACTGAATTATGCCTGCATACAAGTACAGCATTTCAAATCGGATTGCACAAAATTTAGAATTTCATTGCTCAGACAACTTTATGCACTGATGGCCATTATCATTTTGTTCACATACTTCGAAAATAGGACCTTGTCTAGGCTTACCATTGACTACTTGGTACCTTATGTTTGTGTTTTATCCATAATAAAAAAATACTCCCAGAAACATACAATTCTGTGAGTTTGTTTTAGCTTTATCTTTCAATCACAAAAACTGTTCAGAAAATAAGAAGAAAATTAATTTACTTTCTTTAAGCCACTGTTAATACTAACGTGATACTAGGCAGAACTGCAAAGTACTTGGCAATTGAAATGGTAATGACTAAATATGGAAAAAGAAATTATGTTCTTCTCATATACATAAATGGAGTTATTGCAGTCAGTAATTTATATATAATTTATATGATAAAATAATATTATAATTATACTGGCCTTCAGCATTACTCCTCTAACAGGTGAGGCAGGAGAGAAAGCTGGTTGTCCCTAGAGCCAGGCTACTTTTCTGTTTGAGGAATGGATCTCTCCCAGACTGTGGAGAGGTGAAAATGGCATCCCGCCCACAGAGCTAATCAAACTCCCCAGTCAGACTCGGTAAGGGCTTTGTTACACAGTAATTTAGGGTGGCTCCTGGACCTCTTAACACCTGGACTGTCTGCACATTGGCTAGGGATCAGAAGTCATCAGAAACTGGTTTAAACCTGTAACAGAACAAATGTTCAATACACATAAACCAGTTTGAAAATGGCTGAAACCAGTTTGAGATAAACCTGGTTGAATGTAGTATCAGATTTAACTAATCTGGGTTAAACTGGTTTAAGTGAGGTCTGTCCCAGACCTCTTGCTGGTTTAAGATAAATCCGACTCCCCCCAGCATCCCAGCATGCTCTCTGGGTTGGGCGGGGCCCTCTGCTCCATAGCAGGGATGGCCCCTCCCCTTTACTCCCTGCCTGCAGCTACGGCAGGGACTTCAGGCTGCTCACTCCCCTCCCCCTCACCACTGCCCGCTAAGCAGGAATTCCCCCCTCCCCTTTGGCTTGCCAAGATCTGTCTGTATTAACTAGAAGACCACATGCTGGCTATGGTCCATGCTGAATCAACAGGTAACTGGTAATGTCCCTCAGTTGTTTTCTTAATTGGGTGATAAACACCAAGTTAGAGGTGATAAACACTGCTATCAATTCCCTGCTAGGCTAACCAGAGTGTCCTGTCAGAGCCTCGCCCTGCTCCCCCCATCCCCCCTCCCAGCTCAGTACTGTGGAAGGGAAGGTAGGGCTGCTCTAGTGCCCCCACCCGGATTCTAGCTTGAGCCACTGCAAGTATGTGCCTGCATTTCTGGGATGTCTGTCCGGTTACAAAACTGATTGAGCCTAGCCAGGTTAGATTAACCTGCAAGGAGTGAATCAATTCAGGTTCAGGCTGTTTAAATATCTCACCCTAGCCATTACTACCTGACCACTACCCTATGCTCCTTATCCATGTGGGCACAAATGACTTGGTTTGGAGCACTCCCAGCCGGGTCATGAAGTGCTACAGGGATTTGGGAATGGGGCTTCAGGGATTGGGGACGCAGGTGGTGTTCTCTTCGATCCTCCCAGTCTTGGGATATGGGCCGAGGAGGGAGAGGAGGATCCAGGTAGTGAACCAAAGACTGCGGCGCTGGTGTCATTGGGAAGGCTTTGGTGAGAGAAGCAGCGAGCTGCTGGGAAGGGACGGCCTCCAGCTCTCTCCACCGGAGAGGAGGCTCTTCTCAGCCACACTGGCTGACCAGCTCCATCGGGCTTTAAACTGAGCCCACCAGGGGATGGGGGGGGACTACTGCCACTGCTGGCCTGCTGAGCAACCCTTGCAAAGCCAGTAGCCAAAGGCACTCAAGGGATCCCATGCCTGCCCCAGCCCTGGAACAAACTGTAGGCAAGGCAAGGGCCCCCAAAGGGACTCTTGCCTGCCTGTACACAAATGCCAGGACCTTGGGGAATAAACGGGAGGAACTTGTCCTCCTGCTAAATGCAAATAACTATGATGTCAAAGGGATAACAGAGACCTGGTGGGAATCCACCCATGTCTGGGCCACGGACACAGATGGCTATACCTTGTACAGGAGAGACAGAGTGGGCAAAAGGGGCTCTCTATGTTAAGGAAAGCTATGCATACCTGCAAGCCAACATTGGCACCAAGGGTGGATGACTTGAGACCCTAAGGGTGAAAATCCAAGGGGAACACAGCACAAGGGACACTATGGTGGGAGTCTACTACAGACCCCCTACCCAGGATCAAGAAGGAGTTTGCCATGGAGTTGGCTGAGGCCACATGCTCCAGGTGCATGGTTGTCCTGGGAGACTTCAACTACTCAGACAGCTCATGGGAAGAGCGCTTGGCCAAATCCGAGCGGTTGTAAAGCTTTCTCTCGTGCGTGGATGAGCTCTATATGACGCAGGAAGTCTACAGGCCAATAAGAGGGAAAGCTCCACTTGACCTGGTGCTACCAACCGGGGACAACCTAATCAGTGACCTAACGATCGAAGGGAAGCTGGGTGACAGTGACCATGAGCTGATCACCTTCACCATCGGCTGGAAAGCTGGCAAGTCAGTCAGTAATACAGAAATCCTCGACTTCAGGAAAGCTGACTTCGACATGCTAAGGAGGCTTGTCAGTGAGGCCCTAAAGGGCCAAAACTAAATGGGAAGGGGAGTGCATGACGAGTAGTTACTCCTCAAGGGAGCAATCCTGGATGCGCAAGTAAAGTCAATCCTGCCTCAGAGGAAAGGCAGCAAAAGGGCACAGCAGCCCCCTTGGCTCTCCAGGGAACTAGCAGACCTCCTGTGTCTTAAAAGAAAGACCTAAAAAAGATGAAGGACTGGATCCACCACCAAAGAGGAATACTCTACACTGGTCTGGACCTGCAGAGAGCAAACCAGGAAAGCAAAGGCTGCAATGGAATTCCAACTAGCTACAAGTATCAAGCACAATAAAAAGTCCTTTTTTAGATATGTGGGGAGCTGGAGGAAAAGCAAGGGCAACATTGGACCCCCGCTAAACCACATGGGACAACTGACAACTGATGCCCAGGAAAAAGCAAACTTGCTAAATGGGTACTTTGCATCAGTTTTTAACCAGTCCCATGAAATCCCCCTTCCCACTATGGGACAGGGAAGCCCGGGTGAGGGAGATCCTTTACCCTCCATGAATGCTGACCTCGTGAAGGAACACCTCGACAGGCTGGATAGCTTCAAGTCAGCTGGCCCTGACAGTTTACACTCCAGGGTACTCAAGGAGATGGCTATAATTGTTGCCTAGCCCCTGTCACGGATCTTCAAGAACTCCTGGTGATCTGGTGAAGTGCCCAAAGACTGGAAGAAGGCCAATGTGGTGCTCATCTTCAAGAAGGGGAGGAAAGTGAATTCGGCAAACTACAGGCCCATCTGCCTGACCTCTATCCCGGAGAAGGTCTTGGAAAAAATGATCAAAGAGGCCATCCTTAATAGACTGGCTGATGGCAACATCCTGAGGGATAGCCAGCATGGGTTTGTTG
>NW_005842277.1:1571575-1573011 GCF_000455745.1 Alligator sinensis
ACAAAAGGGACTTGGGGGGTCATGACTGACCACAAGATGAACATGAGCCTTCAATGTGATGCTGCAGCTAGTAAAGCAAGCAAAACACTGGCCTGCATCCATAGATGCTTCTCAAGTAAATCCCAGAACGTCATTCTCCCATTGTACTCGGCCTTGGTGAGGCCGCAGCTGGAGTACTGTGTCCAGTTTTGGGCTCCACAATTCAAAAAGGATGTGGAGAAGCTTGAGAGAGTGCAGAGCAGAGCCACACACATGAACTGAGGTCAGGAATACAGACCTTATGACAAGAGGCTGAGAACCATGGGACTCTTCAGCCTGGAAAAGCGCAGGCTCAGGAGTGATCTGGTGGCCATCTATAAGTTTATCAGGGGTGCTCACCAGGATCCGGGGAAACGTCTGTTCACCATAGTGCCCCAAGCGATGACAAGGGCGAATGGTCACAAATTCCTCCATGACCATTTCAGGCTGGACATAAGGAAGAAATTCTTTACTGTCCGAGCCCCCAAGGTTTGGAATAGACTGCTGCCAGAAATAGTCAAGTGCCTACCTTGAAAGCCTTCAAGAGACATTTGTATGTTTATCTTGCTGGGATCCTATGATCCCTGCTGACTTCCTGCCCCTGGGACAGGGGGCTGGGCTCAAAGATCTTCTGAGGTCCCTTCCAGCCCTAGTGTCTATGAGTCTATGATTCTATAAAGGCTACAGTATGTTTATTAAGGATATGGCTGGGAACTAGACACACAAATGAGTGTACTTTTTAGTGAAATATTTGAACTGAAAGTTGAAATGTTCCTTAAAAAAAAAAATCAGGGATAGAGAGGTCTCCCTGAGCCATCTACTTCTGAGGAGATAGACAACACTAGAGGAAACTCCAAGGGCAGAGCATTCCTCTGCTGCCAGACCCTATAAGGCTCCTATACACATATGCACAGAAGAGATCTGTAGACTCTAGTACAATGAAGACTCAAGTACAATCTGCAGAATATAGTACAAAAGAAAATGTAAGCATGTGATACAAAACAGAGTAGGCACTGTATATATTATCTGCACCACAAAGCCTCATTGAGTTCAAAACACAAAACTTATCTAAGGAAACCCTTTAACTTGTTTTTTTCTTGTCAGTGAAGACAAAGCAAAACTGAGTTTAAACAAAAAATAAGTTGTCACAAAGGGAACAAAAAGGGTTCTGCAAAATAAGCTCTACCAGCCTGGTTTGCCATTGCTTCTCTGTGGCTCCATAGCTACTTAATCCACTCCTATCATAGAAACATAGAATCATAGAAGTAGGGTCGGAAGGGACCTTGTAGATCTTCAAGTCCGACCCCCTGCCTGGGCAAGAGGAAAACTGGGCTCAAGTGACCCCAGCCAGGTAGGCATCCAGCTGCTTCTTAAAGACCCCCAGGGTAGGAGCCAGCACCACTTCTCTTGGAAGTTGG
>NW_005842277.1:1574168-1577400 GCF_000455745.1 Alligator sinensis
GTCCAGCCCCTCCAGAAGCACTCTAACCCGGTCCTCCTCAACCTTAGGTCTGGAGGCATTCCCCTCGAGTCCATCTTGAATCACAGTGGGGGAGTCCTGGTCCCTGCACAAGAAAACGGAGGTGAAGAATTTGTTAAAGAGGTCTGCCTTCTCCTCTGGCACAACCACCAGATTGCTCAGCATATCTTGCAGGGGCCCCGCATTTCCCAGTGCCATCTTCATCCTCCCTATATATTTGAAAAAGGACTTTTTATTATCTTTGATCTTGGATGCTAGTCCTAGCTCTATGTCCACCTTAGCTTTCCTAATAGCCCCCTACAGGCCCAAGCAGTGGAGGTATACTCTTCTTTGGAGATATCCCCCACCTTCCACCGGGTGTACGCCACCTTTTTGGCAACCAGGCATTCCCAGACTTCCTTGGTGAGCCAGGGAGGTTTTTGGTCACTCTTGCCCCACTTGCTTCTTGTTGGGATCGTCACCCCTTGGGCCCTGAGTATCGTCTCCTTAAGGAACGACCACTTATCTTGGGCACTGAGTTCCCCTGCCCTCGAGAACCCCAGCGCCTCTCCCACCAATCTCCTCAACTCACTGAAGTTGGCCCTCTTGAAGTCTAGGGCTACCGCCTTGCTGCAGGCCCTTGACACCCTGCGTTGGATGATGAATTCCAGCAAGCGATGATAGCTGTCACCCAGGTGGTCAAGGACCTGGAGCCCCCTTACCAGATCATCGCCTGTTGCCAGGACCAGGTCCAACAGGGCATTTCCTCTGGTGGGACTGTGCACCTCTGGGTTAAGTGGATGTCCTTTATCTCCGCCAGGAACCTCCTGGAATGGTCCGACCTGGCTGACTGCTCCTCCCAGCAGATGTCCGGGTAATTTAGATCACCCATGACAACTAGATCCCTTGCCTTAAGTGCCTCTGCAAGCTGGCCCGAAAATTCCCTATCTTCTATCTATTGCATAGATCTCTGGTTAAGTGTGTTTCTTCAGGCTGAATCATATGAGATCTGCTTTTTCTGCCAAAGCGTTTCAAATGGAATTAATCCATAGCCTGCTAATTCTGCAGTTTACAACACTGAGCCCAAGAATCATTTTGTACATGTATTTAAACACACAAATACACACACACACACACACACCAACTGCTGTCTTTTTTCCTTAGCTTGTTCACCTTTTCATTTCCCTAGAGAACAATTTTCCAATAACAAGGCCAAAACACAAATGAAATGCAAAGTTGCAATGCACTATGGCCATGTGACGTGAACTAGGCTGGCACAAAGAGCCTGTACAAAAAAGAACAGCATATGAGTAAAGCCCTCTTGGAGAATAGACAGCACAGGCAGTATCTGCACTGGCTCTTAAGCAGCCTTCAGCAAGTGGCAGGGAAGAAAGGAAAGGCCAGAGGAGTGAGAAGGCAACACTAAATCAGCCTTGTGCCCCCAAAATTCTGCTCTGCTCCCCTGCAGCAGCCAGGGGGAGCTCCAGGCTCCCTTGGGTGTCAGTTCTAGGCTAGCAGTAGGCACAGGGGCTTGTCTTAATCTCTGCAGGGCATGGAAGACCTGTTCCGGTTGCCAGAAAGCTGCCTCTCCACCCCTGCGGCCTCCTTTCTACTTAGGCTGACCAGGAACAATTTGCTTCCAGTCAGCATCTACATGCACACTTCATTGCATTAGTTTAGTGCACCGATTTCTAATATCTGTATCTACAGGTACTAGAAAATAGCTCATTAGGCTATTCTACTGTGCAGTAACTGCTTTACACATGTAAATGCTGACGTTTTACTGTGCATTCATACTTTCATAGTTGGTAGGGTTGGAAGGGACCTTGACAGACCATCAAGTCCAGCCCCCTGCCATGGCAGGAAAGAGCACTGGGGTCAAACGACCCCAACAAGGTGTTCGTCTAACCTCCTCTTAAAGACCGCCAGGGTAGGAGCCAGCACCACTTCGCTTGGAAGTTGGTTCCAGATCCTCGCCACTCTGACAGTGAAGTAGCGCCTCCTGATGTCTAGTCTGAATCTACCCTCTGCCAGCTTGTGACCATTATTTCTAGTCACTCCTGGTAGTGCTCAGGGGAATAGGGACTCCCCCAGTACCTGCTGGTCCCCTCTGACTAGTTTGTAACAGGCCACTAGATCCCCCCTCAGCCTTCCCTTGTGGAGGCGGAACAGGTTCAGGTCCCTTAGCCTCTCCTCATAGGGCCTGCTGCCCCCCATCATGCGAGTGGCCCTCCTCTGAACCCTCTCAATGCTGTCCACATCCCTCCTGAAGTGTGGTGCCCAAAACTGGAAGCAGTACTCCAACTGCAGCCTGACCACTGCCACATAGAGGGGGAGGATCACCTCCTTGGACCTGCTCAAGATGCATCTATGGATGCATGACAAGGTGTGGTTGGCCTTCCTGACCACGTCCCCACACTGTCTGCCCATGTTCATTTTGGCATCAATAATGATTCCAAGATCCTTTTCTGCCTCTGCACTGACAAGAAGGGAGTTCCCCAGCCTGTAGGTATGCTGCTGGTTCTTCCTCCCCAGGTGCAGCACCTTATACCTGTCAGTGTTGAAACCCATTCATTTCATATAAACCAGAGGTGGGCAAAATACAACCCACAGGCCAGATGCAGCCCAGGAGGCCATTCTATATGGCCCGTGGGGCCCCTAAAATATTTATAAAATTTAATATTTATCTGCCCTTGGTTCCTGTAAAAAATGACAGGAACTAAGGGCAGTAGGACCCAGGGGAAGCCCGGTGGGCTCCCACAAAAGCAGGGCCCGCCTGGCCCCACCCCCCACCTGGAAGCCCCAGCAGGGGCTTCTGGCCTGAGACCACATGGCTGCCCCACACCGGAACTGCAGGTAAGGGAGAAGTGGAGGAGGGCAGGGGAGGATCCCGGGCAGAGAAGGAGCCCGGAGAAAAGTGGTCTGGGGAAAAGCTGAGTGTAGAGGGGGGTGCGCCTCGTGGCTGGCACCCTGTACTACAGCCATTTGCTGCGAGCAGCTGCAGCATGGAGTGTTGGGCACAGGGCGGGCAAGTAGCCGCTTCCCCCCCCACGCTCAGCTTTTCCCCAGGCTTTTTCCTGGTGCAGAGGAAAGCTTTCCCTCACCCACTCTGTGGCCGGCGCCCCGCGCTGTAGGTGCTCGCAGCCCATGCAGCGCTGACCGGAGCAGGCACAGGCAGTCCCAAGTGGGCTGCAAGTGGCTGTAGCACAGGGCAGCAGGCACAGGGCGGGGCCGC
>NW_005842277.1:1577487-1579417 GCF_000455745.1 Alligator sinensis
CGCTGGCGAACAGCATCGTGAGCCCCCCCCCCCGCCTCCGCTTGCTGCACCGGGCAGTGTTTGCCACCGTCTCCTGTTGGCTGCCCAGCGGATAAGCTCCGGGCGGGCAGCAGCAACAAACACTGCCCGGCACAGCAAGCAGGGGAGCCACAGCTGCTGTCACCATGCGCAGCCCTGACAGGTGAGCCTGGAGCTAGTGCGGGGCCCAGGCTGGCAGCAGGGCCAGGTTACAAGGTGGTGCTGAGTGTGGGGAAATGCGCCCCCCCATTTGCCCCATGGCCAGCACCCTATGCTGCAGCTGCTCACAGCCTGCATGGAGCTGTCTGTGCCTGCTCCAGACAGCCCCACATGGGCTGTGAGCACCTGCAGCAGGGAGCACTGGCCATGGGGCGGGCGAGGGGCCGCTTTTCCCCATGCTCAGCCCCAGCTCCTTCCATGCCAGTGAGCAGGGGGTTGGGGCTGTGCCCTGTTGCCCACCTGTACCGCAGGGCTGGGGTGTGAGGGGACAGGGAGCCAATGGAAGCACAGAACCCACATTGGTGTCCTGGGGCCAGTGCCAGTGGGGCTCAGAGCAGGGTGGCAGGAGCATGGGGTCCCAGCTGGCAGGGGCTCTGTGGAGCCAGGACAGCTCCCCCCTTTCCCTGCTGGTGCAGCCCAGCCCGGATCCACAGATCCCTGCCAGCCTGTACCCTGCTTTGGGCCCCACTGGTGCTGAGACATTGGGACATTGGTCCGAAGATGATGACCAGGGGGCGGGGCACCTGTCGAGGGGCAGGGGTACCCATGCAGGCCTCGACAGCCTGCCAAAACTGGGTAAGTGGCCCTCCGCCCGAAATAATTGCCTGCCCCTGATACAGACATGTATGATGCTTATTTTCTGGAATATGAATAGCCATCCTCTAAAATACAGTTATTCTTCCTATACACAATGGGCCCCAGAAGTGATTGTTAATAGATGCAGAATATGCATCGTACTTAAGTATTTGTGGGTTACTGTATATTTACCAGGGGCCTCTGATAACACTTGAAGTCATGAAGTCAGAAGTTACCTAATCTTATTAGTGTCAAACCCTGTAATTTTCATTAAGACCTGACAATATTACTACAAGCCTGTTTACAAGTGGAATGAGCTCATGGTGACAGTTTTTTCACAGAAGGTGGATGTTAATAACAACTCCAGGCTTTCCGTGACCTACTTAAAGGGCCAATATACCACTTTGTTGTCCTCTCTCATACTGACAGCACCACTGTAAAAGAACTTGTCCATATGGATTTCAAAGTACTCTAGCTGCAGCAGACTCACTCATTCAAGCCTGGTTTGAGAGCATAAATGATGGTCACTGCTCCACCTGGCACTTCAAGAAATGAAAAGGATGAAAAAAGGCACACACTCTAGGTTCAAGCAACAGGTGTGTGGAACACAACATCCATTATTTTTCTGCATGTCATTTTGGGCTGTGTTTCCAGTGATACTAGCAATCCTCCTTTCAGCTCTGTCTGATATTAGCAACAGTTTCTGGAACTGAATGGTGTCAGCAAAGGTGAAAAATAGCCTCCTTCAGGCCCTAAAAATTAATTTTGTATGTCTTCTCCACTTTCTCTTCAGTGTTATTTTCCATTGTTCAATAAATTTGCATCAGAGCTGCTAGTTCTGGCCATAAATGGTGATTTCATATCTCAGTTAGATTTAACTACAAATCCAACCTCACTTAATAATAAGTGATTAATAATAAGTGCGCGCAGTTTAAAAGGGCCCGCCGACCGGGAAAAAAGTCCAGTTAGGCTCGGAAGCGGCGAGAGACGTGCAGGTGAAAGCTCGCTGCGCCCCCGCTCCCCCGAAGCCCCCCAGAAGCCCCCCCAAACCCTCCAGCAGCCGCGGAGCCCCCCGCCGACCCCCAGCACAGCCGGGGTAAGCGGGGCCCGTGGAGAG
>NW_005842277.1:1582956-1591232 GCF_000455745.1 Alligator sinensis
GCGATGCGGTGGCTAGTAAAGCGACCAAAACGCTGGCTTGCATCCATAGATGCTTCTCAAGCAAATCCTGGGACGTCATTCTCCCCCTGTACTCGGCCTTAGTGAGGCCGCAGCTGGAGTACTGTGTCCAGTTTTGGGCTCCACAATTCAAAAAGGATGTGGAGAAGCTTGAGAGAGTCCAGAGAAGAGCCACGCGCATGATCAGAGGTCAGGGAAGCAGACCCTACGATGACAGGCTGAGAGCCCTGGGACTCTTTAGCCTGAAAAAGCGCAGGCTCAGGGGTGATCTGATGGCCACCTACAAGTTTATCAAGGGTGACCACCAGCATCTGGGGGAACGTTTGTTCACCAGAGCGCCCCAAGGGATGACGAGGTCGAATGGTCACAAACTACTACAAGACCGTTTCAGGCTGGACATAAGGAAGAACTTCTTTACTGTCCGAGCCCCCAAGGTCTGGAACAGCCTGCCACCGGAGGTGGTTCAAGCGCCTTCATTGAACACCTTCAAGATGAAACTGGATGCTTATCTTGCTGGGATCCTATGACCCCAGCTGACTTCCTGCCCTTTGGGCAGGGGGCTGGACTCGATGATCTTCCGAGGTCCCTTCCAGCCCTAATATCTATGAAATCTATGAAATCTAATAGTAATTTCAGAACCTACAACTGCCCTTATTCCTTAGCTAACCTCACAATTTTAAATTATGGTAAGACACAAAATCCTTTCAGTTCTTGATCTACAAAAATAGCAGTCAGATAAGGAGTTACCATCCTGTGTTGAATGGCATCCACCTGCAAGAGCATCTTTGGATATGTGAAGCTCTCCATTTTCCATGAGTGGTAAAACTGGTGATTTGTACCAGGAGGACAGGGAAAGCTGCTACATAAAGGTACATTCAGGCTAAATACAGACAGTCAAAAAGCCTGAGGCTGAATTGATTCAGCCTTTGTAAATTTGTCTAAACTGTGTAGATTGAACCAATAAGCAACAGACATTCACTTCTGATTCCAGAAATGCAGCCACGTGCCTGCAGTGGCCCAGGCCAAAAGCCAGGGGGCACTAGAGCACACCTCTCTGCTTGGGTAGAGCAAACAGTTTGTGCCAAGGTTAGCCTGCCCACCTTGTGAGGGCGGATTTGCAGGGGAGGTGCAAAGCATCCTGAGATGCTGGGGGGACTGAGAGTTAATCTGGAGAGAATCTGGGACAGAAGGTCAATAAACTGATTTAACCTAAATCAGTTAAGTCTGATACTACATCCATCCAGGTTTATCTTTAAACCTGTTTCAGCCATTTTGAAACCAGTTTATGTGCACTGAACTTCCACTGTGTTACAGATTTGAACCAGTTTCTCATCACTTATAATGGTTCATGTGCAATTTCTGTCCCTAGCCTCAGAATCTAGTTAGGGAACAAGATAATACTTATGCTCTGTCATACTCACAGATGTTACACCAGTCAAGCCACCTATGATGAACCTTTGCTGTGCAGAAAATAGATGTTTTGTTTTTTCAATATGTGCTGACAACTCTCAGAAGGGCCTAGTGTCTTTCTTAAAGAAGCCCATCAGCTTCCTCTGACACTAGGAAAAATATAGGCATATTGATGTTGTATGAGAAAAGTTACAGGAGCTTAGCAATAACACCCAACTTAATTTGCTTCCTTTCTATACAGAGATAAAAGAAGCAATTTGCATATAAACCCTTGCACCTTGCTCCTGCTCTCACTTAAGTCAAGTGCATAATGTCCACTGACTCTGTTGGGAACACTGCCTTAAGCCTAGCTCCCTACTGAAAAGGATTTCTTAAAAAGGTCTGCAGAAATACATGAATCCTGCAGCCAAGGCAGTATATACTATTAAAACAAATAATTTAATTTATAAGAGTTATTCAGATAAATCCATCTGATTTGGAAATTTGAGAACCACTTTCTCTTTCAATGCTCTGAGCCAGCAGCCTGCTCAGAGGCAGCTCCTAAACAGCTCCAACAATTTATCTCTAAAAAGAGAAAACATTATGAAGAAAGAAATGCTACTATAAATCCCAAGCACAGATACTTTAAAATATGAATAAAAATTCTGTTATGATAATTCGGGAATTAATATTATAGCATGGCATGAATATAGTGCAACTAGGAAATAGTCTTTTGAGAACAGTATCACTAAAGGAACCAAAAACGATTAAACGCACCAATCTGATAAGGAGCATTTTTAAAAGAGATGACCATGAGCCTAGCTTCAAACTGCTTCCACTGGAAAAGTAATGTCAGATTGTAATTTTGTCAACAGAGGGGGATTTTCCAGATAGTACAGTGACATTATGCTAACAGGAGGCTAGTTCCTTATTCTGTAGCAATGACAGAAATTATAGACATGAACACAGACTAGATTTTGATTAGCTCCAGCTCTTCTCAGAACAGCATCTTGGGTGTCTCTGCAGCTCTGGTAGTTTACACTGGTCCCAATCTAGACCTCAAATTTGAGGTGATACCTTGGGTTCCTTTGCCAAAGCTGCAGAACACTCAGCTTAACAACAACTCAGAAATAGGACTTATATCTTCACCTGATGGAGAAGAGGCTTTTTTATTTTAAGAGAAATCTATCCAAAATGAAGTATAATTTACACGAGTATTCTGAATCAGGATTTCCTGTTCAGTAACTCTAGTCAGAGTAATTCACTAAACTACCTTTTCAGTGGAAGGATGGAACATTTAAAGTATAGAGTGTCTATTACAGTCTCACCAATTCTCCTCCTCCGTAGGCTCTTCATTTCACCTCTTCATTGACCCTGAAGCATCATACACTGTATAAGCTACCCTTGTTAAAATCTCTTGAATTATCAATTTGGAGAACAGTTGTGTCAATGATTCATGATCATGACCTCAGGAATGTGACCAAACTTGTATGTAAGCAATTCCTAGGTTAGAAAGCATACCACAATGCCCATTGCTTCAACAAGTGTGATAGTGGTCCAACTGTAACAGCTCATGATTGTGAACCACAGTCCACATTTTCATTATCATCTTTATTTTACTATATCCATATAGCACTTATCATCATCTAAATATCTCAATTCCAAATTTCCATGTGCATACTGGAAAAAAAAAACAGACAAATGACAAACCATCTAAATAGGCTTCCCAGGAGTCAGGCAGCTTAGATGATTCGTACAGGGGCTCAGAGCAAAGCACATTCTACCACTTGATATGTAGTGTTCATTCAAAGAAGAAACAGAAAAAAACTTGCCAGCCAATTGCATTTAAAGTTTGAGAAGATATTTTAAATAACTAGATCCTGGATCATTTAGGGCCTTGGTTATAATTATTGATACTGCAAAATGCACCAGAAGCAAACAAGAAGCAGAGATTTAAGCATAGTTCTTATGAAAGCAACTATTCCTCTCCTATGTTTTTAGTCCAGATATACAAATACTGAGTCTAAACGTTAGCCAAACTGTCCCTTTAGGTTTCCTCAAAGTACAAGTCTCTGGTTGCCACATTTCATCACCCTCTCCCCTAAAGAAGTAAACAAACGTAAGCTTTTTATCTCTTCATTTTACTTGGAAGTTTCAGCTATATTTTAGGAGCTCTCCCAAAAGCAAATGATTTATTAACTTCACAACCCACTATAAGTTGTGGAGACAACAGTGAAATTGAAAGAGAAAACAGATGTGTAAGCCTCTGACAGACATTAAGGTAAAGGAGCAATGGTATCTGATGTAGAATCCCAACAATTGTGCTTCCTACCATCCCACATGTACATGGCAGGAGGTGTGATTGCAGGATCCTGCATCACGTTCCATCATGTCATATTGCCAGTACAGGGTGATCTTGTCTCCCAGCTGAGGGAGCTCACCATGCTCTCCTGCAGCTGGAATCTCTGATCAGCTGACCAGGGCTCCCAGCAGTTGGAGTACATGATGCAGTCCCCAACTGGACACCCTGATCACCTGAGGGGTGCTACCAGCCTCTGGTGCACACAGGAGTCTTGAAAACTTCCTGTGTGCTCCAGAGGTTGGGCACTGGCCACATATTCAATTAAAGGTTTGACAGAAACCAGCCACAAAGCTATTACACACATTTTGTGTAATAATGTTGTGGCTTGTTCCTCATTTTATCACACCATTAACTGAATAAGCATGTGACCAGGTCACTTCTTGAGATGTGCTTAAGCAGTTAAGTGTAATGTCTGTCAGGGGCCTAACAATGTAGTCTCAGAAGCGATGGCTTGAGTCTATGACAAGTAGATAATAAGCAAGAGTATTCAATTTGTCTTCAGAATCACTAATTACAAATTACTGTGCAACTCAGCCCTGGGGAATCTTTAACATAACAGTGCTAGGTTTTGTACTAAAGAGAAAGTAAAAAATTAGTAACATGTAGTCATTTCCAAAACCAAGGATCAATCAAAGCAGCATCAAGGCTGACTCTTCAGCTTAACTTATTTCATGAATAATGTTTTTTATTAATAATATTTTAAAATAATGCAGACAGATAAATTGTGTCTATACTCACAATTAGGTGATTTTTTTGCAGTGCGTTTGAAACTTGTCCACAGCAGTGCAACTGAGAGGTGGCAAAGGAGTAGCAGCTCTGGGAGGTACCTTTGTGGGGGGTAATACACAGATAGCTGCCACCACAGCAACAACTGACTGTATTGCCACCATTAGCACTACAGTAGCTGGCACTGGCCTGCATATCACAGCTGCCTCAGGGGTTTAGTTGCCCTGATATGGCTCTGCTTTTCCAGGAAACTATGGCCTTTGCCATCAAAAGGTACCAGCACCAACTCTACAATTCCCTGTTCTTCATGTGCCCTGCTTGGTGCTAATTCACATCTCCAAAGAGACAAATACCCAGGGTAGCTCAGCCTCAATGTGCACATCCTTATGAGTGTGCATGTGTGGTCTGCCATGCTACTAATTAGCTAACAGCTAATTAACACCGGAAATCCAGAAAAAAGCGGTTGGGTGCACATGGTGCAGCATGCACCACCCGAAACCAGAGCCTGGCCAACCAGAGCCATCTGCCATGAGCAAAAAGGTGCATGCAGGGGCATAACTGGGGACAACAAGCAGCACAAATATGTGATGTGCTACTGCTACTTGTCCCTGGGGAAACATGTGTTCCTGCTTGTGGCAACATGCCCAATGTGGGCAACTACACTACAAAGCAACTACAGAGCCAGTATGTGGCAGAAGGCCACCTCTGTTTCTCCCCAAAAACTCTGCTCTGTGACAATTTGGTTAGGATGGGCCCAGCAGAGGGTACACACCTTACCCTATCTCTTTAGGTAACCTGAGCTAGATACATTCCTGAGGGAGGGAGGAAACCTGCTCCCTCTGCCTACATTACTGGAATCACATACCCGGGTAAGGGGCTTGCTCCTTGGGGAGCTAGGAACTGCCAGTCTGCCCAGCAGTGATGCATTTCAAATTGGTTGGCTGACAGCCAACAGGTGCTGGCCTCCACTAGACCAGGTAAATGAGGTCATAATGGCTATATAAGTTAAGGACTGCCCAGGAGGAGGAGGCAGCAGCCATGAGGGAGACTCAAAGATAGAGAAGAGCTGAACCATCTGAAACTTGCTCTCTCTCTCAAAACTGATGATCAAGGAACTGCCTGCCTCCAGAGGGAATCTCCACCTGCCTCTGGATGATACTTATGAGTAAGCTACCTGAGATCCAACAAGATATATAGCTTGCAGTAACTCAGATCCATGATCAAAGGCTACCCAGCCATGCCAGTTTGCTCTATGGGATTTCTCTGATATTCCTCTAACCTGTACGCTGTTGCAACCCTACCCCTTGTAACCAATAAAGTTCTCCTTTGTACCTAGAGTGGGAGACTTATTGGGAGTGGGTCTAGATTATGCCTTGGGGACCCCTTGGTTCTGGCTAAGAGAGACTACTACTTGTGTTTCCAACTGAGAGAAGCACCCCCAAGTGCTTGAAGTGAGTCAAGTACCCTCAAGGGCTACTAAGCCTGTGTTTCCCAGGGTGAACAGAGCCTGAATCAAGCCCAGCCCTGGGTGGTGGCAGTGTTACCCCCAGGCTAGTGGGTGCGCTCCAGGAAGGGGTTTGGCCAGAGGTGAGGTGCCCTCAGGGAGGCACTCGGAGCCTGGAAGGTGGTTGGGCGCAGTAAGGTGGGTGGCTCAATTTAGGAGCGCCCCAGGAAACACATGTTCCTGCTTGTGGCGATATGCCCAATGTGAGCAATTACACTACTAAACAACTACAGAGCAAGTATACTACACTTTATTCTGTCCTCAGCAATCTCTCGTGTCACAAGGTCTTCCGGTTCATATTCTGTACTAAAACAACATTTGAAAGGAGCCAGGGGCACCGAAGAGAGAAGCAGATATAAGTCTGACAGGCTATTTTGTTAAACTGACTGCCACTTTTAATTTTTCAAGTTCTACAAACTCTTACAAAATTATGCTTGGATAAAACTCATCTATGATTGGGAAAAACTCTCACACCACTTCATTGTCAGGGGCCATCAAAAATGGAGATCAAGGAACTGCTTGGCTTCCAAGATAGAGGCCTCAGAAAAGATCTGAGGGGGAAGACAGAAGACTTTGCTTCTCTGATATATATAGCATCACTAGACAGATATTAAGCATCATAATTACAGTGGGCAAGACTCAAGAATTTGTTGTGAAAGTTCAAGTTTTATTGTATGCCCTGGTGAAGTGGGTTCTGGGAGTGAAGGACTAAAGTTTTTGCCTGTGGGGATGAGATTGTGGAAGTGGCCAGGCAGAAAGGCTCTCACAGCAGGGAGCTGCCAGCTCTGAGGTTAGGGACAGATATTACACATAAACTGATTTAAGTGATCAGAAACAGAGTCTGCCTGGCTTCCCCCGGCCCCATCCCTCCCATTCACCACTCACTGCTCCAGCAGGGATCCATCCCTCCTCTCTCCCACAGCATGGATAATAGTCTGCATGTGGTATGCTAGCTAATGCTGAGAGGTGTCTGTGTAAGGCAGGCTGGACAAAGCTAGACAGGACAGTGTCAACTTAGGGCTTTTTGGAGCTAATCAAGAGGTCAGCTGGTAATGTCCCCTTCCTTATGAACAAGTTGTTTAAGGAAAGCTTGAGCTAATGAGAGATGTTTTGTTTTCTGATGGGGTGTTAAATGCTGATAACAGAGCTGATAAACACTCTGTTATCAAGAAGGGTGGGGACTCCTGCTGGGGCATGGCCGCACCACCCTCAGCTCAGCACTATTGAAGGGAAGGGAGGGCTACTCTGGCATCCTGGCTTCTAGCCTGAACCACTACAGGCATGTGCCTGCATTTCCTAAGTCCGGATGTCTGTATGGTTACAAACCGGTTTAGCCTAGCCAGGTTAGACTAACCTGCAAAGATTGAATCAATCCAGGCTCAGGCTTTTTGAATGTCTGTTTCTAACCTGAGAGACCACATGCTGGACTTGGAGGGGAGATCCATGAGATAGTGTGTCTATTACTAGACTGCCTGAGGGGTCCAAAAAAGGTAATCCCACCAAGACAGTGGACAAAAACCCTACTTGTCAGCATTTTAAACTCCCCTCAAATGTTGATTTCGAAATAGGAGACAAAGATTAACATTACGATAAAGTCTGGAGAAAGTCTCATTTGGGAAGAAAACCTTAAGCCCTCATAGTCAAGCTTCTGAATTTTTCTACCAGAGAGTTATCAAAGCTAGCAGAAAAGTTGGAAAACTGACAGCCAACAGGTTGAGCCTGACCTCATATAATGCCATCTTCTTGGTCAGGTGACTGAAGAGCAGGCACTGTTTAAACCAGAAAGACTACAGCCTAGACACAAGCAGTCAAGATACTTCATGAAGTATCCAGCCATCCTGAATCTAATTTACAGGGGGAAAACCTACACTTTCTTTGACCCTATGGAAGGAGAAACCTTTATTATATCAATGTTGGTATTATAACAATTGGTGACGGACAGAGGGGACAAGGCTGAACTCCTCAACGAGTTCTTTGCCTCAGTGTTCCTAAGTGAGGGGCACGACAAGTCTCTCACTGGGGTTGTAGAGAGGCAGCAGCAAGGCGCCAGACTACCATGCATAGACCCTGAGATGGTGCAGAGTCATTTGGAAGAACTGGATGCCTTTAACTCGGCAGGCCCGGATGAGCTCCATCCGAGGGTGCTGAAGGCACTGGCCGACATCATTGCAGAGCCACTGGCGGGAATATTTGAAAGCTCGTGGCGCACGGGCCAAGTCCCGGAGGACTGGAAAAGGGCCAACGTGGTCCCCATTTTCAAAAAGGGGAGGAAGGAGG
>NW_005842277.1:1592830-1638176 GCF_000455745.1 Alligator sinensis
TCTTTCCTGCTTATGCAGGGGGTCGGACTCGATGATCTATTGAGGTCCCTTCCGACCCTAACATCTATGAATCTATGAATGTTAATATCTTTGTCTTTATTGTTGCTGAGTAATAGAGACCTGGCAGTCATAGTTTGCAAAATATCAGCAGCAAATTTAAAATGTCTTGTACTTGATTTTGTTGTTTTATTTTCCTTTCTTTCCCACCCCCATGATCTTTTTAAGAGTGTGCTTGCAAGTGTATGTTGATATGAGCTCTAAATACATGAGAGAATATCAATATTATAAACTATAGCAGTATGCAGACAAATGTACATTTGATTTAAGGAACATGACAAATTGCCAGCTATATATAAAAAATGATAAAATCACTAAGAATGGCCAATCATATTCAGTGTGCATCTTAGAATGCTAAGGGCTTACCAGTCCTACTGAAAAAAAGTATATTTTCTTCCAAAATGGAGGGCTGATTTTGCTATGCTCCAAGAAACTCATCTGCCAGTAGAAGAATCTCAAAAATGAGAGCATAATTGCACAGTGTTAGCAAACTCTAATTTTTACAACACAAAGTCACATGGAGTTTCTTTATTAGTACATAAAAATTATGCCCCCATTTGATTGACATAACTGATGATCCAGAGAGTAGATTTGTTCTTGCAAATGTTAAAATTATGGATTTCATTATTACTTCACAATGTGTCTACGATTCCAATGCAGACCTTCAAACACTTTAATATTCTTTTTTGTTAAGTGCTCTGAATTTCAGAAATACCTTTATAGTTTGAGGGGAGACTGGTATGAATGTTTGGATCCTGTCATTGACAGAGCGTGTGCCCCTCTGTCCATAAAATCTACTTTTAGGTAAGTTGGACCATACTGAGCCAACTGTTCAACAGGTTTCTGCTCTGTGGGTAGAAGATACAAGAGCTCAACTTCCATTTAAAAAGATGCAGCTACCTATTGAAAGGGCCAACTATAATCTTCCAAGCTTTCAACAATATTACAGTTCTTCTCAGTAAGTCAGGCTAGATATTGAATGACTGATATGACTGATAACTCTGTGATATGCATGGAAATTGAACAGGCACTTACATCTCTCCTTCCAACCGTAATAAGCTCTATTTGCCACCATCTTCCTAATTCTCTAATCTCTACAATCTTTGCAGCCTAAACATCTTGGACAAATTTGGCAAGCTTACTGATGTTTCATCCTTCATTACTTTGGAATGTCTCTACTTGTGACAAACCCTTTTTCAAGCATGGGTTCAACAAACTGATCTGAAGAAAGTGGATGAGTAAGGGTATTGTTCATGTAGAACATCTTCCACTAGGAAATTGTGTTAAATCGGGGTTTTTTTGTTTGTTTGTTTTTAGTTTTGTAATGAACCTGACCTTCCAAAAAGAGTTGAATGGCAGTATATGCAGTTGCATCAAGTATTAGAAAATCAGTCTGGACTTGAGGCTTTAGGTGAGGCAAAAATTCTAGGTATATTATTTTTGGCCTTGAAATCTGCTTTTCTTCCCCATTCTGCACCATTACTCTATGAATACATAATGTCACAGAATAGAACTGATACAGACTGACTAAAGGGGAAAGAAGACCTAGGTATCCGGATTTCAGAATCCCTGTGGAAATGAGTGATTGACAATATTCAAACATTAACAGTTGATCTTAGACAAATCTTTAACACCACTATATTTTTTCACCTACAACCAAACCCCAGATTCTGGGATCATTTTAGATATCTACATCTATATCAATCCTTGATTCTGATTTTTGTATTCTGATTATTGTTATTACATTTTTTATAAAATCAATACAAATCATAAATAATAAACTGGGCATCATAGTGATTCTTTCCCAGTGAAATGGGGGAAAACTTGTCAGTCCTTTCTGGCATACAGGGTGGAACAGCGGGAAAGCATTGAAGTAGTCAAGTAATTTTACCTGTGCCCTCACTGCAATTAGTTGGTTTACAAGTTTGAGTGAAAATAGCACTTGTCCCCAGCAGGTTCAGCTAACTTAAATTGATAGTTCCACCACAATTAAAGGTGAAAAGTTTTATTTGTGGATAGGAAGTGGATTAAAGGCAACTTCCAAGTAACAAAGCAGTGAAGACCTACCAGTAGACTGAGTACCTACTGCACAGATTACATAGCCTGTGCAACTACTTATTGCAAAGCAGAGCTGTGTATTAAGGCATTAAGAAAGAGATATCTTCTTCTATTCTGACATATGCATAAAATCTACACAAGATGGCAACGGCATGGTTCTTTATGTCCTTCATCTTATTCTCCCATGCTGGATACCAAATACTATTCAAATCTTTAACACCACTATATTTTTTCACCTACAACCAAACCCCAGATTCTGGGATCATTTTAGAGTAAACTAGACATGCCGGCCTCTGCAGTTATTAATAATCATGTCTAGAGGTCAGTATATGAAGTCTTTTTTTTTGCCAATACAGCTCTCAGCCTGTACCTGCACTAGGGTTAAAGCACAAGCTCCTGATTTTTATACCTACCCCATGTATAACTGTGCAATGACCTATCAGAATAATGTAATCTTTTTCCCAGTTCAGGAATCCTTACTGCAAGAAACTGAACTTAAAATACAAATTAACAAATTCATATTTGATATATCCAAAAAGCGGAAAAGGTTTTCTTCTTCCTTCCTTGGATTTCTAGCATAAGCAGAAAATGTTAAGAAATGCCTTTTTCAAATTATAGCAATGGTCTTTAGACCCACAGGCTAGGGACAAACATTCAAGAATTGATTCAATCTTTCCAGATTAATCTAATCTGGCTATGATGAACTGGTTGCAACTGGATAGACATTCTCTCTGGACTTCAGGCACAGGCCTGCAGCAGCTCAGGTTACAAGCCGGGGGATGCTAGAGCATCCCTCCCTTCCACTGCACAGTGCTGAGCTGAGGGGGTCATGGCCAGGCTCTCACAGGACCTCTGATTAGGGAGGTCTGCCTGCACAGTCCCAGGCTCTTCCCTGCTGGTTGCTCAAGGGGCGGGAGTGTTGCCAGCCCCCAGCCCCCTGCTAGCACTCTGGGCAAGTGGGGAACGGGGGGAAGGTGGTATGCAATGCATGCATCTGTTGATGATATGGAGCTTTTCAATCTCCCTCTCCCTGCTTCTTTATACTGCCTGCAGCAAACTGACAAGCGAGCGAGCCAGAAGGGGGCTGATAACAGTGACTATCACCTCATCAGCAAAAGAATAGGTTCTCTCCATTACTTTAAACTCTTCTTAAACAGCTTACCAGCTGACCTGTTGAATAGCTCCAAGTAGCCCTAAGTAGTCACTGTTCTGTCTGCCTATCCCAGTGAAATTAGAGAGAGACAGACAGACAGACAGACAGACACCTCTCAGCATTCGCTAGCATACCAAGTGGAGTCTGTGATGTGGGAGATGGGAGGGAGGGATTCCCACTTAAGCAGCAAGAAGTCAGGAATAGGGCAGGGGGAAGCCAGGCAGACCCTGCTGTGTCTGCAAGTCTCTGCTGGAGCTCCAGCCAGGGAGCAGAGGGGTAGGGCCAACTCTGCTGTGAAGCAGAGCGCCCTGCTCTGCCCAGAGAGCATGCTGGAATGCCGGGGGTGTCTGGTTTATCTTAAACCAGCAAGGGGTCTAGGACAGACATTGCATAAATTGGTTTGAGCCAAATCAGTTAAGTCTGACACTACATTGAACCAGGTTTATCTCAAACCGGTTTTAGTCATTTTGAAACAGGTTTATATGCATTGAATATCTGTTCCGTTACAGGTTTTAACCAGTTTCTGATCACTTAAACCAGTTTATGTGTAATATCTGTCTCTAGCCACAGTAACTGCAACTCATTAATGCTTCACATTATATTTTGGTCTCCTGCTGCTTTGACAATGTCATCCCACCTCTTGAATCCCTTCCCTTGTTTCTTCTCATCTTCCTTATCCTGCCAGAGGTCTACCTCCTCCTCCTCAAAGCTTTACATAACTCTTTAATCTCTACCTTTGTGTCCTATAAATTCTCTCTGAGCCTTTGCACCATCCCTTGTAGCTGCTCTCTACCTCCTCTAGCTCTCAGCTTTGTGCCTTCATCATGCACACCTTCTGTGCCTGTAGTATCTTCTCATTCTCTGCATGTCCCCTTTTTCTCCTCCATTAAATGTATTCTTAAATCACAGCTCTTTTTGGAAGCTATCATATCCCTCCCACCTTGCAGTTATGTCTGCTGTCTTTTAAGTACTGTATGCGCTGTATTCATGTAAACTGGTCTGTAATTTT
The DNA here is from genome assembly GCF_000455745.1 of Alligator sinensis. Classification (NCBI taxonomy): domain Eukaryota; kingdom Metazoa; phylum Chordata; order Crocodylia; family Alligatoridae; genus Alligator; species Alligator sinensis. Next base: position 1,597,108 of record NW_005842277.1, read on the forward strand.
CTCAAAGCAAAGACCTGTTCTTGCAAAAGTGTTGTGCACACTTAGATAATTCTGTAACTGCAATAGAAAAACAAATCCTTTGACTAATAGCAATAAATGACTTGCATATGTGTGTTCTTCCTGAAACCTTTCTTTGTTAAGAAAATAGAATCTAACATATTATACAGGATTACAGCGACACTATTTTAAAATATGCCATGCTATTGAAAACCCATATACTGCAATTAGCACTATATACCTGCAATTGCTACTGTATTTACAGAGTTAGGAAAAAAATCTTCATAACCTACAAACAGTCTCTTAGATAGAACTCAGTAAATATACTATTAAGTTATCTTGATGTCATTTGTTTTACTATGTTCTGGTCCTTTATGTAAATGTAAAACCAGCCTATTCTGTAACTCAGACACTATTTCTCCCATCTGTCCTCTCTATAAGCCCTAAGAGATGCCAGAGGAAGTAACACAAAGATTAGGTGGAACTGCCTGCTAGAGTTCAGACACTTCAAACACTGTACAGTTGAAGCAGAGTCAGTTACAAAGTTTGAATATGTTTTACAGTGAATCATTCAGCTACTTAGTAGAAGTTCCTTCCAACTGAGGTACATACTAGAATTTTGTAATGATAGACAGGCAAGATGGGCTGGATGTTAGCTGGAAACTGTTAACAGCATGAAACGGAATCATTATAAATATTGCTATGCAAAATGTTAGGTTTGCTGAATCCTATATTACGAGTAACCATCTCAATCCTGCCATGGATTCCACAAGAGACTTCCCCTGTGCTTGTATTCAATTTGCTGCAAGAACAGGGATAAACATATTTTTCCCCTATTTAAAACTATATAATTAGTTACCAACACAGTTTTTAATAGGAGCAATAGAATAAAATGGTGATAAACCATTTGTAGTATTGTATTGAAAATGCATTGTGGGTTGCCATATTTTAAAATTATTTTGTAACAGACTAATGATGTATTTTTGCAACATTCTAATGAATTAGAATATAACAGTTATGGCGGTCCTTTTCCCACACCTGCAGAGATACAATGACATAATTGCTTTATTTTAAAGGTAATTACAGGTATTGTATGCCTTTGACTAAGCCTAAAGGAAAGCGGATAATGCTGAAATATGTTAAAGCTGTCTCACTTCCAAACAAAATAAGAACTAGCTGAAAACATATTAAAAGGCCTCTAAGCAGTTTGATGAATTTTGAATGTGAATTTTATGTTGGTTCATAAATAAACATCATTGATAATAATTGCCTTATAACACCATAAATGAACTCTGTACTTGGAGAGACACCAAGTAAGACTTAGGTAAACTTATTAAAAAGTGAAATGTCAGTAAAGGGCTTGTTCAGGAGCTTGTGTTACTAATGAATTGCCAGTATGTCACTGTTTATTAAAAAAAGAATAGCACTTCCATTCTGTTACAGTACATGCACACTCTTGTTTCTCAAGGTTAAATGCATTGCACATCAGGGGTTTTATGTATTCCTCTATCCTCACTCCAGCTCCCACTCCCTATGCCTCTACTTCAGGAACTTTCTGTGACCTCTTCAAGCCTTCATGCCAGGAGCATTGAAAGTTACCCATGATACTCTCCGCTTGCTCCTTCCTCCTCAAGCCAGAGATTATCTATACTAGGATACTGCCTGTGCCAGATGCTGCATCTGTGGAGGACACAGAAGTGGAACACATGGCTTTCTACCCAGAAATCCCCTTTGCGTCAGGAACTTTCCCCAGGATTGAGGATCTGTTGCACTTAACTCCTTTTTCATCACTATTGTTAGACCCATTAGACAACAGCATACTGATCAAATCGTTCTGACCTCAGTCAGATCAAATAAGTAATTTGTGGATCTAGTTCCATGGCTGTTATTCAGGCAAACATCTTGCTTAAGTCAATGGTTAACACTAATTCTAAAACTGCAAGATAAAACCTATAATATTTCTGAAATAATTTATTCTTTTAACTCAGTCTTTATTCAGTGCTGCTTTTTGTTCACAGCTCTGTTACCATGCACCTCCTTAAAGGTGTTTTTTTTTTTTTTTCCTTTAAAGACATTATTTAAAATTAAAGTTGGATTTCTTGGGACAAACTAATCTCTTAAGCTTTTGCACACAACATGTATTTTCCTTGTAATGTATAGAATTGTACAGCTAAAGTTGAGAGCAGAAACAAGTCTACTAAATACTAATTGCTGGGACAGATCTTATCGTCCTTTTAAAAGCAGGGACCACATTTTTTTCCATTTAAATAATTTAAAGAATATTGGGAATAGTTCTAATATGGGATACTCATGCAATGAAACTGTATCCATATGACTTTTTTCAAAATCTGCCATAGTTCAATAAGTTTGCCAGAGAATTCTTGGTATACTAAGCAACTATACTGCCTAATTTAACATTTTTTTTTCCTTTTTTGTCAAGATCTTTATTACTTCTAAGTTCACCAGATGTTCTCCTTTTATTTTCCTTACAAACAATCAGTCAGGAGAACTAGGAGGGAAGGCTGTGGTTTGGTTTTCTGGAGTACATTTTTTAAGCAATGAATTCACTTAGCCATTTTAGAGTCAGCTACTTGTCATTCATTAATGAATCTACAACTGCTCTAGTAATTCTTTTTTGTCCCCATTGTATAGTTATAAAAGTCCTTTGTATGCCCCTTTGGCCAACATTAACTCATTTTGCTTTTTTTTCCCTGCTACCCTTTCTTCCCTTTCCCAGGGAACGGAAGTCCCACAGAGGATCTGAACCTGAACCTTTCTGTCTCAATTTCTAACAAAGTGCTGCAACCACCACTAGGCCACAGGTTAGGAATAATCTAGAAGAAAGAGTTCAGAAATATGGATACTACAGAGAGGTGGCCTTGTGTAATTGTTCCCAGCATTGCAGAAACTGCTCCAGTGCTGTTTAATATTAATTGGATAAATGTAAGATGCAGTGGATCAGCTTCAAGAGGTGGACTCTAGTTGATGTCTGACCTGGGATTTGGTGGTTAGATCTCTTTGTTGGGAAGCAGGAGATGCAGGTTCAAATCCCTCTCTGAATGAGGGAGGCCTAGTGGCCATTACTCAGTAAGGAAAATTAGACAACAAACAATTTTAAACAGCAAAAATTAGATGGCATTTTATTTTTACTAAATGGCTGACAAGTACTGGTATCAGTGGGACTGTCTACATGTGCACTTAATGTGCATTAAAGCATCACAAAAAATGTGCTCTTCAGCTAATGTGTAGGTACTAGGTTTAATGTGCATTACCTAAAGCACACTAATGAACATGTAGATGTGCCCAGCGTTTCTTAGGTAATATGCCAACCAAGTGATGCAAGGCCCATGTACATTATATATTCTTGCAGAAGATGGCTGGTGACTTAGGTTGCTCAGGGAGTTATGTGAAATCTGAACAGATAATATCAAAATCCTTAAAGGGAGTACTCAAACATTTTCACCCCTTGCATACTAGTCCAGAATTTAAGAATGTAACTATTTAATTATAATTTTTAGACTCTCCAGGGAAGGGCACTCACAAAGTGGCGCCTTTCACAAAAAGGGAAATCTTCACTTGAGAGCAACATGTGTCAAACAATTCTGTCCACAGCCAACTGTCTTTTATGGTGGCCACAAACCTCTCTCTCAGCTATTTTCATACCTTTACATTTTATCTTTCCACTCTCTTATCTCACATTTGTTTCCATTACAGCCCATTCTCTCTTTATTTGCCAGACTGGGAAAGAGAAAAGATTGTTCTTTTAGTACATTCTGACATGTAATGTCAAATGCTCTGCTTGTTGCAAGCAAACTGACATTGTTACAGTTGTCTCTGTGAATAATTACACCCCTCCCCTCCAATATGCCTACCTAAACATTGCAAAAATAGCCTGAGTCAGCCCAATGGAGGGAAGTGTTCATGGGTATCAGATCTTTTTCTTTTTTCTGTTCCATGTTGCTCTTTCCTGCCATGGCTTCTCTTATGCACCATGCAAATGTTAATATATGAATATTAAAAACACACTGCCCAAAGAGGGACAGCTTCACCTTGACAGACATGTAAAACTGATGAGTTTTGAAACCTTTTTGTACCACCCTTTATAGAAGCCAAATCTTGAACAAGTGCAAATTGCCATAGCTCTGTTGCCAGCAGCTATGCTGATATACATTAGCTGAGAATCTGATCTTATTGCTTTCCTGATGTATTCATTCTGCCTTGATCTGTACCAATACAAATCAGGAATAATGCCCTTGATATCAATTGAGTTTTACAGCAATGTAATGGAGAGCCCAGATTGCATCATGTCTACTATAAAGAAAAAGCATTCTTCTAAGCTAAGCTTCTACTGCTCATATCAAGAATGCAAATAGGCAGAATTCAGTCCACTATACGCTGCTGTTACTCATGAGTCTGTCATGCTCTTATTGGCAAAGATACCCAGCTTGATGGTTCAGAAACACCTTTTTGCCAGTTGTATATCATTTAAAAGGTGGGTGAATAATTTAAACAGCCATGAATGTGCATCATGCTACTACATAAGAGATGATCATTTAGATGCACACACTCCACAAAGTGATGGTGTGGTGTGCTGCAACGTAATCCAATAACATTTGGAGACAATTACCTCCAGTGTATAGCTATACAACAATATATTACAAATCTACATTCCAATGAGCTGGGTGAAGATAGGCTGAGTTTGTGACTAGTACTGACAAAAAGGGAAATGGTGTTGAAGAAAAATTAAAGAAACCCACCTTAAGAAGTTCATAATGTTGAATCCCATTCACTCCAATGTCAGGATCAATAGCAGAAGGGACAGAGTACCGGGAATTAATGGCTGGGGTTTTAGGGATGGAGATGTTAATAACGGTTGCGGGAAAGAGAGGAGCATTGTCATTGATATCCTCTATCAGGAATCTGATCTTGACCAATCTGAAGACTTCATCGGGCAGAACAGCTACCTCCACTTCATAAAAGCAGCGGTTCTCACTAAAGATTCCAGAGCACAGCTTCTCCCGGTCTATACGGTTAGCAGTAGTGAAAATCTCACCAGTGTTTTCCTCTACCCGCACTAATGGTACATCTCCAGTCTTATACACAAGCTTAAACTGAAGAGGAGATGAAAGAGGAACATCTGGGTCCAACGTCAAGTTGAGATCCTTGAGCAAATTGCCAATCAGGACATTTTCTGGCAGTTCTTCCCTCACTGTATAATTCTTCTCCTGAGCACCAGACTGATATACAATACAGGCAAATAAGACTGCCAAGAGGTAGGTTCCAGACAGCAAGTCCATTTCCAGAATGGCTAATGAGTATTCTTACAGAACACCAAGGGCAGCTGGAAAAGAGAGGAAAGGGAAAAAAATATTAAAAAGCCATACAACAGTACGCCAGTCAAATGCAACGAATGCAAAAGGAAATTTAGCCTTTCATGAGCCAAGTAATTGGAAAACTGCTGCAAAACTAGGTCAATCAAACTTTATATCTTACTCTGAACAATGTCATATCAACTAAATGGTAGTAAAGTGGATAATCTCTTACAGCTGCATTTTTGTACCCTCAAATTTTTAAGACTGGATCCACCAAAATTCAAGGGCCTCTTCAACAGACATTTGTAATCAACCTTCTGAAAACAAACCTTCCCCTCTAAAGCACGCCCTGCTCTGTTGGCACTCATTTATCTCCCACCTGCAAGTCTTTGATGTGCCCTCCTGGAGGAGCTCAGACATTCTCAAGTCCACCACAGTACATGGTATGCAAGCAGCCATTAGCTGCGCAGCACTTCCTGTTCTGCTTCTGAATCACTTCTGTCTATGGGCATCTGTGGACTCCTCTACACATTACACTTAAGGCATGATTAACTGGTTAATCAGTTAATCATGCCTTAAAGTTGTGACCCAGTTACACAGTGAACCAATTAAAGGTGTGTTAAAACAAGCAATAAGCTACAAAGTTATTCCACACTCAAAATGTATAGCTCTATAGCTTGTTCTAACCACACCATTAATTGAACTTGTGGCCAAGTGCTCCCCTGTGGCTGGGAGCCCCATCAATTGAGGGTTTGCAGCAGGTGGTGCATCCCAGCCACAAGGATGCACCACCTGCTGCAATCCCTGAAGTTGACAAGGCTCTCAGTGGCAGGAGGCATCCCCACACTCACCCCCCCCTCAAGTTTGCAGCAGGGAGAATGCTGCCCCCCACAAACCTCATAAGGTGCGGGGCTCGCAACAGGGGCAGCACCAGGAATGCTGCTGTTGCTGTGAGACTCATTGACTGCAGGGCTCACAGTAGGGGGCTGTGTCTTCAGCTGCAGGACTCACAGCAGAGGCAGTGGAGAAAACGCTGCCACCGCTGCAAGCCTCACAGTGGTGGCGGTGTTCTTCCTGCTGTGTGCCCTGCTGTTGATAAGTCTGGCAGCACTGGCAGCATTCCTGGTGCCATCCCCCCACCTGCAGCCAAGGTCATCATGATCTAGGGCTCCCCCTGGGCATTCAATAAGGAGTGATGGGACCTAATACATGATCCTACAATCGCACCTCCTGCCAAGCACATGTGGCATAAGAGGAGGCGCAATTGTGTGACTTGTGCATTATATCTCTTTGTGCTTTTATCTGCATGTGTAGAGCGGCCCACAAATCACAGGAGACTAAGTTTTGTCTCTGTAATCTGCCTCTAGTTTTTGTGCTAATAAAACTATATGACGGTTTTAAACACTAAGAAACACATGCTAGGAAAACTGCTCAAAAGAATGCCAAATAACTTAGAGAAAAATGAACAGAGACTCCAGCTAGTAACAAAATTTACAAATAGTTTTTAAATAAGAAGGGGCCTAGGTCCAAACACTCTGAGGTAAATAAAACTCTTCAGTAACACTGGATCACAATAACAAATCACAAGAGCGCTCGGTCTGCTTACCTGAGTGCTCATCTGCAATGGTTCTCATGTCAAAATGGAAACAATTTTAGGAGCAGTTGTTATAATCTGAACTATTTCATAACAACAAGGGCTAGGGACAAATATTCAAAAAAGCCTGAGCCTGAATTGATTCAATCTTTGCAGGTTAGTCTAACCTGACTAGGCTAAGCAAATAAAACCCTGGCTTGCATCTACCAATGCATCTCAGGCAAGACCCAGGATGTCATCCTTCCACTTTATTTGGCCTTGGTGAGGTTACAGCTGGAGTACTGTGTCCAGTTCTGGGCTCCACACTTTGGAAAGGACGTGAAGAAGCTTGAGAGAGTCCAGAGGAGAGCCACATGCATGATCAGAAGTCAAGAGAGCAGGCCATATGAGGAAAGGCTGAGAGGCATGGGAAAAGCATAGGCTCAGGGGGAACTTGGTGGCAGCCTATAAGTATATCAAGGGTGTGAATCAGAATCTGGGAGATCATCTGTTCACCAGGGCACCCCTAGGGAAGACAAGGTCTAACAGTCACAAACTGCTGGAAGATTGTTTTAGGTTGGACATAAGGAAAAACTTCTTTACTGTCCAAGTCTCCAGAGTCTGGAATAGACTGTCCCCAGAAGTGGTGCAGGCACCTACTCTGGACACGTTCAAGAAACATTTGGATGATTATCTCACCGGGGATATCTGACCCCAGCTGACTCCCTGCCCTTTGGGCAGTGAGTTGGACCTGATCATCTTGCATCATTCTCTTCCAGTCCTAATGTCTATGAAATCTATAACATTTATTAAATCAATTTGTAACTGCACAGACATCCCTTCTGGACTGAAAAAATGCCGGCACATGCCTGCAGTGGCTAAGGTTAGAAGGGGGGGGGGGGGCACTACAACAGCCCTCCTTCCCCTTGCAGTGTTGAGCTGAAGGAGGCATGGTCAGGCCCCAGCAGGACACTCTTGATAACAGAGCATTTATCAGCTCTGTTATCAGCATTTAGCACCCCATCAGAAAATAAAACCTCGCTCATTAGTTCAAGTTCTTCTTAAACAGCTGTTTTCCAAAAGAAGGAATGCAGGGACATTACTAGCTGACCAACTGATTAGCTCCAAAAAGCACTGTCCTATCTGCCTTACACAGACGCATCTCAGGATTAGTTAGCATACCACATGCTGGCTATGGTCCGTGCTGTGGGAGAGAGGAGGAAAGGATCCCTGCTTAAGTAGAGGAGGGGTCAGGGGGACATGGGAAAGCCAGCAGACCCTGCTGTGTCTACAAGTCTCTGCTAGAGCTCTAGCCAGGGAGCAGAGGGGAGGGTCCAGCCCTGCTTTGGACCAGAGAGCCCGGCCCGGCCCAGCCCAGGGGGCTTGCTGGGATGCTGGGGGAATCTGATTTAACTTAAACCAGCAAGGGGTCTGGGACACACATTTTGTAAACTGGTTTGACCCAAATCAGTTAACCAGGTTTATCTCAAACAGGTTTCAGCCATTTTCAAAGTGGTTTATGTGCACTGAATGTCTGTTCTGTTACAGATTTAAACCAGTTTCTAATCACTTAAACTGGCTTATGTGTAACGTCTGTCCCTAACCAAGGTGGGCTTTTAATAGGCTTAGTCCTGTAAATGCCTAGCGCTTTTCCACAATGTCTATCTATATTGGATACTGGCTGGTAACTTCAATGGGAATTGTTATTTCATTCTTCTTTGGTTAAGAAATGTTTAAGGGTTGATTTTACCCTCTGACAGGCTAACCTTCATGTATTTTTTGGAATTAGACATTATTAGACAAGTATTAGACATTTTTTGCTTGATTAAATTATTCTAAATCTGATCAGATTTGACTGCAAGTGAACTAGTACTGTTTCTTAACTGCTTTGATATGCACTAATAACTCATTTTATGGAACTGCTATTTGAACAGGATAAATATGAGTCTGCAAGAGAAGGGGGAGAACATTCCACATTCTTCAGCTCGTTTTCTGAATTCAGCCTATTCCAATTCAGATTCATGAAAACTCTACACTTGCTGAGAAAGAAAGGAGATAATTTATAGTTAAATATAAATTAATCTCTCCAAGAGAGTACTTTACAGGAAAAAGAAATAAGAAAATGCAGACAACTCTTCATGTGCAATAAAATGCAGCATTATAAAATTTAACTTCTCTTGGTTCAAAAGTCTAATCTTGACAGTTCCATATACCTGGGACAATTTTTTTCTAAATTCACGTTCTACTTTTTTTTTTTTTTCTTAATTCAACTTCTCCAGTTTATACCAGCCAGTGATTTACAAGGGATATGGACCATATGAACCCTATTTCATATATTTCCAATGTTTGTATTAAAAATTATCTTTCCTCCCTTGCTCTTCTGATTTTACTCTTTATTCAAGATGATTTAAAGATGTAAAGCATTTTAGGATTAAATTTATATGTAAAATGCAGCACAAAATAAGGACTTGGAGGGTACATCTACATGAGATATTTACTACAGAGTTGCCTAATTAGTTCCACAGTGAAGTCTCAGCATCCACCCATGCAGCCCTATTAGGCTGAAGTAAACTAATTAACTCTCCTGTAGATTGGTACTTGTAAACTTAAGTACAAGCCACAACACACATGTAAACACTGATGGGGCTAGCCAGGGCATGCGGGTGCTTCAATGCAGGGACTGCCTGCCAGCTAGTCCCACACTGAAGAACCCTTGTGCCCCAGGCAACCCCTCCACAGCACATTGAGCTGGAGGGAGCAGCCCTGGTCTGGAAGGCTGACCCCGCAGGTCTCCTACTAGCTGGGGCTACTCCTACCTAGCTCCATGTGCTGTGGTCCCAGGCACACACATAAATGCAGTGCCTGGGAGCAATAAACTCTGGTGCAAACTGCACTGGAGTTTATTCAGGCATGTTAATTTCACATGTAGATGCACCCAGCGATGCATACATTCTTTTACCCAAAACTATATCCTTATGTTATAACCTGAATGGGATTACCGGGTACTTTCTTTATGAGCAGCCTCAAACTGATCAACTGATGAAGCTGAAGTACGCACTTACCAAATCTTAATGTAAAAAATACTCCTCAGGTACAAACAACTGTGTGGAATATTAACAGCCTGAAATTGACTAACACTCCTAACTTTCAATATTTCTAATGTGTCGCGGCGCACCTCACTGCCCCGCTCCTAGAGAGGGGAAAACTGCCAGAGGAGAAGCTCTGGCAGTGCATAAGGAGTCCTAGTGGTGATTAGGAAGTACAGGTGTGGGTTGCCGGAGCAACTAATGAGAATCAGCTGCCTGTAGGAGGCAGGGCCTGGCCCTTATAAAGCCCAGGGCTGAAGCCAAGCTAGCAGTTTCCTGCTAGCAGCCAGAGGGGCAGGGGCAGGGGCAGGGGCAGGGGCAGGGGCAGGGGCAGGGGCAGGGGCAAGGATGTGAGTACCGCTTAAGCAGACTGAAGGGAAGTGGCTCTGGAGACTGCAATGATGTTGAGTTATAGCCAGGCGGCTTATGTTAAGTTATAGCCTAGGGGCTTGTTTTGTGCTGTTGTTGTCATGTTGAAAGACTGGTGGCAAGGGTGAGGCTATAAGGGGCTGGAGGAGGCCTCATAGGGACCCCCAGAAGGGTGGGGGGGGACCCAGCGCCCGAGTGAGGGCACAGCGCACTCATAGGAGACCCACAGTAGCGTGGGGATCCAGGCGCCAGTCAGGGCGCAGCGATGTGGGGTGCAGAGACCCTAGGCCCAGAAAGAGCCTGAGGGGGGCACTATGGGAGGAGCCTGAGGGGGGCACTATGGGAGGAGCCCGGTAACAGGCTAGCACTGCAGAAAACCCAAGGAAAGGGCAGGGTGCTGCAATGGACCCCAGGAAAAGGGGTTAGCAGCACGGTGCGCCCAAGAAAAGGACAGGGTGCTGCGGTGGTCCCCAGGAAAAGGGGATAGCGGTACAGCATCTAGGAAAAGGGGAAGCAGCATGGTGGGCCTGAAAGACCAGAGGCTCGATATAGAGTCCCAAAGCGGGCAAGGGTCCCTGAGCGGGACAACACTTTTAGAGGAGGCCCAGAAAGGGCACTGAGACCCCAGAGAGGAGGCACGATTGAGAAGGCCCAGTGTGGGCGTGACGAACCCCAGGAAGGGGGGCAGCATTTTGGGAAGCCCCAGGTGGACACGGCAAGCCCTATGTAGAGAAGGCCCCAGAGAAGGGAGCAGCACTAGAGAAGGCCCGGGAGAGCGGGCAGGTATTTTGACAGTCCAACGTCCAGTACATCTGCGAGGCTTGGGGCATGGTATTAGGGGTTGGTAGGAGCCACGCGTAGCCCATAAGGCTAGGGTGTCTGAGTAGCACCCATCATACGGGGAGATCACAAGAGTCCGGGAAAACTGCGGGGACAAAGGTCCCGATACGCTGTGCCCAAGGCGGTATAAGGCAGCCTCCCAACATATACTGAACATCAAAGACGTGGCGGGCGAGAAGAAGAGGGTGTCCTTGGGCCGGCCTTGACACTGTGAGAGGGACCTTAAGGAGATCACGGCCCTCCTGCAGGATCCCGCCGTGACATAATGATTTTGGGACTGGTATTGGGTATCTTGAAAATTAGGGGACTCTTACGAGTCACGGCACCTCTCTATCTTTTAAATTGACTAGCATCCCTAGTTGAGAACTGCTGCTGTTCTGTCTCAGTTTACCTCAGTTGTTCATAATTAGGGTGCTGCCAGCACTGCAGTCAGGTGCAACTACCCTCCATGCCTCAGTGCACAGCCAGATAAATTTAAGCCAACAGACAGGCCTGCTCTTGCTCCAGCCCTTCTCAGTCTGGCTCCTCCAGGCTCCTCCCAGAAACAGAGGTGTTAGAATAGTTCCACCTGCCCTACACACGTTTGTTTCTCTGAGGATTGTGGGGGTGCAACCAGAAAAGGCTGCAGCAAGTGTGTCTAAGTGCTTTAGGTTTATTGAGCAATACCACCTGGTTGCTGCAGTGGAGGAACCTGCACCATAGCACCCTTGAAAGTGTCTCATGGCACCCTGATTGAGAACCTCTGCTATAATATTTATAGCCCCCACACTGCCTAGCTCCCATCATTTTCAAGGCTTCTATATGGTAGTCCATTTCTGAACTACTATTAAAAGCCTTGAAAATGAGGAAAAATAGCAGCCATGAAATGGAATTGAATGCTTCTAATGGTACCCCTTTAAAATCCCTCTTCACTGTTTCTGGAGTAGTTAAACAAAGTTCAATTAATTACAAAGTAGATGGTTACAGTTATAGCAAGTATGCAGTTAAACAGAATACATTTAACCAGAGTACAAAGCAGACAACAGGGTTGAAAGGTGCTATACACTTAATTTATATGAAGTTAAAGGCCAGATTATGACAAGGTGGGGCCCTAAACTAGGGGCTCTCAACCTTTCCATGCTGAGGCCTGGCAAACTGCGGACAAGAAGCGGCTGCGACTGCAGCCTGGCAAACTGCGGACCACCACACAGAGCCCCGCGGCTGCAATTTCCAGCCTGGAACACAGGTAAAGGTACTTCCAGCCCTTGGGTCGGGGGTGGGCCAAGCCTCAAACAACGGGCCCTGTAGGAGGAGTTGTAGCCTCTCCGCCTGGCTCTGCAGGGCCACGGTTTGCCAGTCCATAATCACTTCCGGTCCGGCAGCCAACACTTAAGAGACCCCTCATAATGTGAGGCCCTAAGCTATAGCTTGCTTAGCTTGTGCCTAAATCCAGCACTGGTCATTGTACTATGCAGAATAATGGGGCAATTACATATAAAGTAATATACACACATAATGTAATGACAAAAGTGACCATTTACAGAACTTAATATAACCAGTCCATGATCACTTCCGGTCCGGCAGCCAACACTTAGAGACCCCTCATAATGTGAGGCCCTAAGCTATAGCTTGCTTAGCTTGTGCCTAAATCCAGCACTGGTCATTGTACTATGCAGAATAATGGGGCAATTACATATAAAGTAATATACACACATAATGTAATGACAAAAGTGACCATTTACAGAACTTAATATAAATTTTACACATGTATTATCCACAGCATTTTGGTAAATTGGTGTTAGTTACCATTCAACAATAGACAGGCATTCAGGAGTGAAAGGACAGTACAGTACAAGGAGCTATTTTAAAAATCCATTTTAACAAAAAATCATGTACTTTTAAATAAGTAATTAAAGAAGTTACTGACAACTACTGATTATTAATAATAGCAATATACACTTAATGGCAGAAATGAGATACTGTGCTATTTTTATACCTGCTTGTGTATTATATTAAAGTCAATGTACCACTAAAAATCATCACATCCTGTTAAAGGAACTGCATGCACACACACACGCTATACTAGTAAAAAAAAAAATACTTCAGGAAATAAATATTTTATTTCCACTATTGTTTGGATAAATACAATTTATCCACTATTATTTGGATAAATAATATTTCCTCCCACAAGGATAATAAATGCATACTAGTCTCAATTAAGAAATAATGTTTAAAACGCTGTCATTTAAACAAGGCCATATAATGTCAATATTTTCTTTACATACTCTGAGTTTATGAGAGTACTACAGAACTCCAATATTGAAGGAAAAAATGCAGTAAACACATTAGGAACTGGTGTCTGTGGGACAGTATTTTTAACCTTATTATAAGCACAGGGATTGCAAAACTAACTCAAGGCTTAACCTCCTGTGAATTAAGGTCCTTGTGCTAAGTTTGCTTGTGAAACCATAAGCATAAAAATAACCACAGGCAATCACCATCATCATCAAAACCTATTGCACATGTCCAACAAACAAATACAAGTCGGTAGCAAGTATGGCGGTAGCAAGAGGAGGTTCAGGGAAAGTGTGGGTCGCTTACTGAATGGGGGAGGCAACCTTGTGACAGAGGATGTAGAAAAGGCTGAAGTGCTCAATGCTTTCTTTGCCTCAGTCTTCACAGGTAAGGTCAGCTCCCAGACTACTGGCACCAGGCATCACAATTTGGGGAGGAGGTGAGCAGCCAACAGAGGCAAAACAACAGGTAAGGAACTATTTAGAAAAGCTACACATACCGATGGGATGCACCCAAGAGTGCCGAGGGAGTTGTTTGATGAGACTGCAGAGCCACTGGCCATCATCTCTGAAAACTCATGGTGATCAGGATAGGTCCCGGATGATTGGAAAAGGGCAAACGTAGTGCCCATATTTAAGAAAGGGGAAAAGAAGGATCCAAGGAACTACAGACCAGTCAGCCTCACCTCACTCCCCCCAAAAAACATGGAGCAGATCCTCAAGGAATCCATTTCTAAGCACTCGGAGAAGAAGGTGATTAGGCACAGTCAGCATGGACTCACCAAGGGCAAGCCATGTCTGACCAACCTGACTATCTTTTATGACAAGGTGATTGTCTCTGTGGATGTGGAGAGACTAGACGATGTGGTGTAACTTGATTTTTAGCAAGGCTTTTGATATGGTCTCCCACACTATTCTTGCAGGCAAGCCAAGGCAGTACGGGCTGGACGAATGGACTGTAAGGTGCACAGAAAACTGGCTGGAGCATTGGGCTCAGAGGGTAGTAGTTAATGACTCAATGTCTAGTTTGCAGCCAGTATCAAGTGGAGTTTCCCAGGGGTCGGTACTGGGGCCAGTTTTGTTCAATGTCCCCATCAACAACCTGAGAGATATCTTAAAGTGCACCCTCAGCAAGTTTGCGGGTGACACTCAGCTAGGGGGAGTAGTAGATAGCTGGAGGGTAGGGCTAGGATTCAGAGTGACCTAGACAAACTGGAGGATTGGGCCAAAAGAAATCTCATGAGGTTCAACAAGGACAAGTGCAAAGTCCTGCACATAGGACAGAATAATCCCATGCATCAGTACAGGCTGGGGGCTGGCTGGCTGGGCAGCAGCTCTGTAGAAGAGGACCTGGGGGTTACAGTGGACAATAAGCTGGATATGAGCCAACAGTGTACCCTTGTTGTCCTGTATGCGTAGGAGTGTTGCCAGCAGGTCAGTGGAAGTGATTATTCCCCTCTATTCAGCACAAGTGAGGCCACATCTGGAGTACTGTATACAGTTTTTGCCCCCCCTACAGAAAGCATGTGCACAAATTGGAGAGAGTCTAGCAGAGGGCAACAAAAATGGTGAGGAAGCTGGGGGACATGGCTTAAGAGGAAAGACTAAGGGAAGATCTAGAGAAGAGGAGACAGACAAGGGTTCAAATACCAGCCTCCAACTACCTGAAGTGGGGTTTGCAAGAGGGTGGAACTACACTGTTCTCAGTGGTGGCAGATGACAGAAGGAGCAAGTCTCAAGTTGCAGCAAGGGAAGTTTAGGTTAGATATTAGGAAAAAAATTCTCATTTGAAGGGTAGTAAAACAATGGAACAGGTTACTCAGAGAGTGGTAGAACCTCCATCCTTGGAAGATTTTAAGTCCCAGCTAGACAAAGCTTTGGCTGGGATGGTCAAGGTGGCGATGGTCCTGCTTTGAGCAGAGGGTTGGACTAGATGACCTCCTAAGGTCCCTTACAAACCACATTTTCTATGATTTATACAAAACAAACTTCTAATTATTGCTAAGGCCCATCTGTCTGTATGTCACCCTAGCCATGTATAAATATAATATTGGAAGTTGAAGACCACGCTGAAGTCAGTGGTAACAGGTGCCCATCATTTCAGATAAATGTAAAAAACAATTAAGCTATTTTATGAACCAAGCTGTTCAAAAAAAATAAATAAATAAATAAGGGGCTCCACCAAAACATAGCTGGCAAGTAAAACAAAGGCACATTCAAGATCTACCATAAATTGAGTTTTGTAACTGTAAGGATCTCCCTGGTAATTGTTTGATGGAGGTTCATGTGTCTCAGTAAAAAGACAGCAAGAAGTACCAGCACAGCCTGGAAACCCCTGGTAGGGTGACCTTGAGAGAAAAAAAAATTAAGGAAGTCCCTTATTTTTTATTTTTTTTTGAAGTATTGGTTGAAAGTGGTTCAGACCTTTTTCCTTGATTCCAGCTCTGTTTTGGGGAGAATAAAAGGAGATTGTGTATCCCTTGTAAATAAACACAATTTCAAAAAAGAAAAGAGAAAATGATTCCATCAGGAATTACAAATTTGTATCAGAAGTAATCTATTAAATGCCTTCTAACCAACTAGTAGCCTGTTATGAAAAACGGCTAACAAATACTTACACACTACATCACAATCTTAATTGGTATTCATTAATAATGGAGCTTTGATGTAAACGCATTTTCCCTATTTTTATGCATATCATTTAATATACATTATTGTAATGAACATTTTTCGGCTCAGATAAAGTATGTATATAGTAAGCATGAAGCGTATATATGGTAAAGTGTGTGTGCCTATACACATGTGTGCACACACATACACGCACACACTTTACCATATATACACGTTATCTAAGCAGAAAATATATGCCATGAGAAGTATTTTTCTTATAATGTATTTGTCAAATAATACCTTGAAAGTGAACTGTTTACCATGAAGGTCTAACTTTCCTTTCATAATCAACTCAATTGTATTAAACAGGTCTGGTTTTCTGCTACCCTGCCCTTTGTGCACTCATTTACACCAGTACAAAGTTATTCTACAATATCATTCTGACTTGGTTGCATAAATAAATATAAATTTAATGTAAATTTGATTTGCATTGGTGTAAAAAACACAAAATGTCAAATGGTGTTGGATGGAAAATAGAGTTGTCCTCCACAAAGACTTTCTGAAAGTCTAAAATCTGTTTTCCTATCAAATAGAGCCAAAAGGTCAATATTTCAAAATGTTAAAATGTCACAGAACATAAATTCAGGCAACTTTTGATTCAGCAACATTAGAAAAATCGTACTGCAAAAGCATTGTTCTCATAATGTAAGTGCTGTAAAATATACTTGAGAAATAATATAAAATCTAAATTTACAAATTAAAAAGAGAAAAGGACAAAATAAAATTAAAAAGTTAATGTTAAAATACCCTATTTTGTTCAACTCAACATGTTTCAACAAAACATTTCAAATTTGACAAAACAGCATTTTCCAAAGGATAACTGTTCATCTGAAAGTTGTGTGACAAACTGTTACGTAACATAATAAAAAAATGAAGTCTAATGTATTTATATTAATTTAAAATGGTATAAACAAATCAGGTTTCATACTTAGTTTTACACTGTGGTTAATGTAAGTTTTATTAAGTTTGCTATTTCTCATTTTAGAGACTCCATCCCATGCAAACATTATTTTATTTCAATGATGAATAATTATATTTTTCACTAGAAATTATAAGTTAACAGAGTGCAGGTACAGGACATTTTAATTATGCTAGATAAATGGAGCCTATCAGAGCTTAGATAGCAGACCTCTGAGAGAAACTGAGGCTAGGTACAGACATTTGAGGAGGTTAGCGGAAGGTCAGATGACATTAAAAATAACCACCCAATCTAATTTAGTTCACCAGGTGAACTTACACTTAGATTGACCTAACTTGGGATCTAAGTGCAAACTGTACAAAAGTCCAGGAAGATTATACAGGTCTAAAAATGATTCACCCAATCAAGAGAACCCTACCTCTGAGATAATCCAATTTAGATCGGGTCTAGCAAAGCTGGTGTAACAGAACTTTTGTACAGTTACCAGCTCAGTCCTGGGGCTGGGAAAAGCTGGCTCTAGCCCCAGGGATGCTCTTTTTCTACCCATCCCCTGGCACTGATATTTTTAGCCTCCTCCCCACCCATACTCTCACCAGTCTCCCAGACAGACAAATCCCCCAGCAGACCAGTCAGCCCCCACCCCACCCCCACCTGAGGCCACTAAATCCCCCCATCCTTCAAGCTTTTCCCAGTGCTAGTTTTACCAGCATTCACCAGTGCTGGGACCTGAATGGCTCTCTAAGTCAGGATGGAGGGAGAAGACAGGTGGGTGGGACTGGAGGCAGATTGGCTTGCTGGAAGCGGTTGGTTGTCTGGGGGTGGGTAGTATTGGGGTGTTAAAAAATAGCCCCTAGTCTGAGTGGGTGAAAGAGCCCCCCATTCTCCCCCAAGTCCCTGTGGATTCCATGATAACCCTGATCCCACCAAACCCTCCCAGACACCAGCCCATCCCCTGCACACCCCACTAGCCCTCCTGATCCCTCAAAGTCCCTAGAAAACCCCATTTGGCCCCTTGAACCCACCAACCCTCCCAGTCTCCACCAATCCCCCTAGGGACCCTGCTAGGCCCTCCCAATCCTCTCTGAAAATTCCTCTTACCCCCCAACCCCTCCAGAGACCCTGCTAGCACCCGCCCGCCTAGCTCCCACCCATGGATCCTGCTTGCACCCCATTCACTCATACCCCTCTAACCTGTCCCCATCCCAACTTACCTTTGATCAGGCAGCCTTTTTAAATTCAATCCAACCTCCTTCTAACCTCCCCCTTTGTCCCTCCAGAGGGTGCTCAGTGGAGGGAAGGGAAGCACATAGAATTCGTTACTCAGCCCACAACCCTCTCCCCTTTCAATTTATGTCACAGTTCCCATTGATATTTCTTACACATTTTAAGTCTTTACTTTACATTTTGCTTGGAGAAAAAATATACAAAGGTTAGACTTCGTTGATCCAAAATGTTCAAGAAGAAAATGTCCAAATAAATTATGAATGAAACATAATGAAAGTGCCAATATGTAATTTAGATAAATAAGAGAGAACCATTCCATAATATAAAGCTATATTCCCACTGAAAGTTTCTAATGATTATAATTCACAAGAGGAAGACTTAAAGGATTTGTCAACAGAAATTCAACTTCCCTGCATTATACAGTTAAATAATTTTGATAAAAAAATGTTTATTTGAAATTCAAATGTATATGTCATTTTTTAAAGATGATAACTAGAAGTAATTGAAACACTAAAATATCATGTGTTATGTCAGATCAATACTAATATTACATTTTATGTAGGCCCTGTGATAGGGAACTTTTCTGAACCAATAAAGTACATTCATATATTGAATAGTGTTGGAGTTTTAATGGAAAGCAGTTGTCTCTGCAAGCTGAAAAAATGACCAGCACTAGTTTAAATTGTTTGAGCTCTAGGATCATATATTATTTTGAAGTTTTGGTGGGGTTTTTTAATCTCTTCCATGCAAATAAAAAACCTGATTCTACTCTGTCATTTGTGCTTGTACTGAAAGGGATGCTATGGCAACAGAACTGCAAAGAAAGCGGGTGCGAAAGGTGTTGTCTAGCAAAAAGAAAAAAATCTGCTTTGAAAGACACCTAAGAAAATGGAATATTTCTAATGATATAGACAATGTAACAGTTCTCTGGTTTCCCATATACATACATATTAATGCCTATAAACATACACCAGACATTGCAACACACAAGTTGAATCAAGTCAGGCAAAGAATGGAACTCAAAAAGCAGATACATTAAGGAGGGCTAAGAGGGGTTGGATACCTGGGTTCTAATTTAACTTTGATTCTATATAAAGAAGCTTCCATCTCAACTTATGCACCAGTTACCCAACACCATGGACAGGTGTTCATTTCTGTTGTTAAGAATTTCTCTGAAATTTCTCCAGTGAATTTCTCTGGTAAAAAAGTAGCCTAGGACCTGTTATGTACCTGCGTTACAGACACCTGGCTGAAGAACTACACAGGTAGCTCTCCAACCAGGGGCACTAGAGGGCTGCTCCCTAGACCACTCCCTCCCTTACAGGAGCCCATTGCTTAACAGCCTGTCCTATCCCTTGTTTAGGGAGGGGACAAGCTGTCAATAGGTTTTAAACTGCTATGTGTGCAGCCCAGATGCTGGCACATACAGCATTTAAAGGCCACAGGGCCATGAACCAGGGTGGTTGAGATGTAGCATTTTTAACCCCCAAGGCTGGGAACCAGGGCAGGGCTAGCTTCCTCAGCCCCAGTTCCTATGCCCTGCAGGTTTTGATATCCCCACCTGTAGCTCTCAGCTGGGCAATGTGGGCAGCATTTAAAGGCTGCGGGGCTGGGAACTGGGGCAACAATATCTTCTCTGGCTCTGGCGCCCAGCCCCATAAGCTATGAAATCTCACAACTTAGCTGGGTGGTAGGGGCAGCAGCTAAGAACTGGGCTTGAGGACAGCCTCCCTGAGCCCTATACCTAGTCTCTCAGGAGCACAGAAGGAGTAGTGGGACAAACCTCTCCACCCCAAAACTCTGGGACTGTCTGTTTTGGGAAGAGGCAAGGAGCAGCAGCCTCTTCTCCTTCTCCTGGTCCAGAAGGAGATGGAAGCAATGAGGTAAAGCCCCTAGCACCACAAACCAGGCAGTCTGGACTGACTGGAAGGGCAACATACAAGTCTTCATTCTTGCAAGGGAAACACTTTCACAGGGGAGATCTTCCCAGCTGACACCTAGAAGAATTTCTCCCAGAAGGGGATTGTTTCTCCTGAGAGAAACTGGATACACATTTTTATGCTTGACTCTAGAGGTGCACTAATACATCAGTCCAATATCGGATCAGCACTGATATAAAGAAAATTTCCTGTATCAGAAATCAGCCTAATATGGCCAATAATTTGGCTGATAAATGGTCTGTGCATGCATGCAGTCACATCACAGCATGTAGGCAGCGAGGAGTGCAGCCCAGCAGCTTAGACAGTTGCATGCAGCTTGTAAGTCTGTTGTGCTGGAAGGGAAGGGAGAAGGCAAGGGGTGTGTAGGGGGACAGATCAAAGGCTCTGCGGTGAGGGAAGGAGTGTGGCTGGGGCAGGTGCTGCCCAGGTGGGGTGGGGCGGGTGTAGAACAGAGCTGTGGCTCATCTGAGGGGCATGAAGATGGTGGGGGGACAGCTCCCACCACTGTGCGCTGCTCACCTGGGAGTCACTAGTATGGCAGCTCTTGCCACTGTTCCTGCCACTCGTCTGGGAGGACATGGGGGGCTATGTGCCCCCAGATCTGTGTGGGGTGGGACAGGCTGGGGCCAGGGCTCCATGAGGCTCTTCCTGGTGGGGACTGAGCCAGGCTGCACTTGGGGCAGGCAGTGGCACTGGGAGAGGGGCTTGGGGGAAGGCACGGTGAATTTTGGGGTGGCTGCAGCCCCGCCATAGCCCCCTCCTAGTGCTGCTGCCATCTGGCCTGAGCACAGCCTGGCTTAAAACTCCCACCGGAACGAGCCTGACGCAGCCTTGGCCCTAGCCCCATCCTGCAGAAGCAGCTACCCCACCCCACCCTGCGTAGATCTGGAAGGCACACCCCCCATGCCCTCCCAGGGGGTGTGCAGTGGCAGGAGACTCCCCCTGCTCCCTGGACAAGCCACTTGCAGCTCTGTCCTGTGCCCCACCTTGACCTGGCTAGGCAGTGCCTGCCCCAGGTCCAGCTCCAGCCTCTACCCACAGGGGCCTCAATCTGCGCCCCCGCCCCACGCCCTTTCCTCCTCCCCTTCCACCACAACAGACTTACAAGCTGGACACTGCTCTTCAAGCTGCCAGGCTGGTATCAGAAATCAGATCAGTATCAGCTGATATGTCTCCTTAAAAATCGGCTATCAGTATTGGCTCCAAAAATCTCTATCGGTGCACCCCTACTTGTCTCTCCTACCAGGAGCACAGGAATTCTCCACATAAAAATGTAATGCCTGTATGCAGCCTAGACATGACATACCTGTATCTTACCCATTTACGATAGCTGTTGCTCAAAGTCTTAAGATGTTGAGGCACAATATCATATCATAAGCTCAGGATTCTGAATAGGTGTATCCCTCTGCTTCATGCTGACATTAATAATACATAATTATCAACTTTATTCCATAGATATCAACAACTAGGGGCCTTTGTACGCACCACTAAATTGGCCTTTAAAGTGGTTTAATTGCCCTTTTGCACCGCTTTAATAGTGTTGCTGTTTACACTGTTGGTGGCGCATTGCACTGTAAATGACTTTGGTACGTAGCAAGGTAAAACACCTCTGAGGTGTTTTAGTTTGCTACCCTAACAAAATGCAACAGCTGCAGAGGGAAACACTGGGCCCTACACAGCTCAGGGGCTGTGTCACCTGGTAGCAGCCCATGTAGGCAGGCTCCACTGAAGAAAAAAAGTGGCGAGCTTGATCTTTTTTTTTTTTCCCCTTCCTGGAGCCTGCCTGCCTGCCTGAGCTGTGCATGGGCCCGGTGCTTCCCTCCACAGCTGCAGGGTGGGACGGTGCTTCCCTCTGCAGCTGTGGTGCCCCACGGGATCACCCAAGCCAGGTGCCAGTGGGCGGGTGCTACCTGGGGGCTGCCGCCGCTGCCACAGAGGGAAGCACCAGCCCCCTCTGCAGCTCAGGGACCACTCAGCCCACTGGCAGCTCGCCCTCCCCTCCCTGCCGCTGGGCCCGCTGCCCCCCCCCCCCCCCCCCGGCTGAAGCAGGTAAGGATTGGGCCCCCACCATGGTGTACACACCGCAGGGGTTTAGTTTGGTTTAAATTGAAGCGGTGTTTTTACCTCTAGTTCTTATGATTTCAAAAGACAGTAAGCAACCCTGCAAAGCTATCCCCCAACTAGATGATTGGGGAAAAAGCTAACTAATAGCAAACCTTCTCAAAGATTTAATAACTCTGAACTGGAGGTTACTTCTGCATCATTTTCACTGTCGCTATTACATACCACAAATATGTTTTTTATCCAATATAATAAATATTTATTCTATAATATAAGCCATGTCATGCTTATCTTGGTAAGTTTCCTATCCCTTTGTCCTATAAGGAAAAGGAAAACTAATCATCAAATTAAAAAAGGAAAAGACAAGGAACAGGAATGAAATCTTGCAATTGCTGAAGTCACATACAGTAGAGAAGTTGAGACCTAGAAAGTGGAAGGCCATCGTTTCTTGCCAAATAGCACTGCAAATTATTAATAGTGACTTGTGACAGATATATGACTTGTGACAGACTTGTGACATGCTTATTTGAAATTGCAACTTGTATCAATATGATAAAAAGTGAAATACAATCCTAAACATACCACAAATGGGCACTGCTGCTGTGTGGAC
Organism: Alligator sinensis; assembly: GCF_000455745.1. NCBI lineage: Eukaryota > Metazoa > Chordata > Crocodylia > Alligatoridae > Alligator > Alligator sinensis. The sequence continues at coordinate 1,619,982 of NW_005842277.1, forward strand.
TAACTGGGCTGCTCGGCTAGCATACTGGGTCAGCACCTTTCTTTTTACTGTTCCAAATTAATCTATGTATAACTGAAGGCCCCCTTTTGCTAAATGAAACTACAGTGTCCTATTTGGGAAAACACAGTTAGCTATCACACCTGAAAATATTTAAAAAACACCGTGACTGTCACTTATTTCAGAAAATAGTAATCACATGCTGCATTAACTTTCTCTCTAAACTGGTAACACAGGGAAATAGAGGGCACATCTATTAGCAGTGGAACAGCTTTGCACAAATATTGAGTTCAGGCTTATGGGATGAGAACAGAAAGCACAGGGAAAAAGGTGAAGATCTCCCTGATGACAAGATGTCTACTTCAATTACTTATGTAGAAAGAGTGCTGTACATAAAAAGTCCATAATGCTGTTAAATGTTACTGCTCAAAGAACAGCACTGCATCAGCAATTAAAACTTATAAATAATACAGCTTGCCACAAAAAACAATGCAAGAAAATCAGCTCACTAGAGCCGCGATTCTCAACCTGGGTGCTGGGGCACACTAGGGTGCCATGAGTTCTGTTTAAGGGTGACAGGGGAAATGTAAGGAGATAGAAGAATAAAGACAAGCTCAAGCTTCAGGTGTGAGGAGATAAGCAAATAAGGGTAGGTTCAGACTCTCCCTGTCTGGCTGCTCCCCCAGCCCCACTCTGCCCCCTCTCCAAGAAGGTAAACCCCTTTTGAAACAGGGTGCCATACAATTCAGAACTGTTATGGAGGGGTACCTTGTGTCTGAAAAGGTTCAGAACCACTGCACTAGAGTTATGATATTGAATGTTTTGTATAAATAAGCAAAAGGGCCTGGTTAGTAGAAAATGGTACAGAAAGATGCTTGCATTTATTACATCTAATCTAAAATGGCATTTCTGATAAGGAGATAAAAATTGCTTGCTTCACCAGCTGCTGAAAAGGCATTCTGATGCTAAAATAGTAAATTAATTTACCTGAGTGCTATACTTATTTCAGGTTAGACTATGTGACTCACTTTCACATAAAAATTAATACAAAATTACAAATCAGCAACTTGTAATCTGCAATCAATCCCTTAGCAATGGCTAAAGTGAAGACTACACATATTATACCCAATGCATTCTGCATTAGCACATTGTATCCAGGTAACATATCACTATCATGAAACATGAAGAAAAATAGATGTGGTAGGGACCACTAAAAAATTCAGGTGCTTCTGAATCGAAGAGTAGGAATACTGTTTAGGTATCAACTATCTACACTCAACTGATTAAAATACACTCACAGAAATGGTGATATTTTTTACTTCAATATAGTCATGATCCCCCACTAAATGTGTCCCTAAACCAAAAGAAGAGATGTTCTGACTGTACCAACCAAAGAACTGTCTGCCTCAGTTGTTTTTTTCCAACAGCAGCAGCATGGTGTCCATGCAGTCAACTACTGCTACAAAAGCAATGTCAGGGGGCTGCTTCTACTGCTGGGGCATGAACTCCGCATGGGTGGAGACATACTTCAGGTGCCCCTACCAAGTTACACAACCCTCTCCTCCCAACTTAACTCACTCTCCCTTAAACAAATACAGTGTTAAGAAATCATTCACTTGTGGAAGTAAAAAAAAGTTTCACCTTTCTTGCAGCCTGTAAGGACCTGAAGCAACTTCTATCCAGCCAAAATTCAGGCTAAAAGCAACAGTCTCCCAGGGTATATAGGTTTTCCTCACTTTATGCTGTACATGTGTTCCTGGAAAACGGTGCATAACTCAAATTGGCATAAAGGGAACCCACTTTACAATGGAACAAATAAAGATACGTTCTAAGACCTCAACTGTACTGACCCCCAGACCCATTTCTACCACTTTTACAAAACAATTTTGGTACTCACCAAGAGTACACACAAGCACAGTGCACTATCGTAATGGGGATGGCAACTACAGAAGCACGTGTCACAGACAACAAGCAAGGAGCACAGATCCACACAGGAGACTACATTTTGGTGCATGTCACTCCCACAATGTACCATACAAAGCAGCTGACTGCAGGCTTCCACCACACCGATCACATAAGAGTGAATTTATCTCGCATATAAAAAAATGTTGGTATAAAAATGGTCAATGCATAAGAGTGAATTCTCACATACAGAAGCCATCTAAAGTGAGGGAAACCTGTACACTCAAGCCCCATGGTTCTTCCTGTTCAGTTTTCCTACATCCAAGTCTTTCATGAGAGACAGATCACACACAACCCTCAGGCAATGACGGCTTCTTTTCCTTTTCTCAGTTTGTAGAAAAGAGGACAAAAGTCATGGTACATTCATTCAATTACAATTTAAAGTGATATAAAATAAGCCCAATACAGACAATATCCTCTTATTATCTAAGATAATGGATTTCAAATCAACAGAATGAGCTATAAGTCATGTACCATGCTGGTTTTCCTCTGAGATGAAATTATGGGCAAGAAAAAAAAACAAAAAACCTGCAAGGTTTTCTTCACAGTTTTTCATATTCCTTATTACATATGGGGAGGTATAATAAGGAGAGCTTTCCCCTAAAAATAAGTTGTGGAACCTCTAACCTGCAGTCCTATAGCTAAAAAGCAATCCTCAGTAAGTCAAAGCTACCTGGCTGCATTTTCATACCAGCTCCATGTTCCCAGAATCATGTACTTAAATGTTGTTCCAGAAACTCACTCTAGTCACGGCTACTCGCCAAGGTCATTCTTCCCTTGGGAATGTTAATACAGTCCCAGCCTGTATTTTACTTCTAATCTACTTGTCACATAGAGCACAAGTGAAAAAAAAAATTGCAAATACAAAATGGTCAATTTTTATACTTCCCCAACAAATGAAAAAAAGAAAAACAAACAAAAAAGCCCTTCAGGCATTTTGATTTGTAACCAGGCAAACGAGACAAGAAACAAAACACTGCCTTGACAATAGTTTTGCTTGAAGCCTCTAGGATCAATTATGGGTTTTGAAATTACCTTTTGTTTCATAAACTTTCATTTCCCCTTCCTATTTATCTAAAAGTTCCACTTCCCAGGTAAAAACTACTTATAAAAGTATACATCCTGCATATTGTTTTATTTTTTTCTGTTGGAAAATCTTATTAAGAAAAGAATGAGATACATTTACATATTTTAATTCCAGCTAAACCCAAACAATATGGTAAATTCTCATCTACTGTGTTATGTTTTGCCCAGTAAGAAAAAGGACAGAATATTCGTTCTCCTACAATTTACACTCATGATTGATAGATTCATAGATTGTAAGGCTGGAAGGGGCTTTGGAAGATCACTGGGCCCAGCCTCCCTGCACCAAGCAGGAAAGACAACTGGGGTCACGGTGACAGTCCAGCCTCCTCTTGAAGATTTCCAAGATAGGTGATTGCACCACCTCTGGAGGGAACTTATTCCACAGTCTGGACACCCTAGCTGTGAAGAAATTTTTCCTAATGTTAAACTCCTGGAAGACCATTTCAGGCTCATTACCATTGCTCCTGGTTTCCCTCGCGGGTGCTCTGAGGAACAGTTGTTCACAAAGTCCTTAATGTATGTCCCTGATGTAGCGGTAAACTGCTATATCAAGTCCTCTCTCAGTCTTCTCTTCTTCAGGCTGAAGAATCCCAGGTCCCTCAGCCTTACCTCGTATGGCTTGCTGTGCAAGTCTCTGATCATATGGGGGGCCCTTTTCTGGACTCTCTCTAGCTTTTCCACACCCTGGTTGAAGTGTGGCACCCAGAACTGGATGCAGTACTCCATATGCAGTCTCACCAATGCCAAGCAGAGTGGAAGAATTATTGGTTTTGCTGGAGATGCATCAATTGATACATGCCAGAGTATTATTTGCCCTGCTGGTTACAGCATCGCACTGCCAGCTCATGTTCATTCTGTGGTCAATTATTTTCCCCAAGTCTCTTTCATTTGTAGTGCTGGTCAGATTGGCATTACCAAGGCTGTAGGTGTGTAGGGGATTGTTCATCCCCAGGTGGAGCACTTTACACTTCTCAGTGTTGAACTTAATCTGGTTACGATCTGCCCAACTTGCCAGCCTGTCTAGGTCCACCTATATCTGCAGCCTATCTTCAAGCATGATCACGCTTCCTCATAACTTGGTGTTGTCCATGAACTTGGACAGTGAGCTTCTCACAACCATGCTGGCTGCTGTTCAGAATCCTACCTTCTGCAAGCCTATAGATTCCTTGATGAAATTTTCTAGGATTTTCCCTGAGATAGAAGTTAGGCTAATTGGCCTATATTTAACTGGGTCTTCCCTCCCCCCCCTGCTTGAAGATGGGTAAACACTGGCCCTCTTCTAGTCCTCAGGGACCTCTCTGGAGTGCCACGAGTTTTGGAAGAGCTTCGCCAGTGGTTCCACTATGACTTCAGCCAGATTCTGCAGCACCCTCACATGAAGTTCATCCAGGCCTGCTGATTTATATGTCTAATTTTTTTTAATTGTTCTAACCAGTTCTACGACAATAGTAGGAAGGCAGTCATTCCTACCCTGCTCCTTCTGTGTCCTATCTGGCATGTTTTTCCCCTTGGTCCTGTGAAACACCAAAGCAAAGTAGTCATTCAGGAGTTCATTTTTCTCCTGAGCACTGGTAAGCAGCTGTCCTGAGTTGTTGAGCAGCGGCCCCACACTCCCATTATTTTCCTCCTGTTCCTTATGTACCTAAAGAAGGACTTCTTGTTGTCCTTGATCTCTAATTTTAGTTCAGTCCCCCCCTTAGCCCTTCTAATCTGTTCCCTACAAGTGCAGGCCATTGTTGTATAGTCTTCCTTGGGGCATGCCCCAAGCTTCCATTACTTGTACACTTCTTTCTTCTTTCTTAAGAAGACCATGATTTCCCTGTTTCTCCAAGAGGGCTTCCCAGACCTTTTGCTACCTTTCCCCCATGTGGGAGAGGACTTCCTTTGCACTTCAAAGATCGTGTCCTTTAGGAACAACCACTCTTCATGTACTTCTTTTGCCTTTGGTCCATGGTCCCGCAGCACTTCCGCTACTAGTGACCTGAGCTTGTTGAAATTTGCATTTTTGAAGTCCAATACTTCAATCCTGCTATCTAGTTTGTCAGCTTTGTGATGGACAGTAAATGTGATGGTTTCATGGTCACTGTTGCCCAGGCTGCCCTCTATGTTTAAGTCAGTCACCAGGTCATCTCCTTTGGCTAGGACCAAGTCTAGAAGAGCATTACCTCTGGTTGGCCCTTGCACCTCCCGAGTCAAAAAAAGGTCTTTGATGCAGGTCAGAAAGGAACGCGACTGATCCAACTTGACCAAGTGTTCCTCCCAAGAGATGTTTGGGTAATTGAAGTCATCCATGACGACCATGTCATGTAGCGCATTTCTATTTCCAGATTACTAAACTTTGCTCTGAAGAGTTTTCTGGCTACATCTTCTTTTTTTAATGATTTCCACTTAAATTAAAATGTCTATTTCTAACTATTCTGGTATATCCACAGCGCACATATTATTTTACCTATTCTACTATCTTGCAGAATAACTTTCCAGCTGTTAATGGACTGGTAAACCACCATATCAGAACAGCACACAAGAAAAAGCAGGAACACAGGAAGGAAGAATGGAAGGAAATGTTATTGAAACTTAAATAGATACCATCCCCAACACACAACTTAGTGGCCAAAAATGACTACCTAAAATAGGACTGATAGATTACAGTCCTGAAACAAATACAAAAAAATACATTTCAACCATTATTCTTGTTCTATCTCCTTAAGATGGTCACAACGGAGGAATTTACAGCCAATGACTGATGGAAAAGGGTCTGTATTGCTGAAAGTTTTGCCATCATCCATGAACTTTATGAGGAAACCTTAATCCGCTCAAGATTGTGTGTAAAGATCTTTGAAAATGTGTAATTTTTCAGTGCTGTGAGGAGTAGCACTGTTATGCAGGCTTCTCCCAAACACCCTACCAGTGAACCAGTAAGCCACTTCCAGAAAAAAAAAAAATCACTTTTCTTAATGCATTCATTTGTAACGCTGAGCTTGTCAACAATTAGTGTCAAATAAGTGTCCTTTATGGTATAAACTAAAATTAGCCAAGAAACAAACTATGTCCATGTGCAAAATCCACCAAACAGGCAGGTGCTAATGATCTTCAGGCATTATAGATCTGGGCTAGATTAATATTGGCAAGCTAAAGGCAAGAGACTAAAAATCTTATTTCCAATCTTTCCTGATTGATGTTTCCTTACAAGACAGTGTGATAAGATTAAGTTCTTCAAAAAACGTTATTATTGTACAAAAATATGACATAAGCACATTGATAATGTTGGGATGATAAGAATAGGACAGATCTATGTATTTGAGACCTCTCAGACTTGTTTTGGGGGTCTTTTTTTCATAAAACAGCTTAAAAATAATTTGGAACATTTTCTCTTACAATATGATGGGTTTATGATGAGTTGTACCTTTACTGAAAAACTGCATAGAACTCTTTTGAAGAAAATGAAACATTAACTTTTGAAAGTAATAAATAAATGGAAATAATCTTCAAAGAATAAGGTGAAAAATAGCCAGATTAAAATTTCAAATAGGTATGTGTTGTTATTCCTCCATTTTATCTAAAATAAAATCATGATTATGCTACAGCAATCCTAGAGAAAAGTTTGATTTCACATTAAACTGTAGTGACTACATTATATGATATCTCTTTAAAAAATGTAAATGAAATAAGGAAAATGGCATCAACAAAGCTGCAAACCCATACCAATCCATTTGTTAAAATAATCTTGGGAAGCACATTTTTTTTTTAATAAATGGGATTTCTGCTGTCTCCCCAAATTGCATGAATCATATGTGTGATTTCTTGTGCTTCACATTTTTGTGACACTGAGTTTCTCAGTCAACTGAGAAATGACTAAAGTTATTTTCCACCCTTGTCTGGAAATTGTAAGCTTGGAATGTAATGATACATGTCACAGACGCACTAAAAAGGACTCTCGCTTATTTCTGTAATTTTATTTTGGCTCCAGATGTAAGATCTAAGAACAATAAAAATTATTTTGTTTTTCAAGCCAGAAGTGGTTTTGTAGGGCATACTGTAAATACAGAAGATCAATGCAAATGACATTAGCACATTGTTATGTCTCGCTTTACAAAATAAAAGAACACTTCTGATACAATTGACTGCTTCATCAAATCACCTGTATAAGAATTAGTAATTCTGACTGTAATTGAGTGAATAGAGAAACCCTTTAAACCTTTACACTGTATGAAGAGTTTCAAGGGTTTATAAAAGATGCCATCTGTAGGGCAAAGATGTACTGATACCCAGCATGTCCACAGGTGGTTGATAGTAGAATGACCTTCAAGGAAGGTTAGTTGTGAAATAAGCAGGGGTAGCTCTGACAAATAAGCAGTCATGAACTACGCAGCAGCAACACCACCAGGATGTGGTGAGGACAGAAGATGGCAATGGCTTCCCTCCTGAGAAGCCACATATATTCTTTGACAGTGCTGTGACATGCCAAGTGCAGGTCACCACTATAATAAGCCTGGCCATCCCCCAGCCACAGATCTGCAAGTCCTTAACATCAGAGCAGGCAGAAGAAAATGTTATAATCTCAATGGCTGTGAACACAGATGAAGACCGCAGAGGAATGAGATCCCCAGTTGTCTTGGTCTCCTTGCCATTGGATCAAGGTCCCATTCTGTCAAGATGTGCAGCAGCTTCTCCACAATAAAAGTAGTCATGCACCAGCATCTTCCATACAAACAGCTTTTCCAGCACATTCCTCAAGCCCTTTAGCAACCAGGTAATAGCAACAGGAGCAGGATTGTGAAGTCTGGAAGCTCCTAGTCATGAAGGCAGCAGTCACAAGAAGGTTGTCTAGCACTAAGACAAGACAGGAATGTGATTTGGCAGCTCTCACTGTGACTGAGCAGCCCTCTTTAGGATCTGCTCTGCTCACCTCACATGCGGAGAGGGCTAGAAAAGGTGCCCTAAGCATAGTCTGTCTAATACAGTATTCTGTATTTCTTCCTGACTGGTTAACCACATCCAGTGGGATCACTTTTACTGCAGTTGAAAAAAAACAATGAAGATGCATCATCATTTTTGGGACCTGAAACTTGGACAACCCTAATAGTGAATGCCCAGAGTGCTGCACTACAGTCATGGCCCAAGAACTCAGTGCAGCTACATCAATGTTGCATAGCCTGAGTGAGACTTGGCAAGTGGGAGATGGACAGCTCAAAGAACATGGAGGTGGCTATACCTTCTTCTGGAGCGGTAAACAGGAAGGAAATGCTGACTTCACGGAGTTGGTTTTGCCATTAAGATTGAACTCATAGACTAACTCAATGAGTTACCTATAGGAATTGAGTTCCTCATGACTCTCCATCTTAAACCAGCAAGGAGCCAATACACCACCGTCATCAGCACATATGCCCCAACCCTTGACATCGCCGATAAAACCAAGGAGGAATTCTACGTCAACTTTAACTGAGTCCTTACTGACATTCCAGAGGAAGACAGACTTATTCTTCACAGTGATTTCAATGACACAGTCAGAAGGACTCTAACCTCTGAAATGGAACCATCAGCAAGGAAGTAGTAGGAAAGATCACCTCCATTGGCATCCTCCTCTTGATCAAATGTGCAGAACATGGACTCACCATCACCAACACTCTGTTCCACCAGAAAAACAGGCACAAGACATAATGGCAACACCCACAATCTAAGTATTGGCACCAGACTACTATGTCATTGTCTGTGCCCGTGATCACAGAGATGTCCGCATCACCCAAGCTATGTTAGAAGTTGATGATTACTGGACTGACCACTGACTCATCTACTCAGTTATGCCACTCAAACTGGCTTCCAAGAGATGGCTACAGCAGAAGCAATGCTAATGGAAGATCAACACTGAAGGACATGAGGACTCAAGCAAGTGAGATCTCTTCCACCAGTGCCTCAGTGAAAAACTGGTAAAATACAATCAACAACTATGGTATAACGTCAGCAGCATGTGGGGTGCCCTCAAGGCTAAGGTCATCAGCACCTGTGAAGAGATACGTGGATTCTTTTTCTACCAGGAAACAACAAGACTGGTTTGATGACAATGATTGGGAGATACAAGAGCTGGTTGACCACAAGTGCAAGGCCATTTGTGCTTGGCAGAATGACATCAACTCCAAGCCAAAGAAATTGAATCTCCAATAAGACAAGGCAGAGGTCCAAAGGAGGACCCGCGATATGAAGGAAAAACGGTGGGAAGACAAGGCTAAGGAGATTCAATATCCGGCAGACATCCATAGTATGCATGGTTTCATCAGTGCCACCAAAGCCACCTATGGTCCAAGCACTCAGGAACCAACTCCCTGGAGACTTTAGGATGGAGGAGACCTGAGCAAGGAAAGGAGATTGCTCATCAATGGCTATAGGAAGGAGCATTTTGAAGGCCTTCTCAATTGAGACTGCTGTTGATATCAGTGCTCTCAACTCCATCCTGCAACACACAGTCAGAGATGATCTCAGAAGCCCTCCAACCCATGGTGAGGTGAGGAAAGCCAATCAGCTGAAGAACAACAAGGCATCTGGAGTGGAAGGAATCCCTGCTAAAATCTTCAAACAGGGAGGAGAGGAGCTCAAATCACAGCTTTATGCCCTTATCTTATGGATTTGGAATGAGAAGGAAATCCCAGACAACCTCAAGGACACCATGATTGTGACAAACTTCAAGAAAGGAGACAAATCTAACCATGAAAACTATAAATGGATTGCCTTTCTGTCCACCACAGAAAAGATCATTGCATGAACCCTTCTGAACTGTCTCCTTCCACTTGCTTAAGAGCTCCTCCCAGAATCTCAATGTGGGTTTAGGGCATCAAGAGGCACAACTGACACAATCTTCACAGCTAGCCAGCTGCAAGAGAAATGCCAGGAACAACATAACCCTCACTACATGGCCGTCTTTGATCTCACAAAAGCTTTCAACTCTGTCAGCTGAGAAGTGCTGTGGAGGATCTTCTGAAGTATGGCTGCGCACCAAAATTTGTCACCATTCTCTGCCTGCTCCATGATGATATGCAAGTGGTAGTTCTCAGTAACGGATCTATCACAGATCCCTTTGAGGTTAAAATGGGAGTTAATTAAGGCCATGACATTGCTCCAATACTCTTCTCAATTTTCCTTGCTGCAATGTTACATCTGACCATCAACAAGCTTCCAGCCGGAGTGGAGCTAAACTACCAAGTGGTTGGTAAACTGTTTAACCTCAGCTGATGCCAAGTCAAAACCAAGACCACCCTGACATCAATCATTGAGCTGCAGGACACTGATGATGTTGTAGTATGTGCTCATTTGGAAGCAACCCCTCAGGCAACTGTTGACGTCTTTACAAGGCATATAATAGGACTGATGCTTAACATTCAGAAGACTAATGTCCTCCACCAACAAACTCCTAATGAACAGTCTCCAGCTCTGGTAATCCAGATTAACTCTGGGGAACGTTGAGTATTTCCCATACCTCAGAAGCCATCTCTCACAGAAGGCCGACATCAACAAAGAAATCCAACATATGCAAGTGCAGACTTTGGATGCTTGAAGAAATGGGTGTTTCAAGATTGTTACATCAGATCCAAAACCAAGCTCATGTTTTATCAAGAAGGTGTGATCCCCACCTCATTGTATGGAGCTGAGACAGGGACAATGTACAAGAGACATCTAAAGTGGTTGGAGAAGTACCATAAATGCTGCCTGAGGAAGATCCTCTGAATCCAGTGGGAAAATAGATGCACCAAAGTTAGTGTCCTTCTGCAAGCAAGCACCATAAGTACCGAAGCAACGATCATCTGACATCAACTTCATTGAGCCAGCTATGTCATCCATATGTCTGACTCCAGACTCTAAAAGCAAGTTTTATTCTCCCATCTTAGCCGAGGCATGTGGTAGAAGAGGGCAGAGTAAGTGCTTCAGGGACATTCTCAAGGCCAATTTAAAAAAAAATGTAACATTGATGTAAACTCGTGGGAGACTATTGCCCACAACCGTCCCAAAAGAAGAATAAGTCTGCTGTAGGGATTCAGTACTTTGAAATCTCACAACAACAAGAAATGGAAAAGGAGGAGTAGAAAACAGTGTGATGCAGATTAAATTAAAAATCCAGTGCCACCCACATGCAAAAACACATGTTCAAACTGCAGTAGAATCTATCAATCCTGTAAGCCATCCTTGGACACACAGATAAGACCATCATAGAAGACAATCATCCTCGACTATAAGGGACTGACGAAGATATAAGCCTGCAGTAACATCAAATTAAGTTGTAAGTGCTCAACATATCTGAAAATCAGACCCATAGTCTTTACTAGAAATGACTTAATATCTTAGGGTAACAATCTGCTGAAGCTCTGATATCACATTAAATAGCTCATTGGCTAATTTAGTTCAAAGTTAAACTGGCTGGACTCAAGTGCAAGCTTCTGAAAGTATATGAAGGAAATAAAAAGATTGAAAAACAGCTGTATCTCCTGCTACAACAAATGATTACAATATTAAAAATTGTAAGAAGCCATGACCAAGTGAACATGGAATAGTCTGTTGGAACTTTTTTTTATCGTCCTAAGATCCTAAGGGGGACAAGAAAAGAGAGCAGCAGAATAAAGACAATGGACTTCAGAAAAGCAAACTTTAATAAACTCAGGAAATGGTAGGCAGGATCCCCAAGAGAAAAGTCCAAGGGAAAAGGGGGTCTAGGAGACCTGGCTGTCTTTTAAGGTGGCTCTCTAAGGGCACAGAAGACAATTAAACCAATGTGATGGAAGAATGGGAAGTATAACAGATCAGCATGTCTAGACAGCAAAATCTTTAATGTGTTAAAACTCAAAAATAAATCCTATAAAAAGTCATGATACTAGAGAAGAGTATAAGAGCACACAGGGTAAAAATTAGAAAGGCCCAGGCAAAATTAGAGAAGGAATTGGTAAGAGACATAAAAAGCAATAAAAAGGGATTCTACAAGTATGTCAGAAGTCAAAGGAAGACCCGAGAAACCATAGATCTCTTATGAAATTCAAAATGCAATCTAGTTATGGATGATGCAGAGAAATCTGAATTTAATGCCTTTTTTACTTCACTCTTCACAAACAGGGGCAGTTATCAGATGACAAGTGTAGCTGGCAGCAAAGATATTGAAGGAGCCAAACAGTAAGAGTCATTAGCTATTCACTTTGAGAACTCATGAAAGTTGGGCAAGGTCCCAGAATATTGGAAAAGGGCTAATATACTGTCCATATTTAGAATGGGAAGGAGGAGAATGCAGAGAATTACAGACTAGTCAGTCTGACCTTGATACTTGGAAAGATCGTGGTGCAGGTCATCAAAGAATCTATTGTGAAACACCTAGAGAACAAAGTGATCAGGTACAGCCAGCATTCACCAAGACCAAATCATGCCTGACCAACCTGATTTCCTTCTATGAGAAGTAGTGGTTGTGATATACCTTGATTTTAGCAAGGCTCATGACTTGCTTTCTCACAACATTCTCATTAACAAACTAAGGGAAACAGGGACTAAATATAAGTACTATAAGGTGGATACATAACTTGTTGGATCATCATGCTCAACGAGTAGCGCTCAGTGACTTAATGCCTAGTTGAGAGGCGGTATCAAGTGCCCCCCCCCCCAAGGTTCTGTCCTAAAGAATGTTCAATATCTTTGTTAATGATATGGATGATGGGATTGAGTGCATGCTTAGCAAATTTGCAGATAACACCAAGTTGAAGTTACAGACACTCCAGAGAGCATTTCTAAGACCTAGAATGCCCTAGATCAGGGGTGCTAAATTCACCTGGCCCCCTCAAGCCAGATGAGCAAAGTGGTGTAAGACTGTGGGCTGGATTGGGCCTATGGACCCCCTCCCTTTCCAGCTCCCCCTCCCCTCTCCCAGCATACCTGATCCAGAAGCTGCTGTAGTCATTCTGGGACCACACTGTGCGCAGCATGGATCCTGGATCAGCTGAAACAGGTGCCACGTGTGGCTCAGTCCAGTCAGAGTCACAGCTGCACTGCATACTATGGCTGCTCCAGGCAGAACACAACACCTGTTCCATCCATTCCAGGACATGTGCTACACATGATGCCAGACAGCACTGTGGGCAGTGTAGGTCTGGGAATGGCTGGAGCAGATGCTGTGTGCAGCACATGTCCTACAGCTGGTGTGCCATGCAGCGCAGTGTGGCCAGAGTGCGTAGTCACATATGGCGTCCATTCCAGCTGTGCTGGGATCCACACTGCACACAATGCAGGCTTAAGCTGCTGCCACATCAGGTATGATGTGGAAACAGGAAAAGGAGGGGGTCCATAGGCCCAATTTGGTCCATGGACTGACCCAGTATCATGAATGAGTGCTGATCAGACCCAGGGATGGCACTGAGGGCCAGATGACGGTGGTTCATGTGCTGAATCTGTCCCACAGGTCATGTTTGACACCCCTGACCTAGACAGACTGGAGAAAGGTCCACAATCAATCAGATGAGATTAAAAAAACAACACATGCAAAGTCCTGCACTTCAGTGGACTTATTCCAGGCCCAAATATGGACTGGGGAATGACTGGCAAGGCTGCAGTACAGAAGGGAAGGGCCTGGGGGTTAAAATAGGCCATAAACTGAATATGAACTAGCAAGGCCAACAAGCATACTAGATTGTGTTAACAGGAATGTCTCTTACAAATGAAGGGGTGTGATTCTTCCGCTGTATTCAGCCCTGGTAAGGTCCCACTTCAAGAAGGATGTGGACAGATTAAAAAGCATCCAGCACAGAACAAAGAAAATTGTTAGACTTAAGAAGAAAGGCTGAAAGAACTAGGGTTATTTAGTCTGGAGAAGAGAAGACCCAGGAGGGATCTGATAACAGTTTTTAAATACTTGAAGGATGATTACAGAGTAGATGTGCTTTTCTTTGAGCTGTAAGAACAATGGCCTCAAGCTGCAGCAGAGGAACTTTCTGACTATGAGGGGGGCAGGCATTGGAACAGTCTACCTAGTTGTAGAATTACCATCCTTAGAAATCTACAAGATCAGGTTGTACAGACATTTGTGTGGAGTGGTTTAGTTAGGGATGATCCGCTCTTGAGCACAGGGCTGGACTAAATTTTGTGAGGTGCCTTCCAGCCCTACTTTCCTATGATCATATAACTGGCTTTTTGTATGCCTATATATTTTTGAAGACATTCTGGATATCTTGGTCAACTTGATAATAGATAACAGTCCACCAAAATATGCCTTCCCCTTTGTTTTTTCCCATATCCAATGTGGACAGAGCTATTAAGTTGTGAATTTATGGTATGCAAAAAAAATATCACTAATCTCTAAACTTGAAATATTATTTCACAAAGAGGAAGTTCCTTTCTATATGTGCCATATCCTGCAGTGATTTTTTTTCTAATATCTGTCCATCCATTCAAAAATCCCTTTCCTCCCTAAAAGCCCTTTCATTCCTTTTCTGTTTCCTCTTTAATGTCTCATTTTTTATTGCTTGTGGGAAGAATTCACCATAACATATGGACATGCCTGTCCATTCCTTCACTAATGCCACCATCAGGATCAGTGATGGATTTTTTGACAGCATGTCATATCAGAGACTTTTTTGGTCACAGTTTCATGAGGTATGGTATATCTTTTCCTAGATAGTGCACAATGTGGATGTTGTATCACTTGAAGTGGAGAATTATTCTCTGTAATCTGGAGGATGCTATGAAGCATGATTTCTTTAAAAATTGATTCAAGCAGTTCATGTTCAGAGTCAGCTGGAACATGGCAAACATGCACACACTGAAATCACTTGCAGCCAAAAGAAAATGCTTATATTTCCTTTTCTTTTTTTTACACAAATACTTCTTTACTAGTGTGAACAACGTCGATGTTTAACATATAAATCTGCCTCAATGAATTAACGTTGCACCAAGTCCATTTTGAAATGCATATGCTAGAAGCCTTGACTTTTTATTAAAATCAAAGCAGACAAGTACCAAATACAATATCTTTGTGATAAAGTTGTTCATAACCTAGGAAAGCCATTTCAGTTCACTTTCTTGTTTAAGTAACTGTTGTGGGGCTGCACATGATTTTAGATATGTCTGGCAAATTTAGATAAGCAGTTGAGTTTACCAGGTACTATCTAGTCTTCCCTGACTGTGTGGCAGTTCCACTTCTCTATCAGGAAGACCCTGTGGCACAGATTATAAAGTAATATAAAATTATGTCCAAAATAATTTATTCTGGAATGTCCATTACATTCTATTTCCTTATTTTTCCTAGTTTTAGAGAACAGTGTAAGGCTTTGCATTTTCCTCGACTGCTAATATTCTCAAATGCCATCAAAGATGGCTGTATTGTAATGAGCATTTCATATATCAAAATAATTCCGTATTGTAATTCATATTCCACTGTCATGACTCCAAAGGCAGTGAAGAGCTATATATGATCCAAAAACTGTGATTAGTCAAAATAACCATTCAATTTAACTGACAAATACCCTTAAGTGATCCAGCACACCGTATCTAAGACTTCGATGTAGCAAGTACCAGTGGTTGCAGACATACATTGCTTTAAAGGTAGTCAACAGCTACATGAATGAGCTGAACAATATCTGATGTTCCCATTTGGGAATTTTCAGGAATGACTGAGTTACCTTCCTCAACAGATTCTGTCATGTTAATTGTAACAACTGTATGTGCAATGTGATCTCTCTCTTTCTAAAGGCAAACCTAGAACTCATTGAAACAGAGGAAATGTCTTAGGTGGGAGTTGTCCAGAAGGGCACAGTGAAAAGAAACTAAAGACAGAGACAATGATGACAGCCAATTTCCCAAGATGACTCTTACCACAGACACAAATGTGCATGTAATATCTGATCAGATATCATAGCTACAGTTCTAGCTTAGAATAGCAAACTAGATGTATAGCAAAATGACCTTAGATTTCATAGACCTTCATTTACTCCAAAAAAACTGTACTACACAGTACATAGGCGTTTCCTGGTGAAAATGTTACAAGTTCTATTTTTTTTCCTACACGTTTTTGCCATTCTGTTTACCTGAAGTATAAACTGGATATATTTGGATATATTTCTGGTGCTATGACTCCAACTGTATCAATATCAAACAATGGCAAAAGATACAATGAAAAAATTAATTATTCAAGCCATTATCACTACTTGCTAGAGAAGTATCATATGGAATGTAAAAATATTAAGGCACTTCCTTCCACCTTCTCTTATCTTCTTCTCCTCTGCTTTCTGAGCTCTGACTTTATATTTCATTTACTCCCAACCTAGAAAGGTTTATTCCATAAGTACATTAACCCCCAAACCTCCAAAAGGATCTTAAGGCAAAGCAAAGTGAAATTATGATATGATATGATATGATATATGATATGATATATACCATACTGGTCTGAGGGTAAGACTGGGCCTACGGACCTCCTTTTCTGTTTCCCCCCAGCATTCCTGATCTGGCAGCTGCATTACCTGGTCTGAGACCCATGCTGTGTGCAGTAGAGATCCTTGAGCAGCCAGACCAGATCCTGGAGCAACCAGAATGAGAGCTGCATGCAGCAGAGCCTAGCTGGAGCATCAGATGCACTGCACACTCTGGCCATCCTGGCTCAGTGCAGCTGCTGCTCCAGCCAGGCTGTGCTACATGCACCATACATTCCAACCACATGTAACACAGGTCCCAAACCAGTTGGAGTGGCCACTGGATCAGATATGGTGGGGCAGAGGAGGAGCAGGATGGGAGCGGGTCCCTGGATCTGATTTGGACTACAGACTGGCCTGGATCATAGGCATGTGCCTTGCCCTGTGTGGATCTGATCAGGCCCAGGGGTAGCATCAGGGACCCAATGGTAGGGCTCTGCAGGCCAGAACTGGCTCACATGTTGTATGTTTGACACCCATGCATTAATGCATCTACTACTGCAACAACTAGTCACTTAGCCTTCAACGTGAGCCACAACAAAACAGCAAGGAGATAGAGGACATACCCATGTTTTATATTAACATCTTTTCATGGATTTAGGATAGAGTGAGATTAGATTTAGGCACCTCATAATATGAAACAGAATTTGGCAGTATGCCCATATGGGTTAGCATCAACCCCCTTCTGATATGTTATTTGCACCTTTCTATAACACATGAACAGGGTAGAACTTCTAACACACAAACAACTCAGCAGTCCCACAACTTTCTGTCCCACACAGTAGAGCCAGCATGGTGCAAGGGAGAAAAGTGCTTTACTGTTCACAAGTTATCTGCTTAGGGCAAATGGACCTATAAGGACACCATCATAAGCCACAGATTTCTTTTTGGGATGCTGCTAGGACACAGCAACTATGCACTTCACCATAATACAGACTGCATTGTAAAGACTATCTAGCACAAACATTGACCTGCCCTTAGTCAAAACATATTCTCTTCAGGTTTCAGCAATTATATTCATGGTTAAGGGGTTTTACTGTGCCATCCCACAAAACATTTACATTAAAATAATATGTTATTCTTGTTCCCCTCCCATAGGCCTTATGCAAATAGCCTTTATACAAATCTTTACTATATTTTACCAAGCAGGCCATCTAGTGCCTAACAACAAATATTCTATGGTAGGCTATACAATGTAGGATTACTTTTGTAGAATACTGTATTTAGTCAACTAAAGGGTATCAAAGTTATCTTACAATGAGAGTGTGGCAATGCGTCTGTTGAATATACATGGACACATGCTATATACCATACACAAACAAGAAATTGAGAAATAATTCTTTCCCTTAAAGTAGGATTGTGACTCTGTTTTGTATAATATTCAGCCTACTCACAACACTCAAGAGATAATAAATAATGCCAAAAAATTGAAAATAAAAAATAAAGTGCCTTTCTTGTTTTTAAAGTTAATCAAGATCCTTTGTTCACAAAAATTAGTTTTGCAAAGCTTTCAAAAGACTATTAAAATATTTTAACACAAATTGTTTCAACCCATAGCTGAAATAAAATAAACAACACTATTTTTCTACAAATAGATTTCCTACCGCCTTTGGCCATGTTTAAATGTAATCAAATGAGCTAAAAAATAATATAGGATCTTTTTTTAAGAATGTGAATAGCACATATTTGATATTCCTACACAGGGATACACTCCCCCCCCCCCCCCCCCCCCCCC
>NW_005842277.1:1638186-1647747 GCF_000455745.1 Alligator sinensis
CATTGTCTCATTGTTTTAGGGGTTGATTCTGCTCCCTTTAAAATATGCAGCAAAACTGCCATTAGCCCTAAGAAATACAAGACGGATAAAGCGCACGGTTTTATTTCAGTGACCTATACTGCTCTCACATAAAATGGAATGAAAAATATAGTTCAGAAATAATTTCAAGCAAAACAGCCATCAGCAGTAGAGTAGACCCTCGCTAAAACAACTGAGTCAAATCCCCTTCTTCGTTCAGTTAGAAATTACTCAGATTGCTCTCCCGAGAATCAGGAGATTATCATTCAGTGGAAAAGCTGATCTCAGAGTTATTGGCCACCTACTGAAAAATGGAAAGATACCACATTTAGACACTTGACAAAGGACTTAATTACAACTCCCCCATCATTCTCTGCATTTAAAAGTCAACTTGTGAACTACTTACTCAAACTGAACAGAGGCACACCTTTGGTGCCCTGGACAGAGCACTGAAGGAGGGGTGGAGGGTAGGAAAAGGGGCTGCTGAGCACCAGAAGTCCAGAACACTGTCAGATGCTACTGGCTTTCCCTCTAAATCAGCCCCTAGGACTTGTGTCCCATTCCCCCTGCCCTACATGTGGTAGTACTGTGCATGAGTACCACATTTATATATTCAATACACACCTTTTCCCTAAAATTCAGCGCCCCCCATCCTCCCTATTGGGCTGCTCATATTAAATGGGGAAACTGATTTTCTGACTGGATTAGAAGCACCCTGCTTTGATTCCTGCTCCACAGTTCAGCAGCTGTTGCATTATTATTCAGGAAGTTGAACTCCAGTGCAGTTAATGATTCTCTCTCTTCTTTAATGGTCTTGATGTTCCACTAAAAAAACTCTTTCCTTGGAGCAATTTTGCTGGCTGTTCTCTCTCTCCTCCTATTTCAGTTTTAGTTAAGCAGAAAAGGGAAAGTGAGTGAGTTGAAGATTAGTTTCTATCCCTGCTCTATGCTGCCATAAACCTGGACAAATCTCCATTTTCTTCATTCTGCCTTCCAAAATCAGGTGTAGATTATATTCCAGGGTGTGTGGCATGTGAGAAAATATGGTATATACTTGCATAAGTGGTGTCACTGGGCTACTTCTTGGAAGCCCTGGGAACACACACTTGTTACTACTCTTATAGTGGTGCTTTATCATATGACAATAAAACACATCTGGTAAATTTTTCTGAAGTGCCCAGAATGATTTAAGAGCCAAAGTTTTAACGAATGTCAGCAAAATTTGGCCATTTGGAACCTTATGAAAATGTTTTGGCTCTTAACAGCCAAAAAGTACTCTCTTTTGAGAATAGTTTCAAATTTGGAAAAAGCTTCTACCTCCCTTCTATATTTTCCTACTACCAAAATCACCAGAGGATGCTATGTCCCAATACCTTACCTCATTTTAAATGAAACATAAATCTGATGTATGGTGAAGAGTGTTTATCAGGAAACAAACTTTCTTTGATACTTCACAGAAATGTCATGAAGGCTACCCTTTGGATGTGCATTTTCAATGTAATATTTAAATTAACAACATCTAGATTTTCTCTGGTGCCCACAGTGATATTCTAGGATTTATCCACATGTGCACAGCAGGGTGTAAGATTTTGGAATCAGGATTTAGATCCTAATGTCACCCTACTTGCCTCTGTACTAGCAGTTTAAAAGCTGAATGCCTGACAATCAGCTCATTGTCAGCTGGGGATGGGGACCAAACCAGGGTCTGGAACTGGCACCTGTAAAGTCCCAGACATGTGGACATGTGGACAGTCAGCTGACTGTCAACACCCCTGAATTGCCAGTTGTGGGAGATCAGAGGCTCCTGGGGGCATGGGTGGGGGGAGCATGAAGGACTTCCTTTGTCGAGGTGTTAAATCCCACATCGCAGCAATAGGGGACCCAGGATTGGATGCCACTCCCTAACCCTGGAATCCCAGTATGAAACAATAAGTAAAAACTGCATGTGCACCTGTGTCCCAGACCCTGTGGCATCCCTATGCCAGAACCTGACACTCAGATGAACATCAGGTTCTAGCTGTTAAAGGTCTGCCCCAGTCTGCCAAATGTTCAGTTTAAGACATGATACAAACAAGATGTTACACATTATAAATGGAATAACTTTGTTAGTTGTTTACTGTATTACCATGCCATAAATTGACTTGAATGTGTGGCCAGGTTAAAAGGTGTGATTAACTGGTTAACCATGTCTTAAATTTAACGTGTGCTAGGGACATCAGTGTAAACAGGATAGGTCTTAGATGAAGATGAGAGGAGAGTCTCAGCCATAATTATGTGATTTAAAAAGGGAGCTATTCCTTATGGTAAAATGTCCAGTCTGTATAGTATGAACTCTCCTGTAAAGACTTCCACACTTCGGTAGCTTTATTTTAGCAAAAAGTCCCCCCATGAAAGCAATGGGATTGGTCAAAATACTTATATTCCTCATGTGCAAAAGTCTTTGCAGAATTAAGGGTACCTCTTATCCCTGAAAAAAAAATTTAAAAGGCAAGGTCAATGTCTGTGGAGGTGCATGAAGAGTTCAGGTGAATTTTTTCTTGATAAATTGCTAATTTTGGCAAATTTTTTCTAAAACTTCCAAGAAGTTACTGATGGCAAACTTAACATGCAATATAAATATTTATGTAATTTTCACAGTAGATAATCTTATACAATTCTTCCATTTGGTAAAATAGAAAAGAAAAAAAAACAGGTGTAGTTATATCAACAATTCAAATCTCTATCGACTTGCTTAGTCTTATACACTTTAAGAGTATGTAGAATGGTATTAAAAAGAATGGGGAGTTCTTTTAATTAGATGATGGTAAAATCCCTCTAAGCACTGTGACCGTCTGCTGTATTCAACACATCTTAAAAAAAGTTCACAGATTTCAACTGGTTTTTGCACTAACAACATTTTTGTCTAAATTATATAAAACGTGTCAGCTCATTTTCAGAATAAAAATCATAAACGTGTATTCAACTCCTCCAAAGCTGATCACTTAAGGGAAAAAAAAGATAATTAAAAGCTGTTACAGCTGACAACCACAACACAGCAGCCTCAAAATTCTCCACTAATTACAATTGCTAAAATTTAACAGTAATTGTAACACCGAATTTGATATATAATATCACCCCAACTTCTCTCTCTAGAAGGCTTTCAGAAAAGGGATTATGTAACACAACAACAACTACTACTACTACTACTACTACAGGGATGGATCTCCAGTCAGGCCCAATGCAGCTGTAAAAAGCCAGGACCTGCTTTGATAAATCATTAATATTTCTAGTACAGCATTCCAAAAAATTGCTTCCAAACAGTGATTACTTGTTTCCCCAGGGTCAATTAACAAAATAAAACCAATTCTCATTAAATAGGACCCTCCCTCCTCAACTTCCCTACCTCCCAACAATATTAAGATGCCTTAAAAATGAAAATATATCTTTGTATAGCTAGCCTCTCTGGAAATACAGTGGTTATCTAAGCTTTATGCCCTTTCTTCTCTTAGCTGTGACATAAGGAACATGCTTTGTTATACCAAAAGTGGCAAAGCATCATAACAAACAGGATTTAAGTTAAAACAGCCTCAGAATTGCTCTAAGTTATACTAGGGGCTGCACAGTGTCTAGTAGACCAAATACAGACATCACAAAGCCCTCAACTGTTTCTGTTCCAGTGGTAGATTAGAGGAATTGAGAAAAAACAGTCAATACGGGAAGGTCCACAATGCATTCTGAACGACACTGGCATGCTGTTGAAGAACTTACTTTTGTAGTCTTCATGCTGTCTTCTGTACTCAGGTGGAATCTAATTGGGCTCCAATTACTTTTTAGATTTGAATCCTTCAAAGGTTAGTTTTTTGTATTCAGACCCCATTGGTATATTCAATAAGAAACCTAATATCATATCAGCTGCATAGAAAACAAATACAGTATAACCTCATAAATCTGAATCTTGAAAATCAGGAATTCTCAAAAATCCAGCACTTCTTAAACTTCCCCCTCTGCTCCCCTGGACGCAGAGTGGGAATCTTGCAGGTGGCGGTTGCTGCCACCATCTACCACCCCGCGCTACCGCTCTGCATCCAGCCGTTGCTCTGGGACTGGCCGCCGCTCCCTCGCACCCCCCACCCCCCAGACGCAGAGGGGGAAGTTTGCATGCAGCAGCTGCCACCTCCATCCACCACCTCACTCTGCGTGTGGCCTCTGCTCTGGGACTGGCCACCGCTATCCAGCACTATCTCCACTCCTGCTCTGCAGCCAGCTGCCGTTCTGGTTTTAAAAAAAATGGAATATTCAAATTTCCGTCAGGTACTCGGTCCTGAGCATGCCGGATTTATGAGGTTATACCGAATGTATCTGAAGCTTGACCTCATAAAACAGAGCATGCAACTTAACTACAACTCATAGAGATTACTTTTTCAGAGGGGAAGTCTATTCTAATAAATCTAAACCTTTATTAATGGATACATTTCCAGTCAATGTATAGAAATGTGATGTGCAGAAAAAAATATTTTTAAATCCAACTGCCCTAAAGCAAGAATGCTGACGGTTTATACAAAATTATAATTTTCATTCATGGAATGTTTTTTTTTCCTACAGGGGACCACCTGTCAAATGCAGACTATCAGCCACGCTATAAGTGCCCACTAACTGGAACAGAGGGCAAGGGTTTTCAATGCTAAATTATCTTTTGAATCCCAATACAGTCATGCTCTCAGTTCACACTAAATGATACATGGTTTGTTCAGCAAAGAAAGTGTGTAGTAGAACACAGTTCCTTCAACAGAGCAACATGGAGGAATCATGTTTGGGCTTTCTTTATCCCAAAAGAATCATTAACCAAAGCAACAGTCTTCATAGATTTTCCTTTTGGAACCCCTACTGACTATGACCATTGTTCCCAGGCAGCCAAAATTCCAAAGTCATAGTTACACCTGTGATTCACCATTTTAAGAGGTTAACCCTTCATAGATGGGCCACTGAGAAGCAGATAACACAGCCAAAAATTTGGCTCGGACCAACTTTAAGTCATATGTCATTTCAATGATCTTGAAAGTCCATGCTAGTAAAAGAAAAAAAACTTCTAAAAATAAATGAGATAAGTTCTAAAACAAAGGACTCCTGAGGGGGTTAGCTATTTCAACTAGCAATATTTTAAAAATTGCAGATGCTCATTATTATTTAATAAGAGCAGAAAACTAATTATGTTAGTCTTTAGAGAAGCTTTGACAAGGAAAGGTAGTGAGTAGAAGATGTTGGGGTTTCTGAGGGTTATCTGTGTTTGTCAGGAGCTTTCTGGAGTCATTATGTTTCCATAATTTGTTCTTTTTCATTTGTGTCTTTACACGTTATATTGAATCAGAAAGAGACAACAGTTGGTGGTATTTTTTTTTAATTGCAAATAGTACTTCCTATAAAATGGACATTAGAAAAGGTATGCTAATTAAATGAAGAATGATATCTTGTATTTATTTAAAAAATTAAACCATTCATACAATTAGTTTAGATTAGTAGCAACATAAATGGTTTTCAAGAAACAGTGTGAAAAGTGAGGATGACTTTTGAATTCCCCCCCACCCAAAAAAAAAAAAAGATTGTGTTCATCATCTTTGAAAACTCATGGCAATCAGGACAGGTCCCAGATGATTGGAAAAGGGAAAACATAGTGCCCATATTTAAGAAAGGGAAAAAGGAAGATCCAGGAAACTACAGACCAGTCACCCTCACCTCAGTCCCTGGAAAAATCATGGAGCAGATCCTCAAGGAATCCATTTCTAAGCACTTGGAGGAGTGATGAGGAACAGTCAGCATGGATTCACCTGGGGCAAGTCATGCCTGACCAACCTGATCGCCTTCTATGATGAGGTGAGTGGCTCTGTGGATGCAGGGAGACCAGTGGATATGGTGTACCTTGATTTTAGCAAGGCTTTTCATACAATCTCCCACAACATACTTGCAGGCAAGCTAAGGAAGTATGGGCTGGAAGAATGGACTGCAAGGTAGATAGAAAACTGGCTGAAACATCCAGCTCAGAGGGTAGTAATCAATGGCTCGATGTCTAGTTGGCAGCCAGTATCAAATGGAGTGCCTCAGGGATCGGTCCTGAGGCCAGTTCTGATCTACGTCTTCATCAATGACCTGGAAGATGGCATAGAGTGCACCCTCAGCAAGTTTGCAGATGACACCAAGGTGGGGAAAGTAGTAGATAAGCTGGAGGGTAAGGCTAGGGTTCAGAGTGACCTAGACAAATTGGAGGACTGGGCCAAAAGAAACCTCATAGGTTTCGACAAGGATAAGTGCAAAGTTCTGCACTTAGAATGGAACAGTCCCATGCACCAGTACAGCCTGGGGGCTGATTGGCTGGGAAGCAGCTCTGCAGAAAAGGACCTGGGGGTTACAGTGACCAGTAAGCAGAATATGAGCCAGTGTGCCCTTGTTGCCAAGAAGGCTAATGGCATACTGGGTTGCCTAGGTATGTGTGTTGCCAGTAGGTATTAGGAATTGATTATTCCCCTCTATTCAGCACTGGTATGGCCACATCTGGAGTATTGAGTTCAGTTTTGTGGCCCCCACTACAAAAAGGATATGGACAAATTGGAGAGAGTCCAGCAGAGGGTGAAAAAAATGGAGAGGAGGTTAGGGAACATGACTTATGAGGAAAGATGAAGGGAGCTGGGCTTATTTAGTCTAGAGAAGAGGAGACTGAGAGGGGACTTAATAGCAGTCTTCAACTACCTGAAGGGGGGTTCGAAAGAGGATGGAACTAGACTATTCTCAGTGGTGGCAGATGACAGAACAAGGAGCAACCAGCTCAGGTTCAAGCAAGGGAAGTTTAGGTTAGATATTAGGAAGAATTTTCTCACTAGGAGTGTAGTAAAACACTGGAACAGGTTACCAAGAGAGGTGGTGGAAGCTCCATCCTTGGAGGTTTTCAAAACCCAGCTAGACAGAGCTTTGGCTGGGATGATTCAATTGGGGATGGTCCTGATTTAAGCAGGGGTTGGACTAGATGACCTCCTGAGGCAGTATACAAATTGACTGGGGGTGGAGGGTGGAGACCAGCAGGGAATAGGAGATGCTCTTTTTACCAGAGCACCCCTTGGTATAACCAGGAACAATGGCCATAAGCTGATAGTGAGTAGATTGAGGTTAGACATCAGAAAGAACTTCTTCATGGTTAGGGTTGCCAGAATCTGGAACGGGCTTCCAAGGGAAGTGGTGTTCTACCCTACCTTGGTGGTCTTCAAGATGAAACTGGAAAAGCATCTGGTGAGGTCACATGACCCCAGCACTTTTTCCTGCCACTGGTAGGGGGTCGGACTTGATGATCCATTGAGGTCCCTTCCAATCCTAGCATTTATGAATCTATAAGGTCCCTTCCAATCCTAACTTTATATATTCCTATGATTCTATAAGATGTGAACACTACAGATATTTTTCATATATTATCATGTAAAATGACTATCCTTTTTTGCTCAGGTATAAACCTTCACCTTGTACCTGAAAACCAGCTGAAGAAAATGAGTGTGAGAGGAAGTGGTCTCCCTAAGACTCTGGAAATTTTACTTCAGGAACCACAGCAATTAATGCTGCCACCATTCTCTCCTTTTCTCTGCCCTCCAGGATCAAACTCCAGACACATGAGGAGGCCCCTTCCCCAACTCCATGTCGGACTGGGCGGGTGCGCTGGGTTGGCCCACTACTGGATCCAGCACACCAGGTATAACCTGGCACACCGCCCTCGTTGCAGCACACTAAGTCTGACCCTACACACTGGTACTAGAGCCATGTGCTGGGTTAAACTGCATGCTGTTTCCAGAGCCGCATGCTAGATCAGAACCAGCAGCACAGCGTAGTTCAGACACCAGCACTGGTATGATCAGGCCCACTTTGCTGCTCTGTCCCCAATGCCGGCATGGCCAGATCAGGCCCACTGCTCAGCACTGACCCAAGCACCGGCAGAATCAGGCATGCTATGCAGCTCTGACCACAGCACCAGTCTGGCATTAGGGCTGGCACACGTTGCTTAGCCCCACATGGATCCCAACTCCTAAATCTCCAGGCCCAGCATGTAGACCCCAGCCACCATGTTCATCCCCTCAGCACTGGAGATGCCACCATTACCTGTACTCTAAAGTAAGAGATTTTTTCCTTCTTGGTACATTATCAAAATGGAGTGCATGTTATATTTGGGGGCATGTTATATGAAAGAAAACATTGCATCTTACCAAAGACTAAATCTGACTGGAGACTGAGTTTGAACTGAAATGATAAATGCCAGAAAAATTTTAACCACCCACAAATTATCAAGTTAATGAACTTCTGCTGATTTACACCATCTGATCTGCCACTACTGGAAATTAAAGGGGAGAAAATATAACAGCCTGAGCTTAAGAAACCAGTACACACATTGTACATTACCACAATTTAAAACAATTTCACACAATTTAACAATATTTACACCTAATGGGCATGAATTAAAATCGAGTGTGGTACAACCACACAAGTCAATGGTTTCAATCAAGAACTGATCAGTACAATCCTGCAGCAAAAACTTCCATTGACTTTAGCCGCAATTGACCTTCACTGAGACAGACAAAACTCCTGTTTCCCTGATCTAATGGGAGTCAATATTAGTTTTGACCTCTGTCATATCTTCAGCGTTGGGCTATTTCTGGCTGCATCTACATTATACACTTACAACAAATTTCACATTGGTAAAACAGTACTCCCTACTGATAACCCGAGCATATGGGCTATTTTAGACAAGGCACCAGCAGTTGCTATTATTTTACTCATTGTGGCACCTAGACTTTCAGAATACATAGTACAATGCCTCATTCTGGTGAAAGGGAACACCACTAGGAGTGAAAAAGGAGTTCTCAGTTCATAGTCCATTCAGTCCTCAGCCTCATATGACAGGTTGCAATCTCAACTATCACTTAGTTCCAATTACAATGGGCAGATCCAGAGGGAGTATGGTGGTACAGTCACACCCCTGCTTTCAAGACCCCACGATACAATCAGCACCCAGGGACATATTTAAGATCCCAAAGCAGGTCAGAATTAGGCTTGTCCGAAGCGGCTAGTATTCACTTTGGGTTCGGATTCAGCTGATTCGGGGGACAGTGATTTGATTCAGTGATTCAAATCACTGTCCTGAATCGATTTGGCCAAATCTCTGAATCACCCAGGCCCATCCCCTGCCCGCTCTCCCAGCCTGGCAATGGCTGCCCCACCCACCCCAGCTCCTGGCACTTTGAAGAAAAAAAAAAAAAGCAGCAGCTCACCAGGTGCTACTGGGCAGGGAGTGATCCCTGCTGTCCCCCACTACCCCATGCTAAACAATAAAAATCCCCAGAATCACCATTCCTACCCTGCAGGGGGCAATCCCCAATGTTCCCCACTGCCCCATGTCACGTGGGGGGTTTTGCACAAGCCCCCTGAAGCCCTGAAGCTGCTGCAGGAGCTGGTGAGTCCTGGGGCTTCAGGACTCATTTTTTTTTCTTAAAGGGTCAGAGCTGGGGCAGGCAGGGCAGCCATGGGGGGACTGGGGGAGCG
>NW_005842277.1:1647915-1658304 GCF_000455745.1 Alligator sinensis
GGGGGCTGGCAAGGGTCCTCCCATGGTCCCCTCACCCCTTCTACAGCCCCCCTCCCCCACCCCCTACTTACCAGCTCCGAGTCTGGCTCCAGCTCCCTGCTGCAGCCGGCAGGGACTGTTCGAATCATCGAAGCTCTCTGAATCTTTTCTGAAGACTTGGAGAGCTTCGAATCAATTCAGACCTTTTTAATGGTCCCCTGATTCAATTCGGATTTGGAGATTCAGTCACCGAACTGGGCCAAATCTCCTCTGAATCAAATCACCACCAAAAGCTTCTCACAGCCCGACTAAGAATCCCCTACCTTCTTGGCATCCTCTCCTTTCCCTTCTATTCTTAGCAATACCTCCATTCCTACTCTCCCAAGTCCCTCCCCTGCTGCTGCTACTGTCCTTGTCTGGCCTAGGGATGGGTGAGGGAAGAGACTGAAAACTCCAGAGCTGCTTCTGGCCCACTCTAGCAGGGCTGCATGGGGATCCAGGCTCAGCCAGGGTTAGTGGTGGTGGAAGTTCCCTCTCCCTGCTTGGGTGTTCTCTGTTAACCCAGAAGCAGGTGCAAATATGTGGAACCTGCCCACTGCTGCCACTATCTCCTGCTAAACCCAGCTCCCCATATAGCCATTCTCCACAACCACTGCTGAAACCGGGAAGGAGTGGCTGGGATAGCAGCAGCAGCAGCAAGTCAGTTTTCCCATCTTGTCACTGCTCCTGTACTCACCTTTTCAAAATCCCGGATCCTCTTATGTAATTGTGCTGTTCCTAACTTAAACCCTTTCCACCAGAAACTAGATTAAAGCCATCAACTCACTTAACATGCACCAATTTTGACACATGATTTACCAAGAGCATTACTGAACTGGTAACAGACTCTGTCTTCCATTATCAATTCCATGAACAGTCTAGTTTCCAATAACAAATTTAAAAATGATCAATCTGCAATTAATTAGCAGACAATAACTATGCTTCATTCAATTGGTAAAATATATCTAATTACAGCAGCAGGTTAATTAAATAATTGATTACAACATTGTATTTGCTGAGTTACAGCAAACTTAAACTAGACACAAGCTTGATGTTAAAGAGGTACAATATGTGCTCACTCCCCTTGATAATAAGGGTGTTATGTCTTTGGTTTCATGTCAGGATTGATTGTGTGGCTTTGCTAAGAGGTTAGACAATGGATTTATATTGAAAGGTTTGGATAAGGATGATCCTGCCTCAGGCAGGTGTTTGGACTAGATGACCTTTCAAGGTTCGTTCCAGCCCTACTTCTCTGATTCTATGACAAATTATACTAAATGCCATACTAGCAAGGTCCTCCAGATCTGCTGCATCTATAGAGGCAGAATTTACTATCAGGTGGGAAGATGATTCTCCTAGATGTTCTTTATAACATTTTTGGATTGCTCTGTGATCAGGAATAGATGTCATCAGGAATTTTGTGATGAACCCTTAAAGGCATAATTTCCAGAAAAAATTTCCTGACTTCAGGAAATGTAAGATTGCTGAGCCATATGAAGATCTCAACACACACATGGAATATTTTATGCCTAAAGTATAAATCCTTAACTTAATTTGGGGTATATGACAGCTTCATTTCTTTACTCCTGATCCAGTTTAATAGTATAAAAACCCATCAGAAATCTTTACAGCAACCACATTTGTGTCAGGTCAAGAAGTGTCAGGTGTGTGTGCAGGGGTTGGGGTTTGTTTAATATCAGCAGAAAATTATCAAATAAAATTGTTTGAGCACTCTGCATAATTAAAAAACCAAGAACTGCTAATCAGTGATATCTTTAAAAATTGTTATTAGTAGTACCAGGATGATTTGGCATATCTTTCTATTCTGATGATCTGAACAATGAAATCAGCATTCACCTTTAACCCCTAAATGCCAATGTAAGAAAGAAAAAGAAAGTTCTTTCATATGTTACACACCTGTCAGCCCAGCCAGTGCTCCTTTGAGATTCATACACTTTCCTAACAAAAGGAAAAATCTGTAACCATTGCCTTCCCCTGGGTAAACTGTGCCCACCAAGTGTAGCAAAACCATTTCAACTGCAATTCTGTTTTGTTCGGAGTCAAAGTTAGATATAGCTAACAACACTGTAGGATCAAGGAGATGTAACAGGTACATCATAAAAGCTGATGTGAGATTTTGAGTAGGACTTCCCCTGCCCTTTTAAGGATGTTAAAAGGTATATTTGTCCATATCCTGAGAAGAAATTGAAGACTCTGTTTTCAGAATCAGAGCACATTCCTCCTTGTCATCAACTGCTCCACATTCCAACAAAAAAGCCACTCAGTTTATTTTCAGCACTTCTGATATAAACTGACATGAAACTAGCACTCATGAAAGATACAAGACAAATATCTTTGGAGGTGCAATGCTAAAAAAGTTTGGGAAAAATGTGATTTTGTTTTAACTGAAAACTGCATTATTGAAACCAAAAAGTTTTATGAGATTATGTCAATTTTATTAAAATGTATAAAAATATGTTTGGAAACATTTGAAAATCAAGTCAATTGTTATATTTGTTTTATTCTGAGTTTTCTGTTTTGTTCCGTGCTCTCTTTCTCATTTCAAGTTTCTCTGTACTGTGTGGCACATTGTGTCAACTGGTGAATATGCAGTTTTATAAGATGTGTTAAAATAACTAAACCTTTTGATACAAAATATTTCATTTTCACATTTTCAAACATTTTTTCAGATTTTCCCTCTTGTGAAATATCTCACAAATGCCCCAGAAACTTCAAAATATATTCAGCATTTGAAATCTGAATAACCTTTTTCATGAAAAGTTATTTAACAGAATTAGCTATTAGATTAACATTGTGTTATGTACTATGACATTTTTGGAAGGCATATGGACAATACTTTGGACTTCGTTATAACCATTCTTTAGCACATATAAACATTTTACAAGTGCCGTTGGTCCTAGTTCAAGCACTGAGAGTATAATCTAAATCTGTCATCAAGAACATGACACCTTGTTCATAGTTTAAGCAAAAATACTGAAATACAGCACCATCTATAGTTTTATTATTTGCTAAACCACATCAATATGAATGAGCACTATGAACCAAATCCTTCTATGAGTTAAAATAGACCAACTTTGATATTTAGTATAAATACAATCGAACCAGTAACACCTAATTGTTCTAGTCAGAGGGTAAGTTCCCAGCATATCATGGATTCTGATTGATTTCTTCTGCTCCAGCTCTTTTTGACAACTGAATTTTATCACTCAAATCTTCATGAATCTGGTACTCTATTAGCTAAATGTACTAAATCTGATTTTCATCTGCGATGCAGCAAGAGAAACACTCATTTTCTCCCTTTGTGACTATCATACCAAAGGTGGGGGAGAGAAGAGCTACACTCTTTTCATCATTTAGCTTTCTGGTTGCTATCCTTTCTGAAAAAAGGTGAACAGTGGAGGTGATGTCAAAGCTCCAGCAGGGAGTTAAAGGTATCTAAGAGAACTGTCATCCACTACAAAAGGAGGAGGAGGAGGAGGAGAAGGAGGAAGAAAGACAAAAAGAGAAAATACATTTCTCTTTATTTCTTTCTAAAGTAAGGACCCTTCTTTTGGTTGAAATTCCATCCTGTAGATGGTCATCCTTTACCTTTGACCCACCTGAACTTTATGACTTTCTGCCTTTACATTCCAGCAAGTTTTATTTTTGTTCATCTGAAACAGAGAAATGGACTCTGAATTTCTCTTCCCAGGTTTCACATAATTAGTAAACCCTTAGAATACTCATTATAAATAGATCAAAGCTTTCAACTCCTCTTCATTACAAAGGCAATCTTTTTAGATCAAACTTGAACTGCAACCTCTCCTGCCCCCCACCAAGTCCTGCTGATACCCTACTTTGTGTTTCCTTAAATTATTCATATAAAAATACTGAATTATTTATCATGTTAAAAAAATTACAAACTTTATTTATACAAAGGAACTTCCATAGCATTAAAGTTTCCTTCTTCTATAAATTCCTCTACTTCTAATCTGGATTCTTTTGTCCTATATATTTAATGGCTCGATCCCTCATTTAGATGTTAAACAGATCTAAAGGTAATAAGCAGGTAAACAGAATGCATGTAGGAGGCATTAGGTTCTAATCGAAAAGGTAAAAATAAACATGCTGGTAATGAACAAATTCTCTCATCCTGGCAACAAGTACCTAGAATTCCTGGCAATATTTCTAGGAGCCACGTTGCTAGGGCAATTGAGAAATAATGTGATAAGGCAGCATACAGTACAGAGTCTGGATGTTATCATCATCCACCATAACCATTTGGATCTTGACAATAATGCAAAACAAAAATTAAAAAACTAAAGTAGGAATCTGAACACCAGAGAAACTGAAAAGCTTTTTATATGCCAGGAAAAAAATATGTGCAAATTCTGTAGCTTGTAGGAACAGGAAAATGGTACAATAACAAGCACACATAAAACATTTCAATAAACAATTTCTAAATATACTGAGCGAGACTGACTGCAACAATAAATAAATTTAAAAAAAACAATAGAAATCTGGGTATTTCTTTACAATTTATGAAGAATCTGCCAAGTCAGAATTATATCCATAATGCAACTCAAAATAGAACTTTAATTTCTAAAAATAACAGAAATAAAGGGATTTTTTTATCAGTCTATTGGAGGCTGAAGCAGGTAGGTATTCTTAA
The DNA here is from genome assembly GCF_000455745.1 of Alligator sinensis. Taxonomy (NCBI): domain Eukaryota; kingdom Metazoa; phylum Chordata; order Crocodylia; family Alligatoridae; genus Alligator; species Alligator sinensis. The sequence goes on from NW_005842277.1 coordinate 1,652,606, forward strand.
AAATGATTTTAACTGTATGAAATTACTCATTATTTTTATTCAAAAGCTGCTTTTGTAGCATCCTCTCAGAGCTCTACCAGAGATGGAGATAGAACTTTAGAGACAGCCTGAAGACCTATGTAAAGTGTTCAAGAATAGCAGCTCTTGTAAGAGTTTCAGGCTCTGCCTTCCTCCTACAGATATTTTCCTTAGTAATCTTTTTTACTACTAATACTGCAACATGTTCATACATACGGTATTTTTCTGGCCTGTATCCTTAGCTGGTGTCAGTCAGCCACTTCTCTTATTTCAAAGAAACAAAATAATTTACAGTAAGTGAGCCTCTCTCTTTTTATCAGTTAGTATTTTGGATAGCATATTTTGTTTTTTAAAGCATCTTATTTTTCTAATTCTCTTAACCTTCTACCATGGCTTCTAAATTTTTCAGTAAATGGTTTGGTGACTGGTTATTAAAAAAAATAAAATAGGCAATAGGCTAGTACTGTTGAATGGGTCAAATCCAGTGCAGCTATGCCTGGATTTGGACTAGAAATAAGCATTGTATACAGCAGCTACAGAAGCATGGCTTGTCAGTGAAATGGTATAAAAAGGCTACAGGTAGCATGTGCCCTTTCAGAGCATTTTAATTCAACATACTATTATGCACCACCCACAAAGGGCAGTTCTGCATAAGGAAGAAAAATGTAGAGTCCTTGGTTAAAAAAACTGTTTATAAAATTTCTCAGCACCCATTCCCAAAAACATTATATAGTAGCCATGAAGTATAGATCCATCTTCCATCTTACTTGAATTTGTTTAAATGTTAGGCCAAGATTACCATCACTTTATAGAGTGCCTTCCAGGCAACAGAGTTAAAAACAAAAAAATCCCCAAAACCACAACCCACAGGAAAATACCAGTTTGAGAGCAGCCATTAAAAACAGAAAGTAATTAATAGTAATGTATTTATAACTTTCACCAAAACTATACAATAAGATTAATTATGTGTGTGTATGTAAAATGTATATAATTGATAATATGGGTGTGTATTTATAACGTGTATAACAGACAGAGTTTATATAACTGTTTATATTAAATGCTTTACAAACCCAGGAACTGACCCTAAAACCTCAGAACTTTACTGTTAGAAATAATCAGTCGGTCATGCAGATAGTAGTAGGTGCATCCACACGTGCAATTAATTCAAAGCAATAAACTCTGGAGCAGTTTGAGCCAGAGTAAACTACTCCCAGGCACAGCAATTTGTGCAGTTTATGCCAGGGTTGAGGAACAAGGGGGTTAGCCCCAGACTCCAAGCAGTGGCAACAGGTAGCAGAGGGGCTTGCTGGGGCATTAGGGCACTGAAAGTGCAGATCTATGTGGCTAGGCAGCAAGCAAGACTCTGGCCCCCTGTGAACAGGACTGACCAGGCACAATTTACACCTTTGGTTAGAGTCTACATGTGCATTTAATCACAGTTGATTACCCTGCCGCAAGATAATACCATCCCCAAGAGTACTATCTTAGTGACAGCATAAATTACTTTACTGCAACCTAATAGTATTGCATGTGTATATAACGATGCTATACTCCCCAGCTAGTCTACCCTGCAGTTAAGTGTGCATGCAAATGCCACCACTGACTTGTTCACATAACTATTCACCAATTAAGTCAAGTAAGGTTTAGATTCTAGTCCAGTCTTCCAAGTAAACTTATCATAAAAAACCTTACATTTTAAATTAGGAAAGACAAATACCCAAAAGTCACCCCAGTACCCCAGTATGTGCTAGACACAGAGAGCTTTGAATATTACTGATGAAGTGAAGAATGTAGGAAGGGTTGTTGCATTAAAAGTTTTGACAAAAGGGTTATTTGTGATAAAGAACAAGGAGTCTCTTCCAACTTCAAAGTATTGAAATATTGAAGTGAAAAGCCTTGAAACAGAGACTGTTGCCTTAAGTAATATAAGAGATGACCATGACAAAGATCAAGACTTTAGCAGTAAGAATGAAAGGTGGTGAAAATGCTTGGTGATCTTGAGAGACAACAAGCCACAAGCTTTAATGAGCATTTGTGCCCAAATCAAGGCCATAGTCAAGAAGCAAAACAAATTCTACCTTACCTTTGATTGTTATTCTAATTATTATTTAAGTACAGATAACAAATCTGGCCTCTATTCTGCCATTCTTCCGCACATACAATAGTTATTCAAGACTATTCACATTCCCAGGGTCTCAGCCCTAACCTTGAGAAATCAATATGTGGAAAGGTGGCAGAATTAAGTTCTCAGGTAAAAAAGCAGAGGACAATAAACAAATACTTCGAAAGAAATGTGAAACTCATTCCTACACAGAAGGCCCAGAAGTGGAAACCTTCAATTACAAACTAATATTCTCATTGTTATACTTAACTTCCCAGGAAACATTGTAGAGACTTTTCCACAAACAAATAACAAAATATGACACCAAGGAAGAATGCAAAAATATGCACCTTTTCCTTTCCTTTTTTCCTGTCTGGTGCTTTTAAAATAATTTCTGATTTACACAAGTGTCATTTGTATTGACTTTAGAGCAATGAAAATTCAAAAATAAAATGAGGGGAAAAATACAACTTTCAGTTTCTTCTGAAGCTGTTACATAACAAATAGTGATTCAAAGTTTCCTGCTGCACTCTCAGAAACCTGATTGCCCTTTCCAAGATGCTTTTTCCAGTTTTGTTCCCTCTACCTTTAACAGGAGGCATCTAGTCACTATATAGGTATATGTTTTGCACTATTGCAGAGAAGACAAAACTCTTTGGGATTACAGACATGGCTTTTCATCTTCAAAGAAAACCAGATTAATACAATGTACCTTAATATACAAGAGAACCTGAATTAATATAGGTAACTGGCAAGAAAAGACACCAAATGGTTTGACAGAGGCCTGAGAGAAATACTGAAGCATGAGTTGAAATATTTTGCATTGTTTTAGTGAAACTTTATTCTTGAAAAAAAAAACAGTATATTTTAAACATAAATAGATGATAAGAAGGTATACAAGTATTTAAATCTAGGAACTTCTGTTACTTATCCTACCTTAATTCTATGAATACTGTATTCAGACTAATTACAGTTTTAGCAAATTATGCAGCTTGGGAAGAGGGAAAAGATTAGTTATTTAACTTCTTAACTAATTTACAATCTTTTATACAGCAAACACAACAGACATTTTTAGCTCATATTTATGCATCCACATGTTATGTGGATCTTTTGTGCACTTTTAAAAGAGTCGTATTTCTTCTAGAATAATAAAATAATAAAAATGATTCAGCAGCCAAAGAAGTCAAATTACCAAAATATTTTTCCTGTAAGACATGAATAACTTCTCCAACTTCAGTTTACATGCCTGTTTCATACAATTCTACCAGTTTGAACATACAAGGAGATTTGCACAAACGCCACCCAGTAGTTGGAAAATACAATATTTATTTTCATAATTTCTTTTAAAACTTTGGAAGTCTAATTTTCCTCTGCTGCTGGGAAGCATAGCAAGTCTTCCACAAGCCTGAATGGTTTTTCCATGAATAAATCTTATGTCAATCAACATGAACAACAGGTTAAGGATTCAAAGATGCATACAATTTGGATTCAGTACTTTTTGTTACCTTTTTCTGTAAAAAAGTAAGTAGCAATATATTTAAGCATAAGTGGAAATCAAGTTGAGGGAAAGTTTTTTGGGTTTTTTTTCCTGAGGCCAAACAATATTCCTCTACCACGTGGAATCAGGGAGCACCACAGGATTGAAAGCTTCACTAAGTACATTAGCCTAACAAATGTGATTTACATTTCCCTTTGAGGCAAACATAAGTCATTTAGTTTCCTTGTTTACTGACACTATTTAGGTGAGTGTTGACTCTTAAGCTGCCTGTGGTGGCCTCAGATCTAATTCTGGCACTTCTAACAGGTTCCCAGGAAGTTGAACTCTTTTTTTTATATATATAATTTACATGAGAAAGCATTCACACTGCTTATTATGCAAAAAAATATTCTTCTGAGATGCAGATGTCTGAATGCCAAAGGGCTGTCCTTGTCCATGAACCTAGACTATATACCCAGTGACCTTAGATGACCGACCAAGTGATAATTTTCTTTAGCTGAATTACAAGCAACTTGGCACTTGGGCTAGGAAAAGACATTCAAAAAGCCTGAGCCTGAATTGATTCAATCTTTGCAGGCTAGTCTAACCTGCGTAGATTAAACCAGTTTGCAAGTGCACAGACATTCCCTCTGGACTGAGGAAATGGTTCAGTCACAAAACTAACAATGTATTCATTTATTTATATTAATTTATTTAAAAGACTATTTTAACTTTCTACAAATATTTCAAATATAATATACATAACACACACAATTTATAAAGAACTTCCCCATGAAGAAATAGAAGTACTTGTCTATAGTAATAATTCTATGTTTGATACTCCTCTGCCATCCCAAATACCATCAGGGTTAAGTACAGTCAAAAAGCCCAAAGCTGAACCGATTCAATCTCCGTAGGTTAGTCTAAGATGCGTAGGTCCAATAAGCAACTGGACAAACATTCATTTTGTATTCTGGAAATGCAACCATATGCCTGCAGTGGCTCAGACCAGAAGCTGGGGGGAGGGGAGGGGTGCTAGAGCATGCCTCCCTGCTCAACTGGAGCAGACAGCTTGGGCCAAAGCTAACACACGCACCCTGCAAGGGGCGGAGATGCAAGGCATCTGGGATGCTGGGGGACCATGAGATAACTTGAATCTGGAGGGGATCTGGGACAGAAATTCAAGAAACCAATTTAACCTATATCAGTTAAGTCTGATACTACACATCCAGCTAGGTTGGTCTTAAATCAGTTACAGTAATTTTGAAAGGGGTTTATGTGCACTGAACTTTTGTTGTGGTACAGTTTTGAACCAGTTTCCAGTCACTTACACCTGTATATATGCAATGTCTATCCCTAGTCCAGAAGGTTAACAAACTAAAAAAACATGTAAAAGAACATATTCCAGTATCTAGATCTCCTTGTGAAAAACAACCTGTCATCAGCCCTCTCCTTTTAAGGCAAATTTGGTGGATATTCAAGTGACTCTGCTGATCAGGGTGAGTAAAGGTGTACTTGGAATTCAAATCCCAATGCAGTCTGGGTACAATCTGTTTTCCACACACTATCTTTTTACTAAAGCAGTCAACATAAGCTTGAGTGGTCTCCCTGTTACAGTTCCTGGAATGGACATTTTCATGATGATCAGTAGTTTTTTTTGAGCAGCAGGCACTAACTCCTCCCTCAATTCATCAGCAGATATTTAACACCTTCAGAGCATAATGCAAGGTTTATTTGTATTTTATGTCTTTTTGTTAAATGTTGCTGTTTGCACACTGTTGCTGCTAATTCAACATCTATACCAAGACTACTGCAATGAAGCAGTTTTTGTCCCAACCATTGTGGATAACTTTGCACAAGCTCCTCCTTCATTTCTGTGTTTCTAGGATAACATTTAGCTGCTTTGGTAACACATTTAATGCATTAGCAAAATTAATGTATACTGTCTCGGACGGCCAGGGCCGACTCGAGTTACACTCGTACATCAGGGCGGGCTGGTGAATGGAGAGGCAGACACAACTTATTGGTTGCAAAAAACTTTACTCACGCCGCTTGCAATCACGACGCAGGTGGTCCGGTCTTCGGAACAACCACACGAGTTGC
>NW_005842277.1:1664027-1671108 GCF_000455745.1 Alligator sinensis
AAAAACTTTACTCACGCCGCTTGCAATCACGACGCAGGTGGTCCGGTCGTCGGAACAACCACACTAGTTGTTCCAGCTGGCGGGGCCCAAGCCAGTTAATCCGTCCGCAATTCGAAGCCGGCGGGGAAAGGGGTACGTCGGGGTTGCGCTCGGTGACGGGAAGAAAGATCGATAGGTGATCAGTCTATCGATCGGCAGCCGCAAGTCAGATAACTTCAGAGGCACTCTGCAGCACGCTCAAAGCTCTTCGACTTGGGCGGCAGTCGCACGGAATTTTAAACGGCCAGCGAGCCAATTACTAGCCGCCACGTGTGAATAATTTAGCACTGGCCAATAGCGGGGCACAAATTTGCATCCGAATAGCGGGAACTCTTTGCACCGTGCATTTCTGTGCTGCAAAGAAGAAATGCATCCTGCAAAGGAAACTGCAAATTGGCGGGAACTCTCCTGCACGCAGGCTCTTAATTGCAGCAGAACACTCTGCCGTGCAAAGGAGCTCTCATGTGGCCAGGAAATTCCATAGTGCCGAGGCACAAAAAATCACTGGGTCGTGACATATACCAATTGAATTCTCTATCATCCATTAAAAAAAAAAATCGACATACTATTTTTCCCTTCCATTCTCTGCTTAAAATAGTAATACATGCCTCAGTGCAGAGTATTTCCTGGGGATTAATAGTCAGCTAAGGTCTGTTGACTGCCTCAAGCCATCAATTCCTTCTAGTTCATCATTAATCCCCAAGAAATGTTTTGTGCTCAATCATTATTGCTTAAACATTCATTTGAATGGAATGCCAGAGTTATGCCACTTTGCTGGATGTCCATAAACACTGATGGATGACTTGGGGTTTTTGAGGATTTTTTTACAGTTCCTGTCAAAACCTCTACTGTAAATTTACCAGTTGCTATATTTACTTTTTTAAACTTTGTCTTAATTGAAATTATTTTTCAGCATATAATATAAAAAAAATGGTTCTGTAATGTGTAAATATCATCTTCTTGCTTAGTTCAAGGTTTATAAAAATGCTCACTTCCACAATTTAAAACATGACTTAGGTGGAACTTGGCTTTCCTTATATCCTTCATTTGTAATCACCTGAAAACTGTAGTTTCCAAATGAAGTGCTGGCACAATTTTAAATGAGAATGGGGACAACACAAGGTATTACAGTGACCAAAACATGTGCATGGTGCACTTTGCCTGCAGCATCACAAACAATAACAACCCTCAGTTTCAAACTGTGAATAATCCACATTTTCAACTATCTAATAAAATCCACATACTACACAGGAGCCAAGCAGCACAACTGGCTTCAAATATATCAGTACCAAATTTCTACATCTATCTGGGGGATTAAGAGGGCAGAGAAGAAAGTGACATATTGTTATGGAGCATCCTAAAGTTTTAAACTGTTCAGCAGTTTATTAATCAGGATGATATTTCCTGTCAAAAAGACAAGCTGACAGATTACATTTTATATTTTTTTTATGGGGGAGTGACTAACTCAAGTAATGACAATTAAGAATGGTGCAACATAGGATTGCTTTCATCTGAATCTGATCTTACTACTACAGTCTTTGTCTGATTTATATAGCCTATAAGAATATTTAAGAATATTACAACCTTAAGAAAAAAATAAGTATTCTATACAGGTACTATGCATTTCTCTCATTATTACTTAAGCAAAAGATACTTTAAAGTCACCCACAGAGAAAAGTCATTATTTAACCATGTAGTGATCTGCCTTAAAACAAACTGTTATGATTACAGGTATATAAATACTCATATTATTTCTGGAAATACCTACAGACTTTAGAAGTGTTTATACATGAAAGTATAAAGTAGATACTACATCAAAAATAATCTCATTCCCACTTAATAAATTGGCCACCTCTGGGCTACACATAATTCTGTGTGTATCAATCAGGATCAAGCAGGAAAGAAAACATTTCTCCCCTTGTCAATAAAAACATGAGTTTTTGTATTCCCCCTAGCATGATCAGTTTTTCCTGGATTTTGCACCCTTTGCACTATATTAAACAAGATATTTGAATATAATGTGCTTTAAAGTTATAGATAACTCATATTAGGCCACTTCAAACTGTGGCCAGCAAACATTGCTAGGTCCAAAATAATACTTAAAAAAAAATTAAGTAACCATTTGCATATGTATTCAGTAATAAGAGTCAACTAATGCTAAACAGATTTTTAGCCAAGTGTTTCAAGAAGATTCAGCTTCCTTACTAATAGTTACCCACCAATTAAACCAAACAAGTACAAAGGAACAGCAAGCATGTTGGAAGACAAGGTACATGGCAAATTACATGCCACTTAAATAGCTGTATGTGAATTCATCATCAAAACCGGAGCAGGGCTTGAAACAACCAGCTGTGACATGCATCAGTGAGAGGAAGTTAAAAAGTGGTACACTAAGAAGAACTTTATCAACTTCAATCACCCTCACATATGCTGGGAGGGCCATACAGCAATGCACAGGCAATCAGGGAAGTTTTTGGAAAGTGCTGGAGACAAGCAACTTCCTGGTGCAAGTGTTGCAGAGGTCAACTAAAGGCCTTGCTTTTCTTAACCACCTGCTCAAAAACAGGGAAGAATTGGTAGGGGATGTGGAAATGGATGGCAACTTGAGCAGCAATGACCACAACATGATTGAGTTCAGGATCCTGACAAAAGCGAGGAAAGAGAGCAGCAGACCCAGGACTTCAGAAGCACAGACTTTGACTCACTCAGGGAAATGATGGGCAGGATCCCCTTGAAGGCTAGTCTGAGTGGGGAAAGGAGTCCAGGAGAGCTGGTTTTATTTTAAAGAAACCTCATGAAGGGCACAGAAACAAACCAACTCAATGTACAGGGAGAAATACAAATATAGCAGGTGACCAGCTTGTCTTAGCAGAGAAATCTTCAGTGAGCTTAAACCCAAAATGGAAGCTTACAAGAAGTGGAAACTTAGACAGATGAGGGCATGCATGGATTAAATCAGGAAGGCCAAAGTGCAACTGGAATTGCAGCTAGCAAGGGACATAAAGATTAACAAGCAGAGTTACTGCAAGTAAGTTAACAATAACAGAAAAATCAGGGAACGTGTGGGTCCCTTAATGAATGGGGGAGGCAACCTAGTGACAGATGAGGAGGAAAAGCCTTAAGTACTCAATAACTTTTTTACCTCCGTCTTCACAGGCAAGGTCCGCTCCCAGACTACTGCACCAGGGAGCACAGTTTGGGAAGAAGACTAGCAGCCAACAGTGGTGAAAAAAAATCAGGTTAGGAACTATTTAGAAAAGCTTGACTTGTATAAGTCCACAGAGATGGACAGGATGCACACAAGGGTGTTGAGGGAGTTGGCTGATGTGACTGCAGAACCTCTGGTCATCATCCTTGAAAAATCATGGTGATCAGGAGTGTTCCAGTAAATTGGGAAAGGGCTCCAGTTCCCACCATCTGTAACTTTACTGCAATTGTGAATGTACTACTGAATATACCAGTAAGAACCCAATACTAGTATGGGGCTCACAGTGGGGAGAACACTGCCACTGCTGTGAGCCTCACAACTGAAGACACTTGCAGGGGGGGCAGCGTTCTCCCTGCTGCAAGCCCTGCAGCTAACAAGGTTCCATCACTGTGAGCCTTGTCAGCTACAGGACTTGCAGCAGGTGGTGCACCCCTGTCGCTGGGAGCCCCTCTATTAACAGTGCTACAGGGGAGCACTTGGGCATATGTTCAATTCATTTTTGTGGAATAATTTTGCAGCTTATTGCTTGTTTTATCATGTCATTAATTAAGTGAATGTATAACCGAGTCACACCTTAAGGCATGATTACCTGGTTAATCACACTTTAATTGTAATGTGTAGAGAGGGTCCTACAGTCAAAAATACCACTAACTCTTTATTATGCTTATTCTTAAATATTGAGAACTCTCAATCTGAAACTGGACTGGTAACACTAATAATACAATTGAAAACTGATTACAAAATAATTAGTGATAGCAATGTGATGACATCTGTGTCATTTTACTGCTCAGTAGTTTGAATTAGATTGTGTGAGTATGCATAATATGCAAATGCTTTTAACACATAATGTTTAAAAGAAACTGAAATTTTCATAATGGATTATTATAAGATCTGTTGTTTATGTTTGGATCTGTTTATATGGTTTCATATACTCCAGTGACAAATACTGTTGAGCTGGTTGCTGTGGCATAGATCCATGTCTTAAGTGTTTTGAAATCCTTTACACATGTCTATACAATATGCTAGAACCTGTTTATGATTAAAAAATAAATCAATTTAATTACAACAGGTGACACTGACCCAGCTAATACAGCAGTGCATGATCATAAGGGATGCAAGATGCTGTCCTCTTCATGCTGTACAATTTCTCCAGCCACCCTCCAGCTAGTGCAGAGCAGGCTCCTCAGGGTAGCCACATGCCTCACTGTCTCTAGCAAATGAGTAAAGGGCTGAAATTAGGGTTGCTTCCTTTCAGTGTACCAACATGCTGAAAAATATCAACTACACCAAGAATAAAAAATATACCAGTATTCATTCTTCAGATCAAGTTAGTTTTATAGTTGTTAGGGTCAGAAGGGACCTGGGCAGATCATCAAGTCTGATCCCCTGCCATGGGCAGGAATAAATGCTGGGATCATATGACCCCAGCTAGGTGATTATCTAGCCTCCTTTTGAAGACCCCCAAGGTAGGAGCTGAACAGCTTGTCTGCAAACTCCCTAAACACCTGGGAACCTCGACTGGTTCAAGCTTTGCTGAGTGGTGAGATCCCCAACTCTCTCACTATCCTTGTTTAAGCCCACTTTCTAAACCTCACACTTGGTTTTAATCCCTCTCTCTCTCACTCCAGGCACAGCTTTCTAAACCTGACTTTTGCTGATCAAACTTAAGCTACACTTCCCCAAATACCCAGTTGAAACTGTGTAATATTGTAACTGCTTTGTTTGTTTGTCTCTCCTTGTATGGCTATTACTAATAGTGTCATTACAAGTTTCATATACTGTAGCAAAACTCCCAGTTTTTCTTTTTATTATTTTTTTATTTTAAAATGCATTCCCTCCCCTTCCCCAACCATTTCTGACTTTTTCTCTCCCTCTCTATTCCCTATAGATAAGTATAAGTGAGCTAAGACATAGGCTAAGCTTCAGCATTTTATTTTGGTAGCAAGTTGTATTTGTTTTGTTTTTTCTCCTTCCTTATATTGTATAATTATTATGTTTATGTTGATTTTTACTGTTCTATATTACTGTTTTATTGGTACTATATGATTTAGGCCTACATATGTAAGTTAGCGTAAGTCATGTCAAGTTTCCATTTCATTTGTCAAGTCTCCATCCTGCCCCATGCCCTGTTGTGTAACCTATGACTCATACCTACCCCTCCTATGTAACTTGGTTTCTGAATGAATGGGGATGAATGTGGGTGCTTGAGAGATAATGGCAGTAGATCTAAAAATAGCTCCCTCTGAATAACCGAACCATCAAAACCAATACCTGGAACAACAACCCAGCCATTGGAACCACCCTCAGCATTCAAGAAACAAAAGATGACGTAACCTCCCCATAGGTAGTCTGCCCCATAAAAAGAGGTAGTGAAGACTGACTCCATGGGACACCCTCTCCATCTGGACCAGCGCCATGCCAAACTGGTCCACCCAGAGGCCCTGCCGGCGACCCTCCTCTGGACAACACTTACTGGACAAAGACCCCTTTCCAGCCTGGATAGGTAGCGCTCACCCCCCACCCTCTCTTCAAACAAGGACTTGGACTCTGCTTCTCATCCCTACCTGGACTCCAACCCTTCCACTGAGTCTCTTTATCGTCCTGCCATTGTGAATGTGTGTGTGTGCATATGTGTGTGTGTGCGTGCGCGCATGTGTGTGTGTGTGTGTGTGTGCGTGTGAGCCAATAACTTCATGGGGATGTGTAGTGTGTAGTGTGTTGTCTGTTATTTTGAAACCCCAAGTTGGGTTTTTGTCTGTTTTCTGACTGTTTCCTCCTTGCCACCTCTTATCTGCCCCCTAAACTCCCAGTTGTCTGCCTCAGTTTCCAGCCCCAAGCTCCCAGGTTTCTGCCTCAGTTTCTTTCCTGGCTGTCTCCTCCTTGCCACCGGGCTTTTTCCCTTGCACCAGTGACCTCGAGTAACCCTGGGGCCACTTGACCTTAAGTAACCCCAAGCCTCAGTTCCTCAGCCCAGCTTTTCTCTAGTCTACCAGTTCTAATTCCACTTCCAGCAACTTTCACTCCTTACACTTTCTCTCTCACCTTAACCTCCCCTCAGGTGTCCCAAGTACCCCAAACACACACAGACATACTGTAACATCCAAGTTAGGAACTCACCTGTGTGTATGTGTAGGTGGGTGGCATGTGTGTGAACTGGTGAATATACACACACATATGTCATCATGTGTGTGTGATATATGAATTAGTGATCTGTGTATTTGTACAGAGTGTGTGGGTATTGACAACTGATTGTTGCCTAATTGTTGGTGTCTAGTGTGTATGTGCTTGAATTGGTGATAGGTATGCATGTGCTTAGGCTGGTTTGGATGTGCATGTGCCTAAGTTGGTGTGTGTGTGTGTGTGTGTGTGTGTGTGTGTGTGTGTGTGCGCGTGCACCTAATTGATTTGTGTGCTTGTATATGTGCAATTCTGTCTCATCCTCCTGTCTAACAGTGCAATAGTGAGATCCTGAGAGTTGGCCTGACCCCACAAGGCAACAATACCTGACAATAAAGTAACTTTTATGATCAAGCTGATTGTCATACTCTCTCTGAACTTCATTTACTCTCTTCCTTCTCCTCAACCTCCCCATTTGCTGTGCAGCAACGCTTCTTTTACCTAAGCCAAAGATCCCTGTAAAGCCCAAAAATCCTGTGGGGTCTGCTCATCAAGGGAGTTACTACCAGGACAATTGGGACAGGAGATTGGGAAGTGCTGAGTCCAGGGCATATGAGGGTGTCAGCCTATAAATGCTGAGTAAAACTGCCTGCTCAGACTTGCTCTGTTAACTTGTGCGTGCTCGTTGTGTGTGACTGCATTTTATTGGTGCCCTGC
>NW_005842277.1:1671124-1671735 GCF_000455745.1 Alligator sinensis
CTGCTGAACTAAGATCTATGCTAAGTCTGTGGCATATGAGGGTGTCAGCAAGTCCCATTGAAAATGAACTCTGCACGGTAGCTGCATTGGGGGTGAGGACTTGCAGAAGGGAGAGATAAGCTCTGTATAGAAACACAAGTGACACAAGAAGGACGTGGATAGAATTACAGGGACTCCACAAATGTAACCCTAATAAATAAGCATGCCCCAAAAGGGACGGGTAAATCTGGTAACACGAGAGACCCATAGCCCAGATCATATGGTTCCAGATCCAGCCTGTGGGCCATGTTTGACACCCCTGGGTTATGTTATGGGATACATATTTCAAGGGGAGGGGAGTGGGCAGAACTGCTAAATATCTCTTCCTATGTGGTACTACTGAAAGAAGAATTCCCACTCTAAGAAGGAGATATTATTGGGTTGTGTACCCAAGGCATTGTCTGCTAGTAAAGGGAAAAATCAATGTCTCTATAGCATAGAATTATAGAATCATAGAAGTCGGGTCGGAAGGGACCTTGTAGATCTTCAAGTCCAACCCCCTGCCTGGGCAGGAGGAAAACTGGGCTCAAGTGACCCCAGCCAGGTAGGCATCGAGCCGCTTCTTAAAGACC
>NW_005842277.1:1672133-1690889 GCF_000455745.1 Alligator sinensis
TGGCCTGACCAGTGTCATGTAGAGGGGGAGGATCACCTCCTTGGCCCTACTTGAGATGCACCTGTGGATGCATGATAGGGTCCGGTTAGCCCTGCCGACCGTGACCTCGCATTGTCGGCCCATGTTCATCTTGGAGTCAATGAGGACTCCAAGATCCCTTTCTGCCTCCGTGCTCTCAAGAAGGGAGTTTCCCATCTTATAAGTGTGCTGCCGGTTACTACTGCCCAAGTGCAGCACCCTGCACTTGCCCGTATTGAAACGTATCCTGTTTTTGTTAACCCACCCTTGCAACCTATCCAGGTCTTTCTGCAGTCTTTCCCTCCCTACTAGTGTGCCCACCTCACCCCAAATTTTGGTATCATCAGCAAATTTGAACAGGTTGCTTTTCACCCCAGGCATCAATGCCACAGTCACCTAGTTTTTTAATGAAGATGGGGTGGGAGACAGTGTCAAAGGCCTTGCTGAAGTCCCGAAAGACTAAATCCACGGCGACACCTGCCCCTAATGAAACCATGCTGGTTGCCCCTGAGCATCATCCCCAATGCCGGCCCATCACAGATGTGCTCCTTGATGATCTTCTCAAAGAGTTTCCCCAGGATTGAGGTAAGACTGATGGGCCTATAGTTGCCTGGGTCCTCCCTCCTCCCTTTCTTAAAGATGGGGACCACATTGGCCATCTTCCAATCATCTGGCACCTGGCCCGAGCACCACAATCGCTCATAAAGCCGTGCCAAGGGCCCAGCAATAACTGCTGCTAGCTCCCTCAACACCCTGTGGTGGAGAGCATCTGGACCTGCTGATTTGAACATGTCCAGCCCCTCCAAAAGTACTCTAACCCAGTCCTCCTCAACCTTAGGTTTTGAGGCGTTCCCCTCGAGTCCATCTTAAAACACGGTGGGGGAGTCCCAGTCCCTGCACAAGAAAACAAAGGTGAAGAATTTGTTAAAGAGGTCTGCCTTCTCCTCTGGCGCAACCACCAGATTGCCCAGCGCATCTTGCAGGGGCCCCACATTTCCTGGTGCCTTCTTCATCCTCCCTATATATTTGAAAAAGAACTTTTTATTATCTTTGATCTTGGACGCTAGTCCTAGCTCTATGTCCGCCTTAGCTTTCCTAACAGCCCCGCTACAGGGACAAGCAGTGGAGGTATACTCTTCTTTGGAGATATCCCCCTCCTTCCACCGGGTGTACGCCGCTTTTTGGGCAACCAGGCATTCCCGGACTTCCTTGGTGAGCCAGGGAGGCTTTCGGGCACTCTTGTCCACCTTGCTTCTTGTTGGGATCATCACCCCTTGGGCCCTGAGTATCGTCTCCTTAAGGAATGACCACTCATCTTGGACACTGAGTTCCCTTGCCCTCGAGAACCCCAGCACCTCTCCCACCAATCTCCTCAACTCGTTAGTAAAGGTGTACAAGAGAGAACCCAACAGCTAAAATAGCCATCCCATGGAGGGAAATTTCTGTAGGTTTCTGAGATTCAGAAGGAATTGGCACAATAATAATATTGGAGATATATTAAGGGCTAGCTCCAAGATGGCCAAGGTCTGGATTTTTCCTACGTCGAAAAGGATCCAAGTCCTCAGCAGCCTAGGGCTCACAAAATTAAGATTCTGGTGGGGCTAAGTGGTAGCCAGAGGACAGGGAAAGGAATTTTACTCATCTTTTTGTTCTTTCTTCCAACTTATGGTCAATTTATTTTGTATGATTCTTTTCTCCTATATAATATATCCTTTTGTTGTTTATCTTCTTACCTACTTCCTGGGGTGAAGAGTGATTTCTGGGGTAGTTATATTTCAGGCTAGCCCACTCTATAGAAAGGGGGACCTATAATTTATTTCAAAACCCAAGGGAAACTACTGGAGCTGGCGGAGGTTTCCCTGCTGCAGCTTTGAGATCCAGCATGATTTCATAGACTTTTCATAGATTTCATATACATTTGGGTTGGAAGGGACCCTGGAAGATCATCAAGTCAAGCCCCCTGCTCCAGGGGCAGGAAGTCAGCAGGGATCATAGGATCCCACCAAGATAAACATCCAAATGTGTCTTGAAAGCATTCAAAGTGAGTGCTTGAACCGCCTCCGGTGGCAGTCTATTCCAAACCTTGGGGGCTTAGACAGTAAAGAAGTTCTTTCTTGTGTCCAGCCTGAATAGGTTGTGGCGGAGTTTGTGACCATTTGATCTTATCATCCCTTGGGGCGCTCTAGTGAGCAGACGTTCACCCAGATCCTGATGAGCACCCCTGATAAACTTATAGGTGGCCACCAGATCACCCCTGAGCCTGCGCTTTTCCAGGCAGAAGAGCCCCATGGCTCTCAGCCTCTCATCATAAGGTCTGTTTTCCTGACCTCTGATCATGTGCGTGACCCTTCTCTGGACTCTCTCAAGCTTCTCCACATCCTTTTTGAATTGTGGAGCCCAAAATTGGACACAGGACTCCAGCTGTGGCCTCACCAAGGCCTAGTAGAATGGGAGAATGATGTCCCAGGATTTGTTTGAGAAGCATTTATGGATGCAATCCAGTGTTGTGCTCGCTTTGCTACCTGCAGCATTACACTGAAGGCTCACGCTCATCTTGAGGTCAACCATGACCCCCAAGTCCGTTTCATCTGTAGTGCTAACCAGCGTAGAACTACCAAGCCTACAAGCATGCTGCAGGTTTTTCCTCCCAAGGTGGAGAACCTTGCATTTTTAGATGATGAACACCATCAGGTTCTCTTCCTCCATTTCATGAGCCTGTCAAGATCCACCTGGATCACCCTCCTGTCCTCAGGTGTGGATGCTTTACCTCAGAGATTGGTGTCATCGGCAAACTTGGCCAGTCCACTTCTGACAGCAATGTCCACATCATTGATGAAGATGTTAAATAGTATAGGCCCTAGGACAGAGCCTTGAGGGACCCCACTGGTCACAGCACACCAAGACGATTGGCTCCCGTTGACCACCACCCTCTGGGTCCTACGGGGGAGCCAATTCCCCAGCCAGCAGATCGTGGTGAGGTCGAGGCCACAGTTAGCCAGTTTAGCCTAGAGGTGATCGCGGGATACCAGATCAAAGGCTTTTTTAAAGTCAAGATATACAACGTCGATCTCTTCCCCCTTGTCCAAGTGATAAGTCACCTGCTCATAAAAGGAAATGAGATTGGTCAAGCAAGACCTACCCACAACAAACCCATGTTGGGTATCCCTCAAGATATTGCCTTCAGCTAGTCTGTTAAGGATGGCCTTCTTGAAAATCTTTTCCAAGACCTTCCCCAGGATAAAGGTCAGGCTGATGGGCCTGTAGTTTGCCGGATCTACTTTGTTCCCTTTCTTGAAGATAGGAACCACATTGGCCTTCTTCCAATCATCGGGCACTTCACCAGAGCTCCAAGAGCTCTCAAAGATCTGTGCCAGGGGCTGAGCTATGATGCTCGCCAGCTCCCTGAGTATCCTTGGGTGTAACCCATCAGGGCCGGCTGACTTGAAGGTATCTAGCCTGTCAAGGTGTTCCTTCACGGGGTCAGCTTCAATGGAGGGCAAGGAATCTCCCTCACCTGGACCTCCCTGACCCACAGTGGGCAGGGCCGCCCCAGGGGACTGGTGAAAGACTGGCGCAAAGTACCCATTTAGCAAGTTTGCTTTTTTGTGGGCGTCAGTTGTCAGTTGCCCCATCTGGTTTAGCAGGGGTCCAATGTTGCCCTTGCTTTTCCTCCAACTCCCCACATATCTAATAAAGCACTTTTTATTGTCCTTGATATTTGTAGCTAGTTAGAGTTCCATCACAGCCTTGGCTTTCCTGATTTGCTCTCTGCAGGTCCAGACCAGAGCAGAGTATTCCTCCTTGGTGGCAGTTCCAATCCTCCATCCTTTGCAGGTCTTCCTTTTAAGATGCAGGAGGTCCCCCAATTCCCTGGAGAGCCAAGGGGGCTGCTGTGCCCTTTTGCTGCCTTTCCTCCGAGACGGGATGGACTTTGCTTGTGCATCCAGGATTGCTCCCTTGAGAAGCAATCACTTGCCCTGAACTCCCTTCTCCATTGGGTTGTGGCTTTTTAGGGCCTCTCTGACAAGCCTCCTTAGCTTGTCCAAGTCAGCTTTCCTGAAGTTGAGGACTTCTGTATTACTGACTGACTTGCCAGCTTTACGGCAGATGGTGAAGGTGATCAGCTCATGGTCACCGTCCCCCAGCTTCCTTTCGATCGTTAGGTCACTGATTAGGTCATCCCCGGTTGCCAGTACGAGGTCAAGCAGCACTTTACCTCTTGTCAGCCCATAGACTTCCTGCGTCAGATAGAGGTCATCCACACATGAGAGAAAGCTTTGCAACCACTGGGATTTGGCTGAGGGCTCCTCCCACGAGATGTCTGGGTAGTTCAAGTCTCCCATAACAACCATACACTGGGATCATGCGGCCTCAGCCAATTCCCCGGTGAACTCCTGGCCAAGGTCTTGACTCTGGATACGGGGTCTGTAGTAGACACCCACCATAGTATCCCCTGTGCCGTGTTCCCCACAAATTTTAACCCAGAAGGTCTCAAGTCGTCCACCCTGGGTGCCAATGTCAGCTTGCAGGGACATGTAGCTTTCCTTGACATAGAGAGCTACACCTCTGCCCCTTTTGTCCACTCAATCCTTCCTGTACAGGGGATACCCATCTATACCCATGATCCAGTCATGGATGGAGTCCCACCAGGTCTCCGTTATCCCAATGACATCATAGTTATTTGCATTTAGCAGGAGAACAAGTTCCTCCTGTTTATTACCCAAGCTCCTGGCATTTGTGTATAGGCATGCAAGTGTCCCCTTGGGGGCCCTTGTCCTGCCTACATTTTGTTCCAGGACTGGGGCTGGCGTGGGATCCCTTATGTGCCTTGGCCTGCTGGCTTTGCAAGGGCCTCTCAGTGGGCCAGCAGTGGCAGTTGTCCCTCCATCCACCGGCGGGCTTAGTTTAAAGCCCAGTGTAGCAGGTCAGCCAGTCTGGCTGAGAAGAGCCTCCTCCCCAATGGAGAGAGGTGGAGGCCGTCCCTTCCCAGCAGCTCACTGTCTCTCTCTCCAAAGCCCGGACTGTGGTCATGGAAGCCAAAGCCTTCCCAATGACACCAGTGTCATAGTCTTTGTTTGACTACCTGGATCCTCGTCTCTCTCCTTAGCCCATAGCCCGAGACTGGGAGGATCGAAGAAAACACCACCTTTGCCCCCAGACCCTTTAGCCCCATACCCAAATCCCTGTAGCACCTCATGACCTGGCTATGAGCTCTCCGACCCATGTCATTGGTGCCCACATGGATGAGGAGTATGGGATAGTGATCAGTGGGCTGGAGGAGCTTAGGGATCTTCTCCGCAATGTCTCAGATGCGGGCTCCCAGGAAGCAGCAAACTTCCCAGTGTTAAGGGGTCTTGGCGGCAGATTACCCCCTCAGTCTCTCTCAGGATGGAGTCTCCGACGACAAACACTTTGCGTTTGGTCTTGGGGAGAGTGGGGACAGTAGTTACAGTGTCATCTGTGTTGCCTGCACGAGCTGGCAACTCAGCAGGATCTGCTGGGGCTGCAAGAGGTTCGTACCTGTTGCAAAGCTCCAGTGGGGCAGGGGCCTTTGTGTGGCGGACCCTGGGGCCCTTGACCACCTTGGTCCAACCCCGTGGCTGGACAGAAGGGGAGGTCCCCAGGTCCTCCCTTGTCCTGGAGGGAGACCTTGGTCTACCCTCCACCTGCCGGGGGAGAAGGGCCTGGCAGTAGGAGTCTATCTCCTGCTTACAGTCCCTGATGGCACGCAGTCTCTGGACTGTGGCCTGGAGCTCCTCCAGCTGGCACACCAGAGACCCCTGTAGAGAGCAGACCCCACAAGGGGAGGTGGCCATGCTCCCAGGCCCCAGAAAGTGAAAGGCAGCCCCCGCAGCCGAGAGCCAGGGGCTCTGTCTGCGTGGAACTTGGAACCATGGGCTCCGTCTGGGTGGTGGTCTCTGAGGTGCCAGAGGGGTGAGCTGCAGACCCCGAGGGGACCCTCGGGGTGCGGCACATGCCCATCCGCGTCATGCTGCTGTTGTGCTGACTGTGGCTGGGACTGTCTACCCTAGGGGGCTCACAGGCAGGGCCACGGGCCCTCCCGTTTGCCCTCCTGCACAAACTCCCACGCTAACTTGCACGCCAGGCCCAGGAGCATGCCTGTTTGTGCAGCCTGTTTGCGAGGCTCTGGTTGCGTGGCTCCCTGGGGGGGCTGGGCGAAGTAGGAGCCGGGGGGTGTGTGACCCTCCTTGGCCCACTTAGCCCGCTCCCAGATGACTAGGTCCCTCCCTCCATGGACCCCCTGCTTACCTGCCAGCAGGCCAGGGCTCATCAGGGGTCCTGGGATCGCTGCTGGGGTCCCTGGGCTCATGCGGGCGTAGCGGGCTTACAGCTGCGCATCTCGCGGTATGAAGGGAGTAAAGCTGAATTTGCAGGGATAAGTTATCCCAGGGAAAACTTTGGCCTGTTTCTTGGAAGAAGCAGTAGAGTAGGGAGAAACTCAGGGCCTTGGAGGTACCCACAGATGAGTTTGTGGCACTTACACTAAAATTCAGGGGGCAAACAGTAAAGTATCCCAACTTTTCAGAAGAATGACACATTTCATTCTGCAAATCCCTTGACCCCCACTTTCCCAATTTCCTTGTGAAATCTAGTGTGTGGTATTATAAAGCACTATTCCAAAGTACTTAAGAGCTTTCCTGGCCAGCTACCTCTCAGAACTCCCTCTGCCTACCCAGCCATTCTCTCCCTATCTGGTGAAACCAGAGAGTGACTCCTTGTTTTCCTCTTTTTTTGCATTCACATGGAATTTTCTGGCCTTCAAAGGATTTAAGCAGCAAGCTCTACACACCTCAACATACTTACAAAGAGGTATATTGTAAAATGCAATCTTAATACATAAGGTAACCACAAATGCAAAAATCTATTTTTCATGTTCCTCACTTTGTTACAAGCTATACTACAAACAAATGAACAACAGGAAATTCCATACATTGTGTAAGTCCTTTTTTTTGCTATCTCAGCATGTCTATTTCAATCCTACAGACAAGACAGCACTTCTTCTTAGGTGGAGACAGATATGCAGTGATGGACAAGAAGTATCAATAAGTCATTCTGAAGCAGTTCTAATGAAAAATAAAAAAAGAAAGCAAATTACAATGTATGTGTCACAGCAGGTTGGAGCAGCCAGACCTGGTGGCTACTTGAGGATCAAGGTCCCAACCAGGGTCAGGAGGAGTGAACAGATTACAGAAATAAATTAGGTTAGGAAGACAGGCGGTCAATCTGAGACAGGGGTCTAGGAACAAGCTAAGTCAGGAAACTAGGAGATCAGGCAGACAGCAGAGTCAAAGAGTAAGCCAGGTCCAGAAACTGGGAGATTAAGCAAGGACTAAAAGCACAAGCTAGAGGGAAAAGCAAAGCAATCTATGATCAGGTTGAGCCCTGATGCCCAGACATTTCTCGTTCCTATTCAGGGGCTTATATGGATGAAATGGAGGGTCAGCTCACCCTGGCCAACCACTGTGGTGAGAGGGAATGGGAAGAAGATTAAGGCCTGCTGGAAGCTTGTAGGTAACCTGGATCAGTCTGAGCAACCAGCTATAGGGGGACCAGCCAGGATGAGCAGCTATGTTGACCAGGCTGACACCCTAGGTTTGAAGCTGTTGCCTGACAGTATGGCTAGGTATGCAGCCTACATGATCCCTAACTCAAGGAAGTTTTAGGCCATAATTTGTTATAAAACTATTACAAAAGAGAATGCAGTGTAAACGAGAATAAAGTATCTTTCCTTTGACATCACATTGAATATCTTTCCCTGACAAGAATTATTTGAGAAATAACATTGGTACTCTCAGGTCAGCATCCTATCGAATATGATAGTTTTTGGTCTAAACATTCAGTAAGGAAAAAATGTTACTTAAGCCAGCTACATACAGGGAGTTAAAATGGCAGTTTCATCACCTTTGTGGACCAGAAACATGTATCTACAATAAGACTATGTTTTTTCATAGTACTTTGAATCATGACAAATGTACACTGATTCACATTGACACAATTTCACAAATAAATTTTCATCAGCGGGGCGACATGTAGGGAGTGCACGTGGGTGCACGTGCACCCCCTAAGAGCAGTTACCGCTTGCCACCCCACCAGCGGCACCACTGGTAGCATCTGGAGGCAGTCCATGATTGCTCCTGGCCGTTGCTGCCACTGCCAGCGGCGCTTGTGGGTGGTCGCCGACTCATGGTTGGCACTCGCTACAGCCCCCCTGCCGCCACCAGCACCGGCGGCATGTGCAAGAGCTCCCCGCTCACCACCGCCAGGCTCCCACCACCGCTGGCGCAGCCGTGCTCCCCCAGCCACCGGGGCCACTCGCCGTTCATGGTCATCAGTCTGGTTCCTCAACCGCTGCTGGAGTGAAACAAGTTTAATTCAGGTTGAGTCTCAATGAAAGATTGAGCCAATCTTTCACCCTTCCACCTTCCTAGTAGTATCAGGCCACAGCTAAGCAGCAGCCAAAAGATCAGTGCGCATGATTTAAAAAAAAATATATACACTTAATTAGCCTTCAGTAATTTTGACACAAGTAACAATTCACTATTTAGTGCATGGTTCCCTGACTATCCTTGAAGTAGAGTAATCCAAAGAAAAAATGCATTAAGAAGTATACAGAAAGATTTGAAAACTGAAGAAGCTGTCTTGCTTTAGTGCTCAGAAGGCCAAGCTCTTTTCACCCCAAAAAGGAAGCAACCCTACTTAAATAAAGGAATTGAATAGATTCCACAGAAGGCAAAATTAGTTTCCTAAAGATCAATGACCATACTGTGTAAGTACAAAAGTATTTAATTCTCTACCTGTTATATTTATGTCACTGAACATGCAATTAGCCACAAAACCTGGGCAAGATGAGGTAATATCGGGAAGGGCCCTGAAGAACCTCTGGTTTCCGAAGACAAAGCAGTTGGCCCACTAAGACTATTAATTAGACTAAAGTTATTAATTCTACGGAGGGTAAAGAAAACACCCTGACTTTAAGTCCCTGAAGAAGCAAGCAAGCAATTAAACTTTTTTTTTTAAAGGGTTTACAAAATGCATGTGGAGAGCAAAATGCATAGAAATCACAAAAGGAAAATGCAAAGTGTGCCCTTTAATCAACATTACTATTAGCAATAACCTGTCTGGTATGAACTGTGAGCAGAATTTAAGAAGAGAGTGAGAAATCTCAAACCCGAACCAAAACAGCTAAACAAAATGACCATACCACTTCTCATTGTGGCCTAAAATCCTGCCTTTGTTACACTCCTTTAGATTAAGTATATCTATCCTATCCTTTTGGGTAATTTATGCAAATTTCATAGGTCTACTACAGATATAATAGATCTTCTGATATTGGCGTAAGCAGCCTTTCACTTTGCAGTAGGCTAGCTACAACTCAGATGGAGACAGTCATCAGTACAATCTCATCTTCCTCTAAAATGTAGCTCCATGTAATTTAAAGGTGACTAGTTAAGATGACAAATTCGATTCCTGCTCCAACTCCCTTGGCTCTTCAGTTTGTTTTCAGCAGTTTACCTCATCATTATTGCTTTGAAAGGCTTGGGGAGGGGGGAGGGGTGGGGGGAGTTGCCTCCAGAGGACTAAGTACTCTGCCTTGGCACTGTATGTTTTATCTCAGCATTTCAGTGCTTTCCCCTGGCACTTAGGCAGCTCGCCATGAGACTAATGTTTTGCCTCAGTTCTTGTCTTCCAGTGTCTTGGCATTTTGTCTTGGGCTTTTCAATATTTTGCCCCAGTGCTTCAATGCCTTGCCTCAACTCAAACCCTCTCATTGTCTTGATACTCCAGTGTCTTAAAGTTTTTCCTGAATATTTTGCCATGATAGTGGCACCTTGCCCAACTGCTTCAGCACTTTTTCACCTCACTCCATTGGCACATTTGCCTCAGCATTTTGATGTCTCAACCACATGCTTTCACCAGGGCTTCAAAGTCTGTGAAATTATGCTTCTCAGCTTTGCTTTAAAATTTTCCAAGTCAGTTGATTTTTTAAAAATACTTTTTGCAGCAAATTCACCAAGCTTGAGCCAAGGACCAAGTTACAGTCACTGCACAGCACATAGTTTCAAGCAGAGTGGAATGACTAAGAAAAAAGAAAGAAAAACATCATACGCAAGCAAACTAATTAGAGATGATACATGGGCCCTTGGAAAAAAAACGTTGATAGGAGAACCACAGAGAGTTAATCTACCTATGAAGAACTCAAAACAAATGTAAAACTGTGAAGAGTTCCTAAAAAATATGTTGTTGTTCTTCATCAACCTATAGTGACCTTTATTCCCTTGGCATTTTAATTTTTAAAAAAATCACAAGTTTTAATTTTTTTTTTTTTAATTCTTGACATTTTTTCCTTCATTTGAGACCAGTTTTATACTTGCAGAATGTACCAGAACTCATATCAAGCTTCCGTTCCTGGCAAATATATCTGAGGCCCAAAACATACAGTGCTAGAGAGCAAAATAATAATTTTACGGTGAAAAAATATGAACTTAGATATATTTTTACTACATTTAAAAAATAAAAATAAAATTCTCTCACTTTGAAAATCTATTAAAAATCTAATGCGTCATACCTTTTCACCAGTAAACCAACCCCTTTCAAATGAATAGCAAAAAATCCTTTAGATCAAATAAACTAAGCAGACATCTTATAAAACTTCTAGCAAAGAGAGAGACTGTAATTCATCTCATCATTTTGAATTACATGGAATAGGTCAGATCCCTAGCCGATATAAATATGTAGCTCCATTGACAACAATGGAACTATGCCAATTTACATCAGCCATGGATCACTGCCTTGTAAGCAAACCCTTATTTGTTTGGCAATGACTGTCCTTATTATAATGTAAACATATTCAGTGCCTTGAACACAATACTTGAATTAAATTTAATTTCAAATGCAAAATTCTTGACTTCTCCCAATTTTAGGTTTTTTGTAGGAAAAACCATTAAGGCAGAAGTTTGTTTTGGTTTTTTCCTTAGAGTGAATTATTCCTTAGATCCTTTATTGTGGAATGAAAGCAATCTGGGCATTTGTTAGTAAATAGCTGAAAGCAAGAATTTCAACAAGGCCCTGCCAATAGCTGTCCAACTTTTAAATCTTACTCTTCAATAAGTGTCTACAGAAGCAAAGAGGCGGAGGGAGAAGAACAAACATTCTTATTAGAACCCCAATCATATTTCCCAAGCAGCAGGGTTTGAAGATAACGGCAACATGCAGCTATTTACAAGATGTTAACTTTAACACTTGTCTCTGGCGGCCAAACTATGTATGCATTTGCTGGCTTTTTAAAAACCAAATTGCAAACCCATGTAACAGTTTATCATTTCTGAGCTATTTTTGACATCTACTCCACGTGTAACAAGAAATGTTCTCTTTGCAAGAGTTAGGAGGCAGATCTGAAGAAAAAAAGATCAGTAGAAAACACAGAGGACAGTAACAAAAAAAAATGACAATTAGCAAGGGGCAGCTCAATAGCCTATAATATCAGAATCTGAATGCAAATCTATAGAAAAGATGAAAAAATTAAAAACATGCATATTGGATAAACTGATAATGCTGATGTTCAGGAGATACACAAACACTGATATTATGCAATGTGACATAAGGCCTTTTTTATTCCACATGACTAAACTTATATCTGAGTTCTGTTTCTCTGCTCCCTCACTTAATCTCTATATCACAAAGGATGCTGCATTAATGGAGATTTTTTCCATGTTCTGACACTCTAGATACAGTATAAAGTAAGTTTAATTGGCCTTATTCTTGTCCTCACTCAGGCACACTTACAACTCAGTGGACTGACAGCCTTCTCAAGAGAAGAACAGTTCTGGGTGGCTGCAGGTTAGTGTTGAGAAGAAACTAGCACAAACCTGCAAGCCCCAAGCCTGGCCCCAACTAGGCACATAACCATACCACTTTTGGGACCACTACATTTTCATGGAAACACAAAAAAACATATATTTATGTTTTTAAATTAAAGTAGACATGCATCATGAAGAAGTCATCCATGACCAGAAATATTTTTAAGAACACAAAAAGCAGCATAAATACAGACACCACATAATCTTTTCTAAGAAGGCAGCAATTTTAGTTTGGAGCCCATAAATATTTCCACTGCAATAAAAAGACTAAATTCATAGTCCACTACTGAACTGGTAAAGTCATTATGTGAATTGCTCTGTCAGCTGAAACACACTCTTCGTAATGATGAGGCACTTTGAATAAAGTAGTCTGTTATTCATATTATTCACGAGGGGTGTGACCCCTTAGAAAGCTGAGTGAATGTGAAACTACTGTTGTTGCATTTCAGGCCAGATGCAGTTAAACACAGTTCACATTTTGTTGTCATCAACGTTTAGTAATTTCATGGACAACAAATATACTGTATACCAACAAAACACAGCTAATGCCAAAATTCACTAGGAGATGAAAACAGATAGATTTTACATGACTAATGGTAGGCATCTTTTGAAGAAGACTCAAATTAAAAAAAACTAAAAATCACCCTGTAATCTTAGATTAAACTTATTTTAAAACTTTTGAAGACACTTTTAACAACATGTTAACACAGAGACAAAATATTTACTAGCACCATAGCTTCTAAAAAATATATTCCCAGCCTCTTCTTTCACAGAACCTGCAATATTTCAGCTAGAAAAATAAAGATTAAATAAACAGCTTCATCACAAAGCCCACTAATTATGAGTTGTGAATAGCATAATGCTGGTTCAGTCAAGCCTGAGTGACTAATCAGGGGTCTAAAAAGCTTTGTGGAAAAGCAAGCCTTTTAGCAGTCCTCTGCTGTCACTTTTTGATTCACAAGAGGATTGAGCTTTTTTTTTCAGAATTTATTTAAATGACAGAGCTTTTATTAATTCATTTCTAGTTAATTTACAAAATCAGATTTTCAACCTAAGTTCTTCCAAGTTGATTAACTATGAAGTAAGGGGTATTTTTGTTTTATTTTGTTTTGTTTTTTCCTTCTCACTCCACTGCTTTTCCTAGTCTAAAAACCTAGGAAACATTACTCTAAACCTCCTTTAGCTCACATTCAAAGCTATGCTGTGCTCCCACTATAAACTGTCCAAGGAAAATTAGTGAGTCTAAACTTCTCCTTGTGAACAGATAGTTACTTTTAATCCTTACTTTATGCTGTGCTACAGAATACAGTATTTCAGAACACTGAAATAATCTATTTCTTTGGTTTGTAACAATACCTTCGAGATATTGTTTTGTAAAGATAACTTACATTCGTCTTCTCTTTTAATGGTTACCCTCAGAAGAATATTTACAGCATTTTCTACCTTTATGTCTGCTGAATCTCCCCAGAGATTCATTAAAAAACCTAAACAGGGTTTGCTTCTCTGACAACAAATGATATTCTGGTAATGCCTTCTAATAATGAAGATATTCCAAGGGAAATTGAAATTTGTGATTTCCCTGTGGTTTAAATAGACCATGTATAAGCACCAGCAACTGTAAACTTAAAAAATAGCTCTCTGCGTCAGTATTGATCCCAGCGAGGTCTCTTCAAAGTTCTTCCACCGATTTAAATAGGAAGATTAGGATCCATTGGGCTGATTTTAATCTTACATATTCTACACTTAAATTGATATGATTCCTTTGACTTCGGTTTGCAGCCAGGAAACAGATTAGAATTTGCTGAATGTATACCTCCATTACTCAAAGCACCCAAGCTATTACAATATTTCCATCACCTTAGCAAACATTTTTTGGATGAAAAATTATAAGGATAGAAGTGTGTCATTTTACATCTAAACCCGACTGAGTATGGGAAAGGTATATCAGATTCAAGGAATACTTCCATTTCCCATTCCTGCCTATGGCTTTTTTGTGCTATCACCAGTTGAAGCTAGCTCATCAGTGTTTTTCTTTTATTAAGTTTTGTCTTGTCAAATAACCCATCCTTGAGTACAAGGAGGGGAGAAAGTAATTGGGAAGTGTTTCCAGCTGATAACAAAAATAGAAAACCTAAATGATACAACATCATAGGAATCCAGTTCACATGTTCCTCCATACAGCAAGAAAAATGGCAGGAGTGATTTTATGCTAGAAATGACTAATTATATTAACATTATTATACTCAGCACCTCTAGGGGTTGCTCATCTCCATGAAGGACTAAGCCCTATGTCTAGAACAAGCACTAACAAGAACAAGGTATATTTCATAGTTTCATAATAGTTTGGGGTCAGAAGGGACCTGAACAGATCATCTAGTCTCCCCCCCGCCACTGGCAGGAGTACACACTGGGATCACATGACCCCAGACAGGTGTTCGTCCAACCTCCTTTTGAATTTACCCAAGGTAGGAGCGAGGACCACTTCCCTAGGAAGTTGGTTCCAGATCCTAGCCACCATAACAAGTGGATCCTAGCCACCTGAAATAGTGCCTCCTAATCTCCAACCTGAACCTATTCTCCAGCAGCTTCTGGCCATTGTTCCTCGTCACCCCAGGTGCTGCTGGGGAGAATAGGGCCCTTCCTATTTGCTGGTGATCTCCTCTAATGAGTTTGTAGGCAGCTATCAAATCCCCCCTCAGCCTCCGCTTGCTGAGGCTGAACAGGTTCAGGTCCCTCAGCCTCTCCTCATAGGGCCTGCCCTGTTGCCCTCCAACCAAGCAGGTGGCCCTCCTCTGAACCCTCTCAAGGCAGGCCACATCCTTCTTAAAGTGCGGTGCCCAGAACTGGACGCAGTCCTCCAATTGTAACCTGACCAATGTCGCATAGAGGGGGAGAATCACCTCTCTGGACTGGCTTGAGATGCATCTTTGGATGCACAACAAGGTGCGGTTGGCTTTGCTGGCTGCCGAATATTTGTATACGTGTATATGTGCTGAATATTTCAGACACAGACTTACAGTACAGTGTAAAGCGGCATTCTGCTGAGATTTTCTAAGGAGCTTAATAGGAACCACAATCCCACTGAAACCTGAGAGGAAAGATAGGCGAGTGATTTAGGTCCTCTCCTTGGATTAGAGAAACTTTGGGTAAATCGGTTGCTTTCTCTATGCCTCCAACGTGTGTTTGCAAAATGAAAAAAGACAATTTTGTTCCACCTCAAAGAATATTATAAGGCTGGATAAGACCATGAGGCCCTTCGACATTACAGCAAGGAGGCTATGTAAATCTCATGTTTCAGGAGGAATGTTTCTAAGGACACTTCCAACCCAATCCCGTTTGCATGCACCAAACCCAAAACTAGATTTTTTAAGCATCCCAGTGGCATCCTACCAGTCAATCTCAGACCAAAATGCCATAAGCATCCAAGAGGGGTCCATTTCCCAGAGTGGTTTCATTCTGGAATTTCCAAGCTTGGCATGTCTGAACAATTACAAGTGGGAGGAGCATGCTCAGAAATCTGTCTTCCAGGACACTCCAGGGATAGAGTACATTAATAACAACTTTGACATACTCCTTTAAAAATTCCAGCCTTAAATCTTCCCGACAAGACCTGATATGGTCCCAAAGTAGTGAGTTTGTCCTTGTGCAGCAAAGGAATCTCATGAGTAAATTACCAGGAACTAATTGCAGATCTAAATCTTGATGAAATATTTTTGTCTTGCTACTGTATCCATTAAGAAAAAAATAATGGTTCTTGTTGATATTTTACTCATAGGTAACAGAAACAGAAATGGATACCAGTATGATACAATTGGAGTCTGCTAATCAGAAAAGATTGAGCAAGTGCATCAGCCTCCCAAAATGTTAGAAAGGCAACTCAGCAGATGCTGGTGTCTGGATTACCTACTGACAATTCAAAATGCTGCCGAAGTCACGGTTTGACACTCAGAAGATAAACCAAAATAAATCCACAATAGTTACTTCTAGCCTGAAATGCATGTAAAACCACCCATGCGATTTGTATAGCACTGTGCTCCACTAATGTATTACAAAACTATGTCCAATGGCATCATGTTCTAAAAAGGACAGCAAAAATACAAAGGAATAACTTAGAGAAAGGAAGAGGTTTGGGTTTTTTTCTGCATCCCTGTTGAGAATCAAGTGATTGCACCTACCTCCTCCTGCCACCACCCAGTTTTTTACTTACACCAGTAATCCTGGGCAACATAGACAGAACTGAGACTTCTCTGTATCACTAATGAGTGTTTCAGAAGAGAACTGACCTTCTTTTCAAGAGACATTGCAACAAAAGCCTTTCAGGCTTAAATATTACAAACATACTCTCCGCTTTCTAAAAAGTATTCAGTCACAACAATGGACTGAATACACATGCCTCACTAGATGGAAAGAGGTTGCAAATATTTATAAGACCTTACCTACACCTGGATTCTACAAAGAACCCAACATCCTTTACTATAGTCAGTGATGTACCTTGGGGCTCCGGCACCCAAGGGCCAATGCCTGCATTTGCCAATCACCAAGTGGGGAGGGAGGGGGGTCCCCCAGCAGGTAATCGCTGGGCCTGGAATTGCCACCAGGGGATCAAGTGCCTCCTGGTGGGCCCAGCCAGCACTCCCCTCCCCCCCAGTCAGAACCCAGAGGCATGGCCCCTCCCACCCATCAGCATGCCACTGACCATAGCAATATCAGGATTGAAAATTATGTATACTCAGATTTCATTTTTTTAAGAAGCAGATCTAGTTAACATACTACAAGATCATTCCAGATTCTGGCGAAACCAGAGAAAGCATAGAGACAACTGGGAAAAAGAGATTTATTTTTACCATTTTTTTTGTTTGCTCCATTTGTACCTTTTTATTTTCTGATCAAAGTCATGGCTCTAACTTGGATGTATTAAACACACCTGGACTATGGTTTTTCTTGAGCCTAACAGCATATTTTTTTATGGTTCTCAGACTGGTACCAGGAAAAGATTATTTTGGTTTGTTCTTCTCCCCCACCCCCCCATCTTATACAAAAAAACTCCAGATCTCCCTCTGAGGACACTATAGTAAAAAGAAATAAATAAATACAGCCATCCTACCAACTTGAGCTGAAAAGTCACTAACAATAACCAGCTTACTGTAACTAACTATTACTTTGATCTCTATTCAGGTTTGTTTATGCTTTTGTATTTGGCTTTGTAGAAATTAAAATAATGAAACTAGAAGTCTGTAAGTGAAATGAGGAGTCTAAAAACATAGTAGACTGGACCCTATGCGTGCATGCACACATGCAGGCACCTGCACTTGCAGTGGCTCAAATAGTGCAAATTTGAGCTGGGGCTTTTAGCCTCAGTGCATGTGCCCAGACATGCACTTCAGTGTGGTGCAAGTTGTGACACTTGGGGCAAAATAAACCTGCCTGGCTTCTCCCAAATCTGCAGCCAGGAGTGCTAAAACCCCCAGCAGTGTAAAAAGCTGCCCTGTCTTGGCCCCATCAGTCCAAAAAGCTGCCCTGGCAAGTAGCACTCTCAGGAGCTTCTGGGGCGAAGCCAATTGGTACCTGGGGACACTATTCCTTGTGCCAGCTGGACTGCTGAAGCAGCCCTGAGAGTTACCTGCACCCTCTACCCACTGCAGCAGTCTGGCACTGGGGGCTGCTGCCTGGCTGTGACCTCCTGTGCACCTGCCAGTGGGCTGTGGCTGCAGAGTTGCCTTTGTGCACGACTAATGCCATGTGTGCCCCTGCCTTGACATTTAGGCAGCTATATCCTGGAAGATGTTCCCAGTGTGGAGGCCTGCTTTGAACTGTCAAAGCATGTCCTCCTGGCCCCAATTAGCCAGGAGATCAGCCACCTCCAGTTGTGTCTAAGGTGCCAGCTTTGAGCAGGCTCTTCTGCCTGGGTCCTGCCACTTGCCTCCGTAGCAGGCATTTTGGTGTTCCCCGTTTGAAAACTAAAAAATCCTTGATAAAAAGTCCCAGTCACTCTGTAAAACACCCTGAAATCCATGTTCTTTCACAATTAAAACAAAAGACCACTATAGAGAGAGAGAGAGAGAGAGAGAGAGACAGCGATCGGTTGGGCAATGTTTTATTGATATATCTAGTGTTAAAGTGATTTGGAAGCCTACCAGTGTCTCTATCATCATAATAAAATGAATTCTAAATACCTATATGTTTTGTTGTTTGCCTTCAGTTTACTTACCATAGAGAAGTTAGAGCTCCCCCTGACCCCTTCACTAGCCAGGATGTGGGGACACAGCTGTGCCTGCAGGCACAGCTCCTACCAGCAGGTCTCATCCTGCCTGGCACCTGGGCACACAGGTTATGTGCTGGGAGGATGTAGGGTTTGCAGGAGGGGGGTAGGAAGAGGGGTGGAGGGATGTGGGTGGTTGTAGAGAGATGTGGGGGGCTGCTGGGTGTGTCAGTGGGTGGGGGTGGATCATGGCGGGACCATGGGGGGGCTTCTAAGAAAGGGTGGAGGCCCCTGCCCCCGCAGGTTGCAGCCCCCCATGCACAGCTCACAGACTGCCCCCCCCACAGGGCTACAGCCCCCCCACAGGGGCCACAGGCCCCCAACAGGGACCACATGGCCCCCACAGGGTCTACCACCCCCACTGCAGGGCCCACATACCTCACTACCCGCTTGCTTCCCCAGCCCCCAAGATTGCTGACCTGCCTGGCCCCATCCCCCACCAGCGCCTCCCGGCACTTAAAAAAAACACAAAACCAAAAACCTTGCACTCACCGGCAGTCAGGGTCAGTGGGGCCTCATGGCAGAGCCCCACCACACAGCAAAGGGCAGCAGGGGGCAGCAAGGACCAGCCTCAGCTACCTGGCACCTACACTGCCACTG
>NW_005842277.1:1691105-1692719 GCF_000455745.1 Alligator sinensis
CCAATTTCCCCCCGTTCCCCCGTCTTGTGGGGGGGGGGGGTTCTGCCATAAGGCTCCAGTGACCCCAATGGGTGCTGCTACTGCCGGTTAGTGTGGGGCTTTTTTCTGTTCTTTTTTTTTTTATAATTGCCGGGTTCCTGGGGCCGGGCAGGGCACCAATCGGGGGCAGGCAGGGACTGGGTGGGGCAGTGACTGGGGGACTGCTTGAGCCAGCAGGGGATAGAGCCAGGTGGGACAGCAATCCTGGGGGGGCTCAGGGACTGGGAGGGGATGGAGCTGGTGGGTGTCCCCCCATGGTCCCCTCCCCCCTCCTCCAGTCCCTCCCACCCCCTACTTACTTGCACAGAGCCCGGGTCCAGCTCCCTGCAGCTGGCACGCTGCCTGCCCTGCACGGACAATGGTGTGCTTCAGCACTGTGGTGAAGGCCAGCCATAGAGGTGCTTTGGTTGACTACCAGAGCATCGCTGTGGAGGACCAAGCCTCCAATCGCCTTAGGGCACAGTCCTGGACCGTGCCCTGCCCCACTTTTTTTGCCCAGGGTATTTTTTGACCCCTGGATATCCAGGGGTCTAATTTTGACCCTACACTGCAAATCTGGAGCGTGGGGAACATTTTTTTGTTCCCGCACGTGCCTCTTGCAGCATCTCAAAGGCTTTTGAGACGCTGCAAGAGGCATGTGCGTGCTCGTCTGGAAGCGCCCTATGAGTCCGTGAAGCCAACACCCTATTATTGCAGACAATACATCACATAACCCCAATCAAACACTTACCAAACTGCATCTTAAAAATAATTATTAGGCATTTTGCCCTCCACTACTTCTATTGAAAAGCTGTTCCAGAATGGCTCCTTAGAAACTTTATTTCAATTTACAACCTACATTTGTGTGTGACTGGTCTATACCTATTTGTTTTTGTGCCAATACAGTCCTTTGGCTTAAATAATTCTTTAGTTTCCTTTTGTAAAATATTCTGTCCGCTCCCCTAAACTCCTCCTTTTCCCCAAATGTTTAGTCTAGAATTCCACATTTCCATCCCAACTGCCTGTAGACTCTACTAAGCGTCCCCAAAAATCAGGTATTCTGATCCTGGCCAATTTATCCTGATTTTTTAAAATACTAGGATACAGTCACTGCCATGTAAGGCTAGTTAAAAGTTTCCTCTAAGCTTACTGCCTGAATATAAATTTCAATTGGAGTTGAACAACACTGAATTCTTGGTCATGGTAGAATGTATGCTATTCTAAACAACTCATTCCGCTTTCCTATAACTTTAAAGACAGAAGCAAATCATACCTCCTGCTTTATCCCACCCCACTCCACTTCTCTCTATATGTTTGCTGCTTCATTACCAGCACTTGAGAACTGGTAAGTGCTGACAGCAAAGAAACTAGAATCTATATCACTTCCATGATTCCAAAATACAAGGGATGTGGCGAGCAGATTAGGAAGGCAACAGGAAAATAAATGCCTATGCCTATAAAGGTTGGAAGATGAAGGGCTACTTATATGGAAAAAGATGTACATGGTATTTCCCCCAAATGAATCCCAAGCCTCAAGAGACTGCAGTCTAAGAATCTGCACATTCACATACAGAATCCCAATGATGTAGTAGGGAA
>NW_005842277.1:1692750-1698970 GCF_000455745.1 Alligator sinensis
GATTCTGAGGGAGCCTGGAAAATCTATGAAAAAAATTATGAGACATAGGTGCTTGCAAAAAGCATATGAGTGTACTTGACACTGGAGGTCACTCCCAGTGTAGTATTCCTATGACTACCCTTTGGCTTCTTTGAAAATACCAGTCTATATGAGCATCTTGAAGGACTCTAGTTGCTTGTACAGTCTCTTGATAATCTCATGTAGCACCTAAGGCTTTGTTTTCTGTCCCCAAACCCGTTTTAATTGGGATATGTTATTACCATCAATACAGTACTTCTCTAGTCTTTCAATGTAATGCTGTGTGAAATATTTTGCTCAAAATCAAGATACATTATAAAAATGGAAGGAATAAATGTATCTGTTGATCAACCTCCAGGCACATCTCTAATAGGTACCAATACAATCCATCAACATGAAATATTAGCAAAATGGTATTAAATGATACATATAAAACTAAACCCAATCATAAATAACACATCCCCTCAAGCTACTTCCTCAGGAGATGCCTGCATAAAAAGAGTTTTGGAACAAAATAACAAACAAGCAGACATGGGCTCTGTAAAATCAAATGAGAGCAGTGCAAGTCTCAGGTCTTTCATCCCAGACCTCAGCCTCAAAGCTTATAAAGCTAAGGCTTCAGCATTGGTATCTGTCTCAGTTTTAGCAGCATGAACAAAAGGCAAAAGTAGATTCTCTGGAAAACACAATCTGACTGACTGGAAGCCAATGAATATATGGATTAGTGTGCCTACATAAAAAGCAGTGCACCTTCTACCATCCACCTCTTATCTAAGACTCAGAAAAAAGGAACATTTCATCTAGATTTGGATTCCGATTTACAGATATCATATTTAGTTATATTAATATTTATAGTAGGTCATTTCCACGTTATTTTTTGTTTCCTGAGGTTTTCTTCCATAATGTTCCAATAGTCAACTGCCTGCCTATTCGAAAATGAGAACTAGTTGCATTAGTTTTGACATTTTGAAATTCTCTTTCATTGTGTTTGACTCCACTATTTTACTCTATCATTTTCCTTTCTTCCCTCCCTTCAGATATATTTTTAAATGGAAATTATGTCAGTGCATGCGTGCACACGTGCATGCACGCACACACACAGAGCAGTTAAAGAGATATTTTGTTCTAATTATCTCTTTAATCGCTACAGATTCCAAAACTGCTCAGAAAATAGTTTCTGCTGCTTCTGTTTGATATTACCATCAACTACTGCCTCACACAGTTTGATCAGAAAGGTGATGACTTTTGCCTTAGCAATGACTAAATCAAGACAGAGATCCAATACGCTGA
Organism: Alligator sinensis; assembly: GCF_000455745.1. Classification (NCBI taxonomy): domain Eukaryota; kingdom Metazoa; phylum Chordata; order Crocodylia; family Alligatoridae; genus Alligator; species Alligator sinensis. Next base: position 1,694,059 of record NW_005842277.1, read on the forward strand.
AGTGACAGCATTTTCAGAATTTAGTTAATCCAGCAATAGCCATATTGCACCACCTGCCAACCTCATCTAAATCACTTACTCTAAACCCTTTTCCAATGATTTCTTTCAAGTTTTTTTTAAGTTTATAATACAATAAAACCTCAAAGTACTGTACCTGCCAAGATGAATTACACATGAGAAGCTGAGACTGTAAATGCCTTTTTTTCAGCCCGACTCCATATATTTTTTAGTAAGCTAATTTTTAAAAGTTCCTTGTTAAATATAATAGAATGAAATTATGCACGCTGCCCATTTAAGGGGGGAATGATCAGTGACTTTATATAAGCTAATTTACTTTTTACGTCAGAGAATTTTTGTTAAAAGTTCAAACCAACTCTCACTGAAACTGTTGAGAAGTTCCCCCCCTTGCTGATGTTAACAGGAACCAGAGCTAACTTCAAATTAGCAAGATCACAAATATCTATAAACAGCATAAGGTGGATAACCTAATAGCTTAAGACAATATTCTCACATGGAAATACTACTTTGTTTATCTGGCAACATAAAATTAAACCAAAAACATCACTCAAATATTTAATTAGGGCCAAGACCTATGTATCCAATTCTCAGATTTGAACCTTAATGAATACAATTCTGGACCTTAAAAAAAGAATACCGTAAATCAGGATTCTCATAAGCACTTTTACCTGTTATGCCAGAGGATACATTACATATTTCACATATGCACCAAATTTGACCTATACATCCACAAGTGTTAGGAGACTCAACACAATACCACTTTAAATATTCATTCATACAAGTGTCAGTAATATAATCCCAGCTGCCATATACTCTGCAACATTTCAATTAATATCATTCTTCCTTCATAAATTTAATTCCTTTGAATTTTTTCATCTGTGTATTGCCTTAATTTGTCTAATTCGTGCACCTTAAAAATTGAAATAAATCTACAGGAAATGAAAACACCTTGTTTCCTTACCTAGAATTCATGCTCCAAGATATAAGAGATGTGGCAAGCAGATTAAAAAGAGGACAGAAGAGTAAATATATATGCCAGTAAAGACTGAAAGATGAAGGATTACTTATATGGAAAGAGATGCACGTGGTACTTTGCATACATAAATTCCCACTCCAAGGAATCTTCAGTTTAAGGTCCACTGAGCACAGAGAATCCCAGTGAAGTAGTGGGAACGTCTTTAAATAGGATCAGGAAATTGCCCAGTTATGACCCGGAAGTGCAACTTACGTCTCTAGTTATAAAGCTCTAGTAGTACATAGCATCCATAAACTCCCTAAATTCACTCCTAAGGAATACCCAAGATTTAGTGTTGGTATGATACTGTAGCTGTGATGGTTCAAGAATTATGCAAGAGGCAAGAATTTTATTGGAACAACTGCATAGTTTGGATAAAATTAGACAAGTTTTCAAATGCAAAGCTTTCTTCATTAGGTCTGCAGAAGAAAGAATGAGTTAAGCTGTGAAACTAGAGAGAGGAGAAATTTCCAGGTAGAAGACAAACAATTAAACAGGGCATACTTAATTATGCCAATAAACTAAGAGATGTTAACCTGGATGAATGCCTGACTACTAGAGAGCAAACCCAAACATACTACTAAAAATTCCTAACAATAGCCATGCAAATAAGAAGAAAAAGTGGAATCAGCCATCACAACAAGAGACATCTCACAAGCAGTGTACCAACACAAGAAAGAATCGAGACAGCAGCACCCGGAAAGCAGACTGCACTGAAGTATCACAGCACTCCCTATCTCACTCTGAAATATCTGTACTCTCCAAATTTTTGCCCAAAGAAACAGCCTGACAAGATACTAATGTGTGTAGAATTAGAAGAATTATTCCTAAGATTTCACCTGAAAGAATACATCCACAACCAGGACAACCACCTCTAAGAGCCCACCTGCCACAACCTAGAAAACCAACAATAAAACATAAGACTGGACACTACCTAGCAGATGTAATCACATGCTGCACTACTACGTTGACTGTTTCAGGAAGATGGCTAACAAAGAAATTCTCAACAAATGCCAGGATTGTGACAACCTCACTTCCTCAGAGAGGGAAAATCCATATGGTCCCTAAAATCCAACAACAAAATAGTAATCAACCCAGCCAACAAAAGTGAATCCTCAACCATCAAGACCGCATCAATAGGGCCAACAATGTTCTGACACCAAATACTATAAAGAACTTGGGGAGTTCTTTATAACCAAAAGTCTTCTAGTATTCTCCCTGAAACTTATAATATTAGCAAATCCTTTTCACAGGAGTTTCAGGAACAGCTACTTTCACCAATCCCCAATTCTCCTACCCTAGGAACTTTCTATATGCTCCCCAAAATCATAAACAAGGAAACCCTGGTAGGCTAATCATATCAAACTGCAGTACCCTCACTGAAGAGCTATCAGGATTCATATAAACTATCCTAAAACCAGATGTCAATTAGAGAGCAAACTTCTATTAGGCACAGCAGACTCCTTCAGCAGAATGTGGGGAAAAAAAAATCAACCCTCCCTGAGAAGGCCACATACACAACAGATGTCACCAGCATGTACACTAACATCCCACACCAGGAAAGCACAGCTGCCTACCTGAAATGCTTACAGGAGCAGAGCACACAGATTTGCAACAACATGTTGCATAAATAATCCACTTTGATCTCACCCACAATAACTTCACTTGCAACAGTCATCCATACCACAGACATAGCTCTGGACACAAAGATGTAATCTCAATATGCTAATCTGTTCATGACCCACTTGAATAAGGAATTTCTAGAAGACTGTACCATACCTGTACTGCACAGATGATATTTTCATCCCTGGTTCACTTACTGACATCAACCACAGGTTTTGCAACTATCACCCCTCGATCAAACTTGCCCTAAAATACTCCTACACTACCGTCAACTTTATAGATACTATGATCGAAATCCAAGATGGCACTCTACTGTTATATACAAAAACCCATAAACCACCATACATATTTTCAAAAGACACAATCAGCCAGCCCAAGCACACCCAAAAAGCTGTAATCTACTATCAGGACCTCAGATACCACCACATCTGTTCTTAGGAGAATACTCACAATGGCCACCTAGCTAAGCTAAGATCTGCCTATTTACAAGGACACTCTAGTAGAGAAATAGACTGTCTCTTTGTAAGAGCCACCCAAATACCCCATGATAACCTACTACAATGCAAAAAGAAACCCTTCCTGTGACTGCATGCTTCTGGTGGTCACCTACCACCCCACACTGGAACCAATTAGAAGATTCCATAGATCCATGGAACCAATTAGAAGACTCCATGGAGAATTCATAGATCCTATACATGCCTTTCCCAAAATGTGATATATCTTATCCAATGCACCAACTGCCCTCCTGGTAATCACATGTGTGAAACTAAGAAGAAATTGTACACAAGTATTAACTAAAAAATATAAAGGACAGACGCAAAACCATCAGTACAACCATGTTTTTCACAGAACAACCACTCCCTTTCTGACCTCACACTCCACGTGCTTAAGAAAAATGTACCAGACATCTTTAAAAAGTGAGTCTGGGAACAAAATTCATAAGGTGCCTGGACATAAGAAAGGAGGACAGATATTTACCTGTATAGACTTAAGTAAACTAGAGTCGTATAGCATAAGCTTTCATAACCAGAGGGCTTACTGTGTCAGATGCTATGAAGGGACTGCAGAAAGCTGGGCTGCTAAATAGAAAGCAGCGATTAGAAAAATACATGAAAGGGAAGGGAAGTGGAAGAAAAAAGAAGGGAGCACTGCTCAGAGAGGCAAGGTGAATAAGAAAAAGAAAAACAAAGTGGTTAACCCACCGAGGGTTACAGGGCTTATAAAAGCTAATCCGGGTAATGGAATAAGAATAAGAAGCTGTAGTCTTGGTTTAGACAACATTTAACACAGTCCAGTCTGTGGATCATAGAATCATAGAATCATAGAAGTAGGGTCGGAAGGGACCTTGTAGATCTTCAAGTCTGACCCCCTGCCTGGGCAGGAGAGAAACTGGGCTCAAGGGACCCCAGCCATGTAGGCATTGAGCCGCTTCTTAAAGACCCCCAGAGTAAGAGCCAGCACCACTTCCCTTGGAAGTTGGTTCCAGATCCTAGCTGCCCTAACTGTGAAGTAGTTCCTACAGATGTCTAATCTGAACCTACTCTCCAACAACTTGTGGCCGTTATTACTTGTTATCCCAGGGGGCGCTGGGGGAAACAATGTCTCCCCCAAACCCTTCTGGTCCCCCCTAGTGAGTTTATAGATGATCACAAGGTCCCCCCTCAGCCTTCTCTTGTGAAGGCTAAACAGGTTCAGGTCCCGTAGCCTCTCATTGTAGGGTCTGCCCTGCTGTCCCCGGATCATGCGGGTGGCCCTCCTCTGGACCCTCTCAATGTTGTCCACATCCCTCTTGAAGTGGGGCGCCCAGAACTGGACACAGTATTCCAGCAGTGGCCTGACCAGTGTCACATAGAGGGGGAGGATCACCTCCTTGGCCCTACTCGAGATGCACCTGTGGCTGCACGATAGGGTCCGGTTAGCCCTGCCGACCGTGACCTCGCACTGTCGACCCATGTTCATCTTGGAGTCAATGATGACTCCAAGATCCCTTTCTGCCTCCGTGCTCCCAAGGAGGTAGTTTCCCATCTTATAAGTGTGTTGCCGGTTACTACTGCCCAAGTGCAGCACCCTGCACTTGTCCGTATTGAAACGCATCCTGTTTTTGTTAGCCCACCCCTGCAACCTATCAAGGTCTTGCTGCAATCTTTCCCTCCCTGCTAACATGCCCACCTCACCCTAAATTTTGGTATCATCAGCAAATTTGAACAGGTTGCTTTTCACCCCATCGTCCAAATCGCTGATAAAGAAATTGAACAG
>NW_005842277.1:1699184-1708273 GCF_000455745.1 Alligator sinensis
TGATGATCTTCTCAAAGAGTTTCCCCAGGATTGAGGTAAGACTGACGGGCCTATAGTTGCCCGGGTCCTCCCTCTTCCCTTTCTTAAAGATGGGGACCACATTGGCTATCTTCCAATCATCTGGCACCTGGCCCAAGCACCACGAGCACTCGTAAAGCCGTGCCAAGGGCCCTGCAATAACCCCTGCTAGCTCCCTCAACACTCTGGGGTGGAGAGCATCTGGACCTGCTGGTTTGAACACGTCCAGACCCTCCAGAAGCACTCTAACCCGGTCCTCCTCAACCTTAGGTCTTGGGGCGTTCCCCTCAAGTCTGTCTTGAATCACGGTGGGGGAGTCCCGGTCCCTGCTCAAGAAAACGGAGGTGAAGAATTTGTTAAAGATTTCTGCCTTCTCTTCTGGCGCGACTACCAGATTGCCCAGCGTATCTTGCAGGGGCCCCACATTTTCCGGCGCCTGGATGATTTCTGGTTCCACAGTTTCTTGTTCAAGTTTGTTTTTAAAGTTTTCTTCTCTAAGAACAGCCACTCTGAGGTCAGCAATGGAATGTCCAGACAGGTTAGTGTTCTGCCACAGGCTTGTCCACATTTCTGGTGCTGATGGCAGATCAGTGTTCATTCATTCTTACATGTAGGAGTCACCTATTTTCCCCTTTTCCTCCGGTAAAGGGGAAAGCCAGGGGCCTGTTCCAGGCAGATAGCCACCCAGCTGCCAGTGGGGTAGACTTATTTAGCCGCTGTCTCCGAGCATAGGGCAGCAGCGGCCAGGCCACACAGACCCAGCTGGGCAGACCCTGCTGCGGTGGAACAGCCCCTCTGTGCTTGGAACAAGCCCCCTCCCAGCAGGAAGAGCTTTATTCAGCTGCTGGCCACTTGCATTGCAGCCAGGTCTGCCCGGCCTGGCCACTGCTGCTCTGTGCTCGGAGACAGCTCCCAGCCACCAGGAGGTGGTTTATTTAGCCGCTGTCTCCAAACACAGGGCAGCAGCAGCCAGGCTGGGCAGAACCGGCTGCAATGTGAGCAGCCACTGCAGTAGTGGGAATGGAGCACAGCCAGGTAGGGCCCCTGGGGGGCAGGGACAGGGTTATTCCTCTGGCCTCCGGTAAAGGGGAAAGCCAGGGGCCTGTTCCAGGCAGATAGCCACCCAGCTGCCAGTGGGGTAGAGGGGAAATGAACTCTGTTCCCTGCCCCACTCTACCTCAGGGGCCATGGTACCCCCCCGCTGCAGCAGAGAGGGGGGGAGAGCAGGCAGACCTGGCTTGAGTCCCTGCCAGTAGCACAGGGAGGGGGAATTAAACTCCTCTCTGGCCAGACCTTGCTCAGGCTGCAAAGCAGAGGGGTGGGGCCAGCCTGGCTGGGTTGGAGCAGAGAGCTCCACCCAGAGAGCATGCTGGGGGTCTCTGATTTAACTGAAACCAGCAAAGAGTCTGGAATAGACAATGCATAAACCGGTTTGAGCCAAATCAGTTACATCTGATACTACATTCAAGCAGGTTCATCTCAAACCGGTTTCAGCCATTTTCAACTGGTTTATGTTCACTGAATGTCTGCTCTGTTACAAGTTTAAACCAGTTTCTGATCACTTAAACTAGTTCATGTGTAATGTCTGTCCCTGGCCCAGATGATCATGTTTTTCTAGCAGGGGGTGGAAGTCACTAATGAGGTATCCGAGACGTTCAAGGTAGGAGTAGTAGGTAACAAACAAAAGGATTCTGGCTAGGTACAAACATTCAATAAGCCCAAGGCAGAATTGATCTCCATCACACGGTTTTTTGTATGCTGCATAGTTTAGTATAGACCATTAGCTAACAGAACATACATTCACTCTTTGGTTGGGGGGCTAGGAATCTTAGACTGGGTTCTGCCATTTTTAAACCAGTCCATGAGTGCAAAACTTCTACTGTGTTACAGATATAGACAGGTTTCTGATCACTTATACCGATAAAAGTGTAAGGTCTGTACCTGGCCTATGTTGTCTTTGTTCTGGAGTTGGTATTGTAGGAGGTCAGAGCAGGGGCTGAATCTGGCTTTGTTGATTCAAGTAACTACAGTTTGAGATTATGTTATTATTGTAGGAATTTCAGCTCCAGATCCTCAAAGTGTGCATCCCAGCCCGTAGAATCAGAGCAGATATGGCTGTAAAAAAAAAAATCTTGGCTGTAGACAATGGAGCTAGTGGTGTAGTTAGGATTACAGCTAATGGCATAGAGGTGGCTATAATAGTTGATTGGTTTTCAATACAATGTGGTGATGATGTGGCCACTGCAAATTTTACAGTGGTGTCTAAGAAATGAATTAGCTGGGAGAAGTATTCGAGAGTTAGTTTGATTGAGTGGTAGAAGCTGTTAAAATCCTGGTGGAATTTTCTTGAGATTTCTTCCCACGCAGTCATATGATGACAAGGTATATGGAGTATACAGGGGGTGAGGGAATGAGAAAGCACTTGAGGAGGAAGTGGATTTCAGGGTCTGCCATAAATATATTGGCATATTGATGGCAGGGGAGATGTGTGCACCCATGGTAGTGTTCCTCATTTGTAGGTATAAGGAATTCCCAAATCTGAAATAACTTTTTATGAGGACAGAACAGGAAAGTACTGGAAATGTTGATATACAGAGATGTAACATCCATGGTAGCTTATATGATGTTGCTGGAAGCTTGTCAGTAGAAGCTAGTTTCTTCAGGGAATATGTGGTATCTTTCAAATAGCTGACAGCCCCCATAGCATATGAAGATAGCATTGAGCTGACATAACCAGAAACTTCCTGTATGATGGTGCCAATGCCAGTGACAGAGACAGACAATGGGATGCACTGGGTTGCCACATTTCTGGATCTTGTTAGAAAGATTTATTTTAGCTTCCTGTATGTATTCCTGGCTTTTCCATATTAGCATCCTCTTTATCAGCCTGTTGTATGATGATACTAGTGTTGTGGATGATACCAGAGTTCTTCCTGCCCTGCCCTAGCTGAGGCGATGCTACTGAGCATGGAGGGAGAAGAGAAATAATGCAGAAAGGGGAGAGCAATGCTCTTATCTGACTTAGGACCTTGAAAAAAGTTCCTCTCTGCTGCTCCTATAGGATGGTCTGCCCATCCTGGGGTAGATTGGAACTGTGTGGAGGCACAGCCACCCTTGCAGGGCCAGTCACTGCTCCTGTACCCCTCTTTAGAAAATCCTGGATCCTCCCATGCACAAGTGTGGGTATTAGGAAGCCTAAAGAACGGATTTCTCACCATTTTCTACAAAGTGAAGAAATATACTTCTCCCACACCAAGAATAAACTGATATTTAAATATTGGGAAAATGCATCAATTTATATGAAAATCATCCAAATCAGTATACATAGATACACATATCTGAATACAATAATTTACTTCTCTTGGAATTCATTAGTCTGATTTATTATTCTTTCCTCTCAGGCAATGATCAACTTTTTCAGCATACAGCATATCATAAAGTCTCAACTAACCCTAACTAAATGCACTAAAAATATGACTGTCACTTACCATACTTTCTCATATATAACACTCGTCAGAATAAAATACACAGCCTATTTTTAAAAGGAACAATAAAAAAAACAAAGTTCTTTCACTGTAGTAAGAAACTGAGTAGCAGTAACTTAGAAGCCATGCCTGCTCACTCTTCTGTTCCCTCTGAGATGCATGAAGATTTTACTTTCATTTTTCCCCAGTAAAGCAGAAAATGCTCTTACAGCTTTGCCTCACATGTAATTAATACACACTGTAATTTCCAGCAGCTACGTTTTGCAGTAGTCATGTGTTTTTGTGTGAGAAAATATGGTATTTGCTTGGGAATAAGTGCTGATCATTTAAAAATTGACAAACACCAAATTTGATTGTCCAGTCTTTGTGCATTTGCTTCCACAAATTTCCATTATATTGTTGTACAGTCATTTTCACAAATGCAGTTTTGATGTTAAAATATGAACAACTTTTAAATAGTAGAAGAGAAGAAAGGATTAAAATTCTGTTTCCTTAGCTATATTTCAGCTTCTTATTCTTGTTCTGGGCTCAACCGAAGACCTTTGCATAAGGGATTATCCATACTACCTAAGAAATTAAAAGTTCCACAGTCTCACCGAACTATTTCTCTGCATAGTGTGTTTATGATTCCAGTACTTTGTTATAAATCAGACCCATCCAAATTTCTCCTGAAAAAGTAATATCATAAGTTATAGTCTGTCAAATTGTTCCCAAACCTAAATTGTTAACACTGTGGCCCCATTTCAGTCTATTGTTGCATGAAATATCTGCTGTTTTTTTATCATGGTTTGCCTTGTGAGAAATGTAAATCTTACTATATCTCTAGTACCCGGATTCAAGTGTCCAGACTGAACTGTCCCTAGGAGATCAACAGAATGCCATGGGGAAGTGAGACATCAATATTTAAGTCAATTATCTGATCAAAATAATTTCTTAACTTCCTAAACATAATTTAAGTCTATGTTACATATTACAATTCTCCCTGTAATGATGTTTAAAATAGGGAGCAGAGTATCCTGATGGGATAGGCGTTTCTCATTTACTTCAGTGACAAGTGGAAGAAGAATGTCAGTCCAGAAATTTATGATGATGCATGTGACAAGTTCTCAGATTTTTTCTTCTATATATTTTGTTGCCTGAAAAAACAGACAAGATTGTTAGCAACACTTTTCTGTGCAATCTTGGATGGTATCTTTAGACACTTTGGCACAGTATCCATATTTTTCTATTTCAACACAACTCAAAAATATTTCACCTTTTATAGGCACTTGTAGTCATTACCAAGTCATTTTTCATGTTAAAAACTGTAAACCTGGATTTCAAGATTCTTCTATCATATTTACTTGAATCCAAGAAAAGCTTTCTCCCCATTTAACATGAGGCAAAAAACCCACATTTTGTATTCAAATATAAGGGCATGGTTTGGGGTCAGAGTTGGAGCTGCAGTCACCACCTTTACCCTACTACCTCTGTCCCCTGCTCTGCCTCTTTCACCACTTACCTTCAGTTGCAGCTCCAGCCTCAATCTGAACCAGCAGCAATGGTGGCAGCCTCAACCCCAACTCTGATGGACTTAGACCCTTCCCAGGGCTGATCTAAAGTTGCCACAGCCATCTTCTTTTCACTGACCAAGTGGGACTGGAGCACCAACTGAAAAAAAAGACAGCAGAGGAGACCAAGTGCGGGAAGGGGTGAAGGAACCATGGGGGGACAGGAAGTTGCAGAGCAGACAAATGTCGGGGTAGGAGTGGCAAGGGGCAGGCTCCAGGGGGTGCAGGCATCATGTTGTACATCATGGGGCAGGGAGAAGGCAGTGGGGGATGGGGAACAGGGGGGAAGACTAAGTACTGGGAGATACAGATGGCAAGGGGCACGGGCACCATGGGAGAGGTGCTCCACAAGAGGGCAAGTTGTGGAAACAGGCAACAGGAGGCAAGGAGACAAGGGTCACGCTGCCTGTCTCTCCACCTGCCTCCCTGCCACTGTTTTTCTGGCTACAGAAGTACAGGGGAATGATTTTAAGATTATCTTCCAATAATTAGATTCTACACATGGTAAAATTATAACAAAATTATATATTATATATTTTTCCAGTACCATAGCAACAAAGTTTGGTGTCTGGGGCAAAGGCCACAGCAGCAGCCTGCCCTCACCCCATGCACATATCTGGGCAGCACACCCTGCCCATGCTTGCCCAGAGGCGCACACAGTGGCGGGAGCCACCCTTCCCTCATCCTGGCATGAGTCGTTCATAGCTCCTTCCTGTGCCCTGCCCCAGCTGCCTGCCTGTTGGCTTCACTTCGGTGCCCGGGGCAGTCACCCCGCTCAACCCACCTTGCTATGGCACTATATTTTTCATGTATAGAATCTAATTATTGGGGAGTCATCTTAAATTTAAAGTCATCTTGGATCAAGACAATTCTCTCTCTCTCTCTCTTTATTCCCCCCATTTCACCTTTAGTCAACTGAGGTACTCAACATTTATTTTGAAGAGTATATTAAGTGCTACAACCATCTTTTTAAAAAAAGATAACTTTGCTCTATAACAGTGGCTTTCAACTTTTTTCATTTGCAGACCCTTACAAAATTTCAGATGGAGGTGTGGACCCCCATGAATTGTAAGTGTGGGTATTCACATACTTTTGATTGATCAGAGTCATCTTTTCCAGACCTCTTAAACATAGCCTGTGGACCCTTACAGGTCTGCAGACCACAAGTTAAAAACCACTGCTCTACACTGAACTAGGTTGCCACTTTTTAATTCAAGTTCAGCTCATTGCTTTCAGTTTTTTAGAACAAAAATCACAAGTGAGTGATTTTTGAGTGTAAAAGACGACTACTCTTGATGGTAAAGAGCATAAACTATCATCACAGCAACATTTTAATTATGATGATGGTATTGAAAATAGGTATGATTTTCAAGCCTTCATAGACTTTCAGTGATACTTAGACTCCTAAATAGCCATCTTACTTTAGGAAAATTGAATTTACAGCACCTAGAATGAGAAACCACTCTGAGACAAAAAGTAACAAGAAAGAAAAAAAACATGATCAAGCCAGCTTTGCACAGACATCCTGCTCAACTACCAAAAGTTTTCAGAATCTAAATAGGCAATTCCCTGCAATGGCTCAATACTTCACAACCTACTATTTGTTCAGTGCCCTTCAGTTTTGTTTTTTTTAGCAACTAGCAAGAGATCCACCAAGATCTTTTCCCTGTAGCTTTCCAGTGTTATAGTAGGTGTAAAAAGGAATCTGATGTTTTCATCAAGTTTTCATGAGCATATAAAGATCAGTCTAATAAAAAAAAATTGAATCTATATTATGTGCACATAGATGCTGCAGTTACCTAAAAGTTCAAAAAAGGTGATGGAGGGGTAAACTCTGTAAAATCCAATTCTTTCAATTTTCAGGAGTGGGGAAAAGACAGAAGAAGAGGAAGAAGAGATGATTGTTTTATAACACTCCCAGAGAAGTTAGTGAAAAGTCTTTGTAGGCTAAAGAGCCATTTGACACCAAAATCATCTGAAAGTCAACTGAAGTCTCCAGAGGGTGGATATGGCCCAATACAACTGAACACCAGGTGCTATAAATGATTGTTCCTTTTGTGAAGACTCTGAGGACTCCATGCCTACACTTAGCAGAACCCCTTGCCCCCGAATTCCAGTAACCTTTATTCCTGAATTAATAAACACATCTGACCTCATGTACTGATCTTGGAAATGCAATATAAGTGTTTTTTGCTTTCCACCCCTCCCACTCCTTATTCTAATGTTTGGCTTGGACATGTTGTTTTTGATGTACCTAATGTAACAGGATCTTCTTTCTCTTTTTTTCCCCACAGACTGTTGAACACAGAAATTAATTAATAAATTTGCCTCTATGTATATGCTATTTTAACACCCGGTCCACTACATACAAATTTTATTCTATAAGTAGGTTTACAATACAAACATTAAGCAAACTTCTTAAACATGAAAACTTACTGTTGTCTGATTCAAGTTCTGAATCAGCCTACTGTCTACGAATTAACTAACAATTCTGTTTAATTAATATTAAAAAAATCTTATTTCAGGGATATTTTTAAATTAAAGTTTTAGTTTATTTAGGAAAAAAAGGTTTTTTATGTTTTCCCCAAATTCCGCTTTCCTAAGGGATTAATCCCTTTTCAAAAAGGAGGTTAAATAACATAATATATGTGCACATAATAACTGATTTATTATAATATCCTGATTTTTTTATCACAGTTGCATGTCATCTTTCTAGTACATAAAAAGATATGCAATGATCAGAAAACAGTTAAACATGTGTGTGTGTGTACACTTTTTTTCTTAATATTATACTCTAAATTTAAAAACTGGATTAGCTTCTTCACTTTTTTAAATCAAATGGCACCTCAAACCAGTGTCATATATGTCATCAATCACCTCTGCTGTTTACATTGGACAAACGGGGTGATTCCTATGTGTAAGAAGGAATGGACAGCAACAGTACCAGAAAAACAGACACTTTGTACTCTCTCACTAGTTTTTCCCCTCAAAGCATTAAGAAAATGCTTCCTCAACTTTAATCTCTTTTTAAAGACAGTCATCTGCTAATTGAGTATATTTGCATTTCAAGCTAAAATGCACTTAAGTAGTCTATCAATAAAATCCAGATCTCAGGAAACCACTGTCAAAATCCAAGTGACATAAATCCTTCATCACACTTAACTGACTAGAAGCATCATTATTACAGTGGGGCAAGCAGGGCACCAACCACAGGTGCTGACTAGGAGAAGGTGCTAGAATTGAATCTTTGCCACAGCAGGGGCAGCACCATGCCAGCCATTAAAGCTGGACAGGGCAGCCCTACACCACACACTATGTGTGGGGAGGGGGCAAGTGGAGCAAGCCAAATGGTGCTCCCCACCCCTCGGGGGGCCTTTGTCAGTGCTAGCATAGCCCTGCACCCAATATGTATGTATTTGGGAAAGGAGCAAACAAGGCACCAGGGTCAGCTCCCAGGAAACCTAGTCACACAGTGCTGCTGGTATCTGAATGTAGTTGACACTGCTACAAAAGCAGCAGCAGCAGCCTGGAAAGGTAAACCTTCCCTTTCCTCTCACTCACATGTGCTCCCCCTTCCCCAACTTCCCTGGCCTAGTCTACAATGGTTGATACACCCACACCCCACTACCCCCACTTTTACTTGCTACACCTCTGCTGACCAGACAGAGAGATAGAATGAAAATGTCTTGCAATAGCTTATCCCTGAGCTTATCCCTCAGGAAGTGCTGACTGGTATTCTAGGACAACTTGGATTTAGAGCAAATTGCTAAATAAATATTCCAGGAGTTATCCAAGACTGACAAAGTAAAGCAATTATTCTCATTAATGCACTTGACTTTCTGTTTCCTCCTTCATATCACGCTATTCAAATGTATTTTTAAATATACAATATACAATAGCACCTGTTTACAATAAACACATAAACAAACTCAAGTTAGTTAATTGGAATGCAAGTCCCAAACTTGAGCATAGCAGTATGCAAATTGCCACTGCAGTTAGAATGCGTCACAACTTAATCATGACGTTAAGATTCCTG
>NW_005842277.1:1708304-1714064 GCF_000455745.1 Alligator sinensis
TTCCAGCTTCCCCAGAGGTCACAGAAAGTCTCATTCCAACTTCACATACCCAGCCTATGCATTGGCAGGATGCTATTTTGAAATTCCACAATTTGAGGGAGGGGGAAACTTCAGCACATGCAACTGTAGTTGATGTACTACTGAATTTGGGCCAAGACAGTTTGTCCCTGCGTCTCCAGGCATTTGGCAACAAGCAGAGAGAGAAGTCAACAGTTAATTACTCAAACAATTGCCTAATCCTAAACGATCGAAGTAAATGATAGTTTAACCTTTGACTTCCATGTGCAAAGGAAAACTTAAGGTGATTTTGTCTTCAACATCACAAGTCTTCCCACATGGCTACCAGAAAAACCACTTACCTTTAATGAAACATCATATTCCTGTGACTGAACACTAACTTGAATAACGCATGCAGATCACAACTTGGAGAACACAAGTTGTAGGTAAGAAAACTGGGGGATGGAAGGCAGCTGGAGTTTCCCTCTGGTTCTTCCACAGCATTTGCAATCTTAAATATTCCCAACTTAGTTAATTTATACTTATAAATCTAGGGCCAAGAAAGTATTTTATAACTAAACCCAATGAAGAAGCAAACAAAACTGATTTGCTTCAATGTGTCCAGGTATATGATCACTTTAGATCTCAACATCCTTGCAGTTTAGCTACTTGCTAAATTAGCACATAATGACACTGAATGTGTAACTATGTAGATAATATTTTCCATTTATCCCTAAAGGTCACCCATTTTTTCTGTCTGGCTTCTATTCTTAACATTTCTTTCCTACCACTTCAATAGACAGCATGCGACTCGCATAACCACTAATTACATTCTTACAAAAAATAACAAAACCATGTCCTGAAGGATGTAACAGAAAAACTGACAGGCAAACAACATTTCGTCACTAGAGACATCTGATTTCTAGAAAAGCTTAGAAGAAGAAAATCATTCCAGAAACTACCAACTCAAATCAAAGCAACATCCAATACGAGATGTTTCCCTGGAAAGAAAGTTAAACAGACAACATTTCTGAGCAGTATGAACTACCATTTTAATGACTATGGTATTTAAACACAGTGCTCAAAGCCAGCTCTCAGTTGCACCATTTTAAGTCTGGAATATCTTTATACAAAGAGCAGAACTCGGCTACTCCCATTGATTTGGTTGCATTTCATTCACTAGGTTCCATTCAACTAAAATTATAATTCATGTGAAACATACTGCTATTTACATAGATAGGAAAGGAAATTATGTTAAATTACAAAGTTTTCTTTCTGCATACTTAGCTTAGTGCCACCTATTAAATGGGCCAAATCCTGTCTTTACTCAAACAAAACTCCCTTTCCAGCAGAGCTGTATCTCTATATCGTCTTAACATTCTTGAAAAAAAAAAATGGCCAAAATTAAAGTACAAAATGTACATAATGCAAAAAGAAATTAGGGGCTATTCCAATAGGAATATTCCAATTGACTTCAATAGGCTTTGGATCAGGCTCTAATAAAGCAAATTAAACAGAGAGGAAAAAGGTTTAGGAAAACATCTCAATTCCTGTACACTGATATACAGTATTTTCAGCAGATATATACTTATCAGCACTGAAACAAACCTCAGATGAAAAGAATGTTTAATGGGATTGTGACAGAAAACCTATTAGAACATTTTATTTATTGTTCAAACATACAATGACCTGGCATTGGATTGCAGAATACGTTCTTTCTATTTACATTTTTATTATTTAAATCAAGTTTTCCTGCATCTTAATAAAATATCACTTCTTTCATTGATGCTGCTCTATGAACAGGTGTATTTCATTCAAACCTGAAGCTGTACTATACTGTACTGTTATCGATTATTAACAGTATTGTTTTTTAAGAGTATTTGCAGACGAACGCTTTTCTAAGTTTGCTTTAAAAAAACCAAAAAAACAATTACGATCAGAAAAGTCTTATTTAGGAAAAAAAGATCATTCATTCAGATGTGTACCAGAGATAACAAATGCAATTATTGTCACTCCTAGTCTAAAAATGTATATTCTACTAATCCTACACTTATTCACTACATGACGTATCAGAGACAATTTCAAGGGCAGTTTAAACTCTTATAACAGTGGAGCTTTTAAAAGAAACCAGTAGAAGCTTTTATGATTTCTGGCAAGTTGCTCTACTAATTCAGGGAGCATAATTGAAAAAGAGTGCCTTTTAAACTATTTTCCTTGTTTTACTGTTGGATAATGAGAACTGGAGTCTCCCCACAAATCTAAAGGGGTAATGAAATTCCCATTTCTGCCTTAAATTTCCTGCTCCACGTTACTAGTCTGGGTATCAGGTTTGCAGAGAACGTGGACAGTCAAAATACTCATAGAAAGGTATGGTCACCAATACTTAGATAAATGAGCTAACGGCAATAATTCTAAGGCTCATCTCAATTATCTATTTCCATTTCTTAGAATAACCTGTAGGAATCTGGCTCATGACCTTTTTATTTAATACAAAAAAACTTACATCCAAGGAACGTCAGAATCTTTTTCCACCAACACCAAAATATTCAGAGTTAAGAGTGAAAATGCTCCTCTATTTCAGCCTATTTGAGCCTAGGCACTGAGGCACTTATGACCATAACACTGAAATACACTTCAAGAATAGACTTTAATTCTGTAACCTAATCAAGGCACAAAATATTTATAACCACTCTCACACTTTTTCTATGCTGGTGAAGTAAATATTTTACTACTTAGAGATGAGTCTATATTAGATATGCATGGATATTAATTGTGAAGGGCTTTGGGATCCTCCAATAAGAAAGCTATTACATAAATGCAAGATAACAAGTAGAATCACTTAGTGTTCTGGTATCCTCTTAATGGAAGCGCATAATTACAGCAATGCCTGTTTTCATGTGTACTAAGTTAAGGGTGACCTTTTGTGGCCTTATCCCCAAATCTTTTTTGAACTTAGGTCACACTAAACACCAGTTTAACATAGTTTTCTTTCTTCTTAGTTTATTCTATAGCTAATTTAAGTGGCAATGACATGATTTTCTTTGGTTTTCCTATTATAACTTAGGCTCAAAAGAATTAAGTAGAATAATTTCAGAGGCAAAGTCCCTAATACAGTCTGAAGCTGAAACATCATAACTCAGATCTAATTACATCCTATATTGAGACAGCATTGGTCCACTCTCCTGAAAAGCCTTAATGCCAGCTTCCTAGCCATCTGAAAATCTAAGACCAAACACTTACTTAGCATCCAAGGAGCCCCCAAATTCTGAAGTTTGGTTTCCCCTCTCCTTACTGTTCACTTCAGGTTTCTGAATTCTTTTCAGGCAGACAATGAGAACACAGACTTTATTACAATCTCTCCCAATGCTTTGTGCATCTTTTTACTGTACCAATGTATTTTGGTTTCAGCTCAGAGCGCATCCTTAGAACTAAATTATAAACCACTAAACAAATGGGTGTTGTAATGGGAAGACTGACTGTAGAAGTGTAAGTGGCGCCAGTATAATATTGCTCAGGTCCATGTAGAATACAAATTCAGTACAGGACCACAGGTTCAGATCTTTGATCTCCCTTTTTGCAGAAGCTGTGATGTATAAAACCAATTCCACTGAGCAGACAGTACTACACTGAATATAAATTATCCTTTAACTATAGCAAGGCACTCTCATGCTCACATTTAAAGAAACGCTGCAAGGATGAACAAGGGAGCCATGAAGCAGTAAGACTTCTTCTGTAGAAAAAATACAAAAATCTTAATGGGTAATGACCTTATAGAAAAATAGATTTTCCCTCATAAATATATCCCTGTTTTTTGGTGAAAACCTAATTAAAATGAAGAACATTCTCTCATACACACATACGCACGCACGCACACACGTTCAGTGTACTATCGCTTGGTATTTCCATAAAGAAAAACTAAGTGAGTCTTACCACCATAACTGCAAGATTTTTTTTAAGCTATATTAAATTTAATTTTAAAATCTGGGTACCATCAATCCAAATTGAACATAACTTGCCATTTACAGGTATCTTTTCCAGTTCTTTCTTAAAAGAAAGAGTTTCCTGCCTACTGAACTAACCCCTAGATCCCCAGAGCTTAGCTATTAATATTCTCACCTCATCTTTTACAATTCACAAAAAAACCCCTCTCTCTTTTGCCAAGATGAAATGCTTAAGTGGAATTCAATGCGCTTAGACAGATTTTCTCCGCTGTATTTAAAATAAGCATTATTATTCTCTCTCAACTTTATTTATTTTATGCAAAATTTACAGTTTTGGAGTCATTCAAGTGTGGAGCTATTACTCAGGTTTAGGTACACATTTCAAATGCAGAAACAAATTATTTCTGACTACCTCAGATATTTCTGCTTTGTTGTAGTCAGTATAAAACTTTAGATTTAAATCAGTCCCTTTGTTTAGCAGTTGCACAAAGATGCTGGTCCCGGCAGTTTCCTTAGATGTTTATAGATGGCTCTTTTGCAGTCTGCTGTCCATACGAACACCACAATCTTTTTTGATAAGACAGTTGTCAGAATGTTAACTAAGCCCTACCCTGCCACAACATCAGCCCTTCTTATTGTCTACATACAGCAAGTCAATATTACTTCCATTCTTTCACTGATAACAAGAAAAAAGTTGAAATTCATTCTTGGTATCCTCTTTGGATATTCCCTTCAATAAAAGTTACATTAGCAATTGGATCTTGTGGGCTCAGTTTGTTTTTTTTTTTATCTCATAAGAAAAACGGAACAAGAAACAAACTTAAGAGAACCCTTAGAGTCTCCTCTGTGAACCTGCCTTCAGTTGCTACTTGGTTCAGAAGACTCCCACATCTTGACAGCTCCACACTTTTGCCAAATGAGGCAAGCAACAGCATTTCATAAAATGATTGCTCCACAATTCATTCACTGAAACACCAGCTCTCAAGCTCAAAAATGGGATTGTAGTAGCTGAGCCAATTTTGCTCTACATTTATGGTTTCTTTAGCATCCCAGAAGGGCTAATAGCCCCCGCTTGCTTCTTGTCACGTATAGTAGAGACACTTCTTAAAGGCTACACTGCCAATCGTGCAGACAGAAAAGGAGAGCTAGGATCTGTTCCCCAGCTCGCCTACTAGGCTTCTGCCTGCAACCAGCAGGCTCTATGTTCTGTGCCATCAATTTCTTTCTTGGAAAAGTCATTAGTGAGCCCTCTATCCCCTCCCCCAACAAAAGCAGGCAGGGCTCTCTTCCTCCCAGTGGTCTGGGCAGATGAAACCAAGTGCTGCCTAGCCAGCGCGTCCGCAGCAGCACAAGAGGCAGTGAGCGCGTCTCTCCCACAGCTTTCGATCATGTCGCAAGTTGGAGGCAATCAAACACGCGTCCGCTTGCGGTGGTTCCCAACCCGTCCCGGGGACGCGCACCCGGCCGGCCCTGCGCGGCTCGCCCTTCTGCCAAACTTCAACCTCCAGCGCAGCTGCTGCCCCCGCACCGCAGGCTCGACCGAGCGCAATCTCCATTACAAAATTACGATCGCAGCAACGCAAGGCTCCATGTGGGGTTTTCACCCCCGCCCCGCCCCGCCCCCAGCGCCTCTGCCTGTCTCGCACGTGTGCCAGGCACCGTGTCCGCCGGCAGCCGGCGGCCGGGACGCTCCGGGGAGGGGCGAGGGACACGCTCAGGGGAAGGGTAGCTGGAGGCTGAGCCGAGGAGGTCGGGCACGCCAGCCCCGGCCGCAGCCGCTCAGGCTCCGCGCCCTGCTGGCAGGGAGGAAGCACCCGGGCCA
>NW_005842277.1:1715103-1729247 GCF_000455745.1 Alligator sinensis
CCAGGGCCAGAACTGCTCGGGCTCCAGCCGGCGGCCGCAGCCCCGCCTTGGGGAACAGGCAGCAGAGCCCGGCGCCCGCATGGTTCACCAGCTCCAGGCCCAGTCCCGCTGTCAGGCGGACACCAACCACATCCCAACTGCCCGAGTCAGAGCCCTGGAGCTGCCTTGGATGAGAATGAGCCTCGTCCCCCCCTCACAGGCCTGGGGACCGCACTGCCCTTGCCCACCCACCTTCACAAGATGAGTTGCCCCTTCCAAAGAAGGGGACAGGACGACAGTCTTCTGGGTCCAGTGAAATCGTTCACCTCAGCAATTTTTTTGTTTTAGAAACGTTTAGACGCCGGAGATTGCAAGCAAGGTTCAGTTTTTCAGAGGGGAGCTCCTTTCTTTTACACGCCTGTTCGTAAGGGGTGATGGCAGTAAAACTGGCTGAACCTCCTGAAGTGAAAATCAAACCAACACAAATTTAGAGGCCGGGCCCTACATATAGTATCAGAGGTTTATTAAAATAACCTCTAGTTGCAGCTGGCCATTTTGCCAGGGACTAGCATGATAAGAGACCCTAGCTAACAGACGGGGTTTATTCTCATAATTTGAGGATCTTGAAACATTTCTGATTTTGCAAGATGCCTGAAGAGAAATGAATAGTTCTCATTGAACAAAGTGATTTATTAATAAATGCTTCGTTATCGTCTCTGAATTTTGTTTTTTTGGGGGAGGAGCTGGACTGGAACTCTTTACTGATGAGTAAAAGATGACATTCCCTGGTAGACCAGAAAAATGGGTATGTATCCATATTTTAAAATGAAGAGCACCAAAGTTTTCCCTTTCCTTCCTTTATCATACAAAAATGCTTACAGCATCTGATGGCGAAAGTAAAATATCATCTGAACATTACAGTTCAACTGATAACATAAGAGAGACTGATGGGGAAGAGAATGGCATTTTTATGGTTGCCATATTATAGGGCATGTTCTTCAGACCACATTTATTCACCATGCCTACATCTAAGCATGAAGATTATTTCAATGTAACTCTTTAAAGAGGGCACAGAAATCAACCAAAAGTACCTTACAATTGTAACCCATTAGTAACACGGCAAAAAGGGAAGAATCAAAAGAAAAAGGAATAGTAGAAAATGAACAGGTATAGGGATTTTGTGTTTAGATCCCTGTAATGCTTACATTATCTATTAAACCTGATTTTCAACATTAACATCAGTTTCATTCAGTTGGGATAACAGTTGGCCTAGCTCTTTGTTTGATCTTCTAAATATGGATTCTTGACTTAGGTTTTGGCTTGCATAAATGTAGTAGCTGAGTCTCATTTTACTTTTGAAAAAAACCATAAGGTAACTTATTCATCCAGAATTTTTTTTTCCTTCTGTTGAACAGCACTTATTACAAACCAAGTGATAAAAGTAGCTTCAGTAATCATTTCTTCCACTAATTAGTTCCCTCCCTCCTCCTCTTTTGCCTTAACTCTGAGACAAAAATATAAAGAATGTTATATGAACTCCTTCCCATTGACTCATGACAACATGGCAGAGGCAGTTTTTCTGAGCAAAGTCTGGCCTCGTAGGGAGATATAGTGGACCATATGGTTGCTGAATTTGTGTAAGACCTTATGGTGAAGGGATCCTTTTGGCATCTGTGTAGCCTTCTACATACTTCAGGGATATTTAACAATTCAAAAAAATCTCAGGGTGGAGAGAGGCATGCCTATGGTTCAGCACCTCTTCCAGTGGCCACTGAGCCTAAACTGTCATGAATTAATGTTGTAAGGACTGCGTGGTTATATATACTTAGGCATTATGCATATTTGAAAATAGTTCTGTCTCTTAGGTGGGCACTAGGTCCCAGAGGAGGCCTCTGTATTTAAGGGATGGAAGTATTTCCATTGGTAAAGTCCAACAGCTGGATTTGGAATATAGTTTTATTCCAAAAACAAAAAACAAAAACAAAAAATGTTTCAAGAAGTAGATGAGTTAGCTAACTGACAACAGTGTAATTACCTTTCACTTCATTTACAAACCCAAAGCACTTAAAACCAAAGAAATGAATAGTTAAAGACAGCATGAATTTTATGCTGTCCATGTAACAAATGCATTATTCTTAACCAGAACAAAGAAATTTCAGCTAGTCAGAAGATATTGTTGCTATGCTGATGTAAACTATGGCCTCAATCTTGCAACTGCTTTTGTTAATGTATGCACAGGAATAGATCCCAAAAGCATTCCTCACGTTTATAAATGGTAGGAGCAGGACCAAATCTCTGCATACTGTATAGACGCAAACAAGCCTCCTTGCGTTTGTTAAGAGAGAATCTATTAACAATCATAAATAATCTAGCCAAAGACTATCCTGTTTCTAGGATTCCTCATGGAGAACTTTGTCCTATATTCAGAGCCCAGAGGACTATTCCCAATCTTGTTTATATAGGTAGAAGTAAAAAGCCACATCTGCCACAGGAAGTCAGTAAAAATCTCTGGATTTGCCAGCAGTGTTCCAACACCTCTTAAGAATATGAGTCAACAGGAGGTACCCTGCCATACTGATACAAATTAAAACATATGTCTTTATATATGATCCATAGATTTGAACAATACAGTAAACTCTCTGTTATTCAGTACTTCACCAGCCAGAATACTCTATTAACCGGAGTTTCCAGCCACCTACCACCCCATGCTGCTGCAGCTCTGCATGTGGCCCCTGCCCCTGCCCGCCTTCCTCCCACCCTCCTGCTCCACGTTATCTGAAAACCCTACTGCATTATTTCAGATAACTCGAGTTTTTATGTAACTGGCAATCCCCTTACTCCGGGGATGCCAGATAACAGAGATTTTACTGTATTTTAATTTTGCTTTCTGTCTCTAACATTGTCTTTTAAGAACAACTACTTAGAGGGAAATTAGGTAATACAATTTTCAAATGAAAGTAATCTTAGTTGTGATTCTTAATAATGTATATGCATGCTAAGTGCATAATATTGCATTGTGGGTTATACTTTTTCATGCATTTGGACACTTGCATTTGAAGCAGAAAAATGTGCGCTTTGTGTGTGTACATATGTTGATATTTCAAAAAGTTTTGTGTACAATTTATATTTTGAGATTAGCAATGGGTCAGAGTTTTTATAATAGGTCAGAATTAAGTTTTAAATAAATAGGGTGATAAGAATAGCATTCATACATACTAGCATGGGAGAGACTGCCAACCTATAAATGCCTGGAGCAGTGCCATCGCAAGGGGCAGGGGGAAGGGGGGGGGGGCCGCAGGATGACCATCCCAGTTGCCGAAGTGAAGGAGCACCAATAGGCACTGTCCAGCTGGGGTGGGACATGGGACATAGCTGTAAGCAGCTCGTTTGGGTGGGCACGGGGATAGGGGGGTGGGTGGCTTGCATCACTGTGTGCAATCATGGGCAAGCATGGTGGTGGGTCGTGTGCCCCCCGGATCTGTGTGCAGGGCGAGGGTGTGCTTCAGTGTGTTCCCAAAATTATCTGTTGCAGGATGCAGTGTTTTTCTATTGGCATTTAGGAACAAATTAGCACTTGAATACTACAACTAAGAATGATACATGGATTTAACAGCTGACCTTTCAGAATTTCAATTTGGTGTATTTTTTTTAATTACTTGTAATTTGAAATGGTTGGATAAGTTATTTTTTTACAAGACCATCATATTTGCTTTGAGGATAATTTTTACAATTTCTAGGCCAAATCAGTTTTCTAAGCCAAAGCTATCAGGTCTAAAATAGTTTAAAATAGAAGCTGATTCCAACTTTAATATTAGAGAGGCCACTGCGGATCTATTGTAAAATGCTCTACTGTCCATCAGTAATTGCTGTATTTCTGTAACTAAAAATCACAAGTGACGTTTTGTAGGTGTATGGAAAGCTGTATACAAAATATAGTGATTTAAAATTTTAAAAGAAACATATGAAGAAAATGTGTCTTATGAATCTTCTGAAGTCAACTGCAAAACTGCTAGATAGCTCTTAGAAACTTTAAGATGAAAGGCAATTTTTGCTTTTCCTACATTTCTGGTGCGTGAAGTTTTTCACCTGCTATTAGTTTATGCATAGTTTTGACTGAGTAAGTGATGCAAGGCATGGCCAAGACAAAAGGCTTGCACTTAATTTATAGGTTATTAATTTACTGGTACAGTTTGCCAGTACAGCTTGCCTCAGTAGAGTTCTGGAGTCTTGGAACCTCCAGTTTTTTAATTCAGCTCTGGTCCCAGGTTATGTACTGATCTCATAGGTTTAATTCCATCGCCTCACTTTTTTCAGTGCAGGAAGAAAATGACAAGTTTGTCCTACTATTTGAAAGATTCCTTGGGTTGTTGGCCATGTTCTATTTCTCATTAATATGACACACCCATGCATTTTAGTAGGACTTTGTCTTTTAAGGTCATTAGGGTAGGAGCTGCAATTGTAAAGGGCTCTATAAATTGAAGGCCAAATTCTGCCTACAGTTATGCCTGTGCAACCTCATACACTTCAGTGTAGCTAAACTCATGTTCTAGAGCATAATTTAGTCGTGACACTGTTAAGTATTATGTTGATATGGTACTAATTAGATAACAGCACAGTCCTATAAGAGTCTACAAATTGAAAATATTTTCTATTTGAATATTTTTTATTCTGAATGACTGTGTAGCAGATATTTTCTTCTTTCAACAGTGAAGCTGCAAGATCATCATTGACAATGTATAGGAATTCTAGATTGTATTATTTTTAGCAGTGTTGTGATGTCTAATTTAGTACGTTCAGGGGGTGAAATCAACAGTGCTATCAATTATCTTCTAAGGCAGTGCTTTTCAAAATTCCTAGTCATGGAACCCTTTCATATCACTTGTGCCCTTTCTTATCACTTCTCACCCTAAAGACTGATGCTAGAAGTTAAGCGACCTGGTCCAGTAATGGTAACACGCTGCCTCCCAGCCCACTCTGCCATTACTCCAGATCAGGTTGTGGATCCCCTGAGCCCATTGTGGAACCATAGGGTTCTGCAGAACACAGTTTGAAAACCACTGTTCTAAAGCTCAAGTGTGGAATGTATCAACACAGGAAAATAATAATAAAAAAGATAACAGAAGGTAGGATGTAACTTTATTATCATAAAGTTGTCAAGTGACAGTGTTTTTTAAATGTCTCATGAATTATTTACAAAATCCCTTAATTTTCAGAGTGAGCATTTTGAGAGTTCATGTATGCATTTTTGAAAAGGCTACAATGTTTTTCAAGACTCTTGCAAGACAAGTTGTAAGACAAATTTGAAGTGCAACTTAATTAGCAACACAAATAATACAATTTTGGGGCCTGATTCCCCTTTCAGTTCTTTCAGTGCAGATCAGGAGCTATGCCAACAATATCAATTCAGCCATAGTGTACAGCTGAATACGTAAGAAGAAATTCAGACTTGGAATTGTAAAGTTAGACAAGCAATTCAAGAATAGCAACAAGATACTAAGTATTTTTCATCTACCCTTTCTAAAAGTACCTAATTGGGGAATGAAAAGGCACTCAAATTGTGCACTGAATTTAACTTTTTAAACTTAGCAAGTGCCAAACTGTTCTGTTCTCTACATCTTTGAAGGTCTTTAGGGATTAATGACTTGTAAAATAATAGCAGTCCAAGAAAACTTTGAAATATATTGTGTCTTTTTGCTATGCTTTACAATGCAGCTTGTGTTTAAGGAGCAGTCTAGACATGCAAAAATGCTAGAACAAACAATACCATTATTGTTAAATTAGCTTTTACTAGGAAACTATACATTTCAGGTTAATGCACAGTAACAAGATTCAGCTTGGTTTAGATTTCTCTTCAAATACAAAAAGACCAAATATATTTTAAGTAACACAGTATCCTATCACCTGCTATTTCAGTAAAATTTGTAAAAGAAAAATATTTAGGCAATTTCTACATAACCCCTCCACTTTTTGCTTAAAATAATTAATTAAATGGTTTCTATATAATGTTCTTTACTTCTGGTGACTTATTTAACCCACTCTTAGCACAAACAGGCTGTGTCCAGATGAGCATGACTGTATAATATGTGGTGCTGCAGACACATTTGAAAACACATTTAGTTGTTTTTCATGTTGCAAAGGAGTAGTGTGGGGGGGGAGGTTTACCCTTGGATATCCAGGGGTCAGAAAAATCCTGGCAAAAAAACATGAAGCAGTGCACGTGGGGGCAGCACGCGCTGCTCAAAACGAGCCTGGCTGGCTGGAGCCACACTCCAGCTGCTGACCTGCCTCCAAGGAGCAGGATCGCTGCTGCTGCAGCCCCAGGAGGCCCCCAGGATTCCTGGCCCCAGCCTCCCGTACCCCACCTGGGGTAACCTGCCACACTCCAGAGGGCGCATGGCACAGGCATTCCCAGGGGACAACTAGCGGCGGCACAAAGTATGCTGCCGCTAGTTGTCCCTGAGGAACCAAATGTATACACTCATGTGGATGCAGCCACATTGTTCAAAGTTACATACAGCCAAACTGGGGTTTCAAATACTGTTTAGACTTAGGCATGTATTTTTATTTCCTCACCTTTGTTCAACTTAAACTAGCTGAGCAGCTTTAAAAATCATCTCATGGAGTCATAACTGAGATGCCTCCAACTTGTGACCAAGCATGGAGGAGCAGGTTGCTTAACAAGGAGTTCAATAAATTGTCACTCTCGAGCCAAGCCAGCCAGATGCTAGAAAAAAAAGTATGAAGATATGTACCCTGGTGACTGTTCTCCTCACTTATGGACAGACGGACGGTTCTGATACAACAACTATACATCTAGACAGCCGGTTACAGGGTTTTAATGAGAGAAATATATTCCAATTTTAAAATGTAGACTGGGCATTTCAGGTGAATATTTAGGAAGATGTCCTTGATTCAGATATTTATCATATAAGTGACAGAGAAAATACATTTAATCCCATCTTAGCAGGTCAACAAAAATCACAATATTGCAGAAAAGGCATGTCACCCATTATGAAGGACTGTCATAAGGTTACAAGAGAATAGTTATCAAAAGTGTTTAAAACTAAGTGTGTATTTGTGTGCATACATAGAGAGAAAAATATATTGATTTTTTTCTAGCAAGTGAGAGTATTAAGTGTGGCTTCTGATTACCATTTCCTCCATCCAAAGATTGTTGTAGCCCTTTGCAACCAGCTATAGTTGAAGACAGCTATAGTTGGATGCATCTTGGGCACTAGTTGAGTGCATATATGACACCTAGATTCTCTTCCCTTTTTCACCATCAGTCTCATGTGACACTGGGAAAATCACTGAATTTTTGCACCTCATTTTCCCATCTGTAAAAAGCTAGAAATCTTATTTCTATGCCTATATGAAGTATTGTAAAGATGGTTCAGCTAATGGTTCTAACATGCATAACTTACTCTTCAATTTTTTAGAAAGTTTGGAGATTTTTCTAAAATATATTACCAGCACTTTATAAAATAAACCTTCATAATCTTTTCACTTGCAGAACTCCTGACTTCATTGGGTGTTTGATCTCTTAAATCTGCAGGATCTATTTGTACTATATTGCTGAAATAACCAAGAACTACTGGTAGATAGAGAATCTCAGGGGAACATTTTCTGAATCTTCTCTTGGATTAAATTTCTGATATTAAAATATTAAGTATCTATATAATATTTCCAACAAAGGAAAATAAACCTTTTTTAGCATTGATTCGCTTCTATTGGTTTTAAAGAGTGTGTAATAGTGAAATGATATACTTTTCCAAACTTATTCTGTGTTTTACTAAAAATAAACATGCTTTCAGGAGGCCTGGGCCCTTACCCAGGGTCCATTAAAGTCAGAGTCTTTCTGTTGATTTCAGTGGTCTTGGGTCTGGTCATTATTTTGCTTTTTTTTTTTTAATATTTTGAAATAAATATATATAAAAGATCTGGAATTGTAAGAGTAGATTGTAATTTTCTCTTCAAAAAGTATCCTAAAGCAATATATCAGCTGAAAGTGATCTGGGGTACAGGTCCTTGTTTACATGTTTATGACAGAGCTTTGTTTAATACAATATTCCTTCTGCTTGGTGTAGCTGGCATTAGTGATGAAACCTTTTGAGCAACAAAAGTGACTCAGGTTTCACCTTTGTGTTTGTGGGACAGAGATAACCACATTAAGTTTCAAGTCTTAAACAAACATACAAGACCTGATTCTGTTTTCAGGAGTAACTCCACTGAAGTCAATGAAGTTACACAAGAATAAATAAGAGATGAATCAGGTCTGTTGATTGTCATCTTCATCAGGTTAAGATTGGATATGCTGTTACATTCTCACCCAGTCCAACAAAACACTCAAGTAATTTTACTGAAGTCAACCATTAAGAGTGTGCAGCAGTCAATCGTCATGGTGCCCTGTGACCAGTGGGGTCCCCCAAGGCTCTGTCCTTGGACCCATATTGGTCAACATCTTCATTAATGATGTGGACACTGGAGTCAGAAGCGGACTGGCCAAGTTCACCGGTGACACGAAACTTTGGGGCAAAGCATCCATACCTGAAGACAGGAGGGGGATCCAGGGTGACCTGGACAGGCTCAGCAAATGGGAGGACGAGAGCCTGATGGTGTTTAACACTAAAAAATGCAAGGTTCTCCACCTTAGGAGGAAAAACCTGCAGCATCCTTATAGGCTCGGCAATGCTACACTGGCTAGCACTGTGGAAGAAAGAGATTTGGGGGTCATCATTGACCACAAGATGAACATGAGCCTGCAATGCGATGCTGCGGCTAGTAAAGAGACCAAAACTCTGGCTTGCATCCGTAGATGCTTCTCAAGCAAATCCTGGAACATCGTTCTCCCCTTGTACTCAGCGTTGGTGAGGCCACAGCTGGAGTACTGCGTCCAGTTTTGGGTCCCACAATTCAAAAAGGCTGTGGAGAAGCTTGAGAGAATCCAGAGAAGAGCCACGCGCATGATCAGAGGTC
Source organism: Alligator sinensis (assembly GCF_000455745.1). Lineage (NCBI taxonomy): Eukaryota > Metazoa > Chordata > Crocodylia > Alligatoridae > Alligator > Alligator sinensis. The sequence continues at coordinate 1,724,059 of NW_005842277.1, forward strand.
AGGAAAACAGACCTTACAATGACAGGCTGAGAGCCATGGGGCTCTTTAGCCTGGAAAAGTGCAGGCTCGGGGTGATCTGATGGCCACCTATAAGTTTATCAGGGGTGACCACCAGTATCTGGGGGAACGTTTGTTCACCAGAGTGCCCCAAGGGATGATGAGGTCGAGTGGTTATAAATTACTGCAAGACCGTTTCAAGCTGGACATAAGGAAGAATTTCTTTACTGTCCAAGCCCCCAAGGTCTGGAATAGCCTGCCATCGGAGGTGGTTCAAGCACCTACATTGAACACCGTCAAGAGTAAATTGGATGCTTATCTTGCTGGGATCCTATGACCCCAGCTGACTTCCTGCCTTTGGGCGGCGGGCTGGACTCGATGATCTTCCGAGCTCACTTCCAGCCCTATTGTCTATGAAATCTATAAAATCTATGAAGCAGCTCACTGGGTCAGGGCTGAAATGCTCAGCACCTTTGAGGATCAGTCCCTAAGATGCCAGCATTACTTCCATTTGGTACTTAATTACTAGGGGTATGCAAAACAGACCATATTCAATTCAGATTTGGATTTGGCCCAAATCAGGGGTAGTGATTTGATTTGTTGTTTCAGATCACTGTCCCCAATTAGATTTGCCTGAATCCAAATCTGAAGATTCGATGCTGACTTGGAAAATCAGCGATTCCACCACTAACACAGCTTTAAATGTTTTTTCTACATACCTTGAGGTACCAGGCACAGCTCATGAATTCTGGGATGCTGGGGCAGATGAAGCATCCCACAGGAGTGCAGGGGGGCCCCCTGCATGCTTGGTGGTGAACCCAGAAATGGACCAGAAATACTTCCAGTCTTCTTCCAGGTTCACTGGGCAGCGTGCAGACCAGCCCCCTTCACACCCCCCTACTCAGCGATCGGCCACGGGAGGACCTGGGTGCCCCCCCAGACCCAGGAAGTACCAGTCGCTGAGCCAAGGGGGCACAAGGGGGCCCTCGGCGTGCTCCCTGGCAGACCCAGAAGTGGACCAGAAGTGCTTCTGGTCCACTTCTGGGTCTGCTGCCAAGCGCATTGGGGACCCCCCCCCCATATTCCTGTGGGATACTTCGTCCACCCCAGCATTGCAATGTTGACGAGCTGCCTGGTACTTTGAGGTATATAGAAAAAAATTTGAAGCTGTGTCTATGTCCAAATCTCTGAATCTTTCTGAATCTCTCTGAATTGATTCAGAGGGTTCCGATTTGATTCAGAGAGATTAAAGGGTCTCCTGATTTGATTCGGATTCAGAGATTCAGCCACCAAATTGGGCCAAATCTCTGCCAAATCTAATTAGGGACCAAAGCCTCTCACAGCCCTATTCATTACCTGATCCTGTGCCCATTTAAGTTGCTGGCAAAACCCCCAGAAGCTTCAGTGAGTCCTGATAAGGACTATGCCTAAGCAAAATAATTATATGGCAATAACTATCAAAAAAGGAGCCCAATAACAGTGAGAATGTCATCTGATTCAAAGAAAATATCAGCATCTTCCTGTCTTAATGTCCAGAATTGGAGAAAAGTGGAACAGGAGGAAAAAAGCAGACTCTTCTAACAAGCAGATGTGAAGAGAATTTTTCAGTACTTAGATGTAGTCTCTTAACGAGATACTGATTTGATGAAGCCTCATTGACAAAAAGATTTCTGAAATTCTCTGATTTTTCTGAGTGCAAGACAGCTGTGTATTTGCTTGCTTTCTGATACACTCTGATTTGCAGGGAATTATACATCTTGGATTTTCATAGTCTGTAGTATGAGGGTTAGAAATGCTAATCAATATAAATGTTTATAATAGGGCCAGGGAAAGAAAAAGGACTGTGTGTCCAGGATCTCATAAATCTTCTAAATGTGACTTTAAAGCAATTGAGTTTTTGTTTTTAATAAGCTGAGACCTGAATGTTGCAAAGTTGTTTTTCTGTTTCTTTCTGTGGTAAGGGACAGTGGAACTGCAGACAAAGCAATTTCCAAGTCAGAGCCCCTAGACATATGATTTTTATGACATTTATTCATGCTGGTGGTTGCATTGGCAGAAAGGAATATTTTCTCAAATAATACTTGCAAGAATGTGTACTTAAGTGTCTATTAGTTTTAAATTTAAAACTTAGTCGTTTGAGTTTTCATAACACATGTATATAATACTACTCAGGATAGTGTGGTCCTTTCAGCAGTATACAGTTTAAAAGTTGTCATAATTCACCTCAGAGGTTCCTGCATTTCAGTGAATATTGGCTGGATACTAGTTCCTTTTTAATATGCTTTGGGATCTTCTGAAATAAATGGTCTCATATAAATAAGTGTAATTTGGATTTGACATACTATTGTGCCAGTTTCCTTCCTCCATCTTGCATCCTAAAAGTTCCTGTTTCATATTGGTCTATTTCTCAGAATTACGCAATACATAGTAAAAAACACAAACACCAACACAGTCTGTGTGGATTATTGATCAGAAAATTTGAAGAGTCTTTATGGTCTAATACATCAATCTTATCTGGTTTCCAGTTTGACCTCACAGGCCATTATGGTCTACCATATCAGTTCTGCCTGTTAGGTATGGACACTAAATCCATGTGTTTGAAAATAGACTTTGTCAACAAAAAATATTTTATTGTTGACAAATGTATGAATTTGCACATTAAGTGCTTTTTCAACAAAACAGCACCTGTTTTTAATATTTCACTAAGACACCCACAAATGACCATGAGATACTAAAGTGGTGAAGAAAACACTGTTCTAAAAACCAAAGTAATCACTGAGTTACAGTAAATCAATTTTCAGTATTAACTCCCTATTTCTTGTTGAACTTGTTATTATTAAAGAATGGACACTTTCTTCCATTTATTTTTTGGGGAAAAAGCCACATGGAAATATTTTGCAACTGATAGATGTACTGGACTCCCTTTGGGTACATGCTGCAAATGTATATGGACACTTAACTAGAAAGAATTTGTTACCAGAACTATGTAGTTAGTGTCTGACTCTGCCAATGATTTGATATATGATCATAGCATAAAGGAAGTTATTTTAACTTCTCTTTGTGGTAGTTGATCCATCTGTAAAATAGGTATAATATATCTCACATGTGCTATGTTAGAAGACTCAGAGACTGCTCCTGAAAAACTGTTTGAGATTCTGAGATGAAAAAATGAGTGGAGGGGTAGTAGCTGTTTCGGTATAAAATCATGCTGAAGGCAAGGTAGTGTAGCACTTACAGATTAACTAGTTCAGAGCAGCATAAGTTTTTGTAGGCAACATTTGTCAGATGCTTATCCCTATAGGAGATAAACTATATAGGTTTATGCCTCTGAACTAGTTAGTCTCTAAGGTGCTACTTTACCTTGCTTTCTGTCTGTGATGAAAAAATGCTATTGAAATTTAAAGTAACAAATAAAAAATGCTTCTGGATGCAGACCTCATTTCTGTCCTTAACCAGACCATATTCATGGTACACAATATTAAGTTCACTATTTATATAAAGGAGCTTAACTTATGAAGTCAAGTAACATTTATTAGAAACTACCATTTGGACATTAGACTGTTCAATAAATTAGGCATAGTAAAGAATCTGGAATGATTTTGTACTGCCGATACCCATACATAGCTGCAGTTCCCATAGCAGGATCACTAGAGGGAGATGCAGGCAATGTTACTCCTTCATGATCATCAACAGCTTTGCATTTCAAAATTAGAATGGGCTTTCCTCAATTTTAGCAAGAAAAATACTGGATAATTTTCATCACTATATTTCAATTTTGCTATATAGTCACAAATTATTTGTTGAATCGATCCACCCTGAACAGGCATCTACACCAAATCCTTCTCTTGCTTGACAAATAACCATGACAAGCAAGCAAAAGTTCTTATGCAAGGCTTTAACATGACATATTTCTCAGGCAGTGTTTTTTTAAAGAGAGAGAGAGAGAGAGACATAATGGTCAGAATTGAAGCACATGAATTATTTATTTCAGGGCAAAGGCAACTCTCTCTCTCTTTATATGTGTGTGTGCGTGTCTATATATGTGTGTATTTGTATATATACATATGTATAAGGGTTTTGTGAAAAGGAATTGATCAAACAACACTTCTTTCCTATTATTTAGAAAATCTTTAGTATAGAAGTATTCTGGTCTCATGTTTGAAGCTCTGGATTCCAACATAGGGAAAAACTCTTCAAATTTGTTTAACGCAGTTGTTGTTTTGGATGAAAATTCCTACTGGCAAGGAGGGAGAATGGAACATTTGTTGCTTTGCATCAGTTCAATCTTGGAATATAACTGAAACATCACTAACAGTTTTTGAAAGAGTAAGCACTGCTAGGAAAAACAGAAAATCTATTCTGGTCCTTCTTTCCTAGCAGATTTTCCCTATATGGCAGGGCTGTTAAACAATGCAGCAGTGATACAATAGAGACCTAACAAAGTGAATTAATATGACATTAAGACTTTTGATACTGAATTTGATCTTTTTTCCTGCAGATAAGACTTTTGATCATTCTCTTTCACAATTCCGGGCTCCTATACATGTGCAGGGAGGCTGCTCGGACATGTTGTAATTCCAGTGCATCAGAACAGACTTGATTCATCAAGTCTGCTGGAACACGGTAATTATCGCACTCTAGCAGACTCTAACATTATCATGTGTATCAGCATCCCCATGCTGAAAAAAGTTGATGGGGGACTTTAAACTAAAGCTTATTCAATGAGCTTTAGCTAAAAGCACCTTGCCACCATTTTTCAGTGCAGGGATGCTGATACACCAGATGCTCCAGGCACTTTTAATTAATGTGGTCCTTGGAGCTGTGCTAATTAAAGCGCCACCCCCCACCTCCCACAGCATGTCTATAAATTTACTCATAATAGCCTGTGTCCTTGAACGTACACAGCAATCTTGCCCCATTTCAGAATCCAAGGGCAACTCAAAGTTTAAAAATACTTTGCACTCAAATTACTTGCAGTAGAGTTCAAATTACTTTCAAAAAGATTATTATCCCTTTTTTAAGAATGAGGGTGCCAGAGTGATATTGGGAACCTAATGCTTATTCTACACTTAAATGTTTTATTACTATAACTATGCCAGTTAAGGGTATGATTTCTTTTAATAAGAGATTTCTTATAATAATATGATTTCTTTTTATCTATACCAATAAAAGCCTTACTGTAGGTGTTATGA
>NW_005842277.1:1729257-1733828 GCF_000455745.1 Alligator sinensis
TGCGCTGCTAGACCTTGTCCTGGCCATAGGCGATTACCCGGTGAGGGGACTCCAGGTTCTTGACCACCTGGGTGACAGTGATCATCGCCTACTGGAATTCACCATCCAGTGCAGGGTGTCAAGGGCCTGCAGCAAGGCAGTAGCCCTTGACTTCAAGAGGGCCAACTTCAATGAGTTGAGATTGATAGGAGAGGCACTGGGGTCCTGGAAGGTAGGGGAACGGGGTGACCAAGTTGAGTGGTCGTTCCTTAAGGAGATGATCCTCTGAGCCCAAGGGGCAACAGTCCCAATGAGAATCAAGGGGGGCAAGAGTGTTCAAAAGCCTCCCTGGCTCACCAAAGGCATTCAGGAATGCTGGAAAACCAACAGAGGTGTACACCTAGTGGAAGGGAGGGAGGGGCTACCACCAAAGAGGAGTATACCTCAGGTTGGACAATTATTTTGGGTGGAGGGCCACTTTAGGAATTTGGATGAGCTATTGTGGCCTGGAAGGGGGGGGGGGGAGGGGTGCTGACCTGGCCCAACACAGCAGGGTAGGAGGGCAATTGATACTATCCAGCTTGGGCCCCTATGCCCCACACCCACTGCTGGGGGTGTTTGATGTAGTGGGTGGGGTCTCCATGGAGACCAGCTGTGACCTCTCTAGATAGGGCATGCTCAGCTGGGCAGATGTGATGGGGCCACAGACAGGCAAGGAGTGGCATCCAGGAGTGGGATAGGCAGGCACATGCTGAGGCTGGGGCTGAGATCATGGGACAGTGACAGTACAGGGCTAGGGCTGGAAGGAGCTGATGCCAGACTTGCTATGAAGTAAAGTCTGGCTGCCACGCTGCCCCTATCCTGCCATGTGCCTGGGGGTGGTGGGACCCGATGCCTACACCACAGCCTTGTTTGTTTGTTCTCATAAATAAACTGACAGGCTGTGATGTAGATGATTACACAGTCAGGTGGGTGGCAAATTGGCTTAGGGGTCGCACCCAGAGAGTGGTGGTGGACAGGAAAGATGTGGGCAGTAGAATCCCGCAAGGATCAGACCTTGGACCAGTGCTATTCAATGTCTTCATCAGTGACTTGGACAAGGGTGTGGAGAGCACACTGTCCAAGTTCGCAGATGATACCAAATTATGGGGCAAAGTTAACACACTAGAGGGTAGGGAACAGATCCAGGCAGATCTGGACAGGGTAGAAAAATGAGCAGAATGAAATAGGATGCAGTTCAACAAAGACAAGTACAAAGTGCTGCACCTGGGCAAAAAGAACCACTAATGCACTTACAGACTGGGAGATGACCTTCTCAGCAGTACAGCAGCAGAAAGGGATCTTGGAGTCATTGCTGACTCCAAGATGAACATGAGTTGTCAATGTGACAAAGTTATCAACAAGGCTAACCGCATTTTATCATGCATTAGCAGATGCATGACAAACAGGTCCAGGGAGGTGATGCTTCCCCTCTATACAGCACTGGTCAGGCCACAGTTGGAGGACTGTGTCCAGTTTGGATGCTGCAGTTCAAGAGGGGTGCGGAGAATCTTGAGAGGGTTCAGAGGAGGGCCACTAGTATGGTCAGAGGCCTGCAAGCAAGGCCCTACGAGAAGAGACTGAAGGACCTAGATCTCTTCAGCCTTCACAAGAGAAGGCTGAGAGGTGATCTTGTGGCTGCTTATAAATTCATCAGGGGAGGGCAGCAGGGAATCGGAGATGCTCTATTTACTAGAACGCCCCCTGGAGTAACAAGGAACACTGGCCACAAATTGATGGAGAGCAGATTTAGGTTGGACATTTGAAAGAACTTCACAGTAAAGGTTGCCAGAATCTGGAATGGGCTTCCAAGGGAGATGGTGCTCTCCCCTACCCAGGGGGTCTTCAGGCGGAGACTGGATAAGTGCCTAGCTGGGGTGATCTGACCCCAATGCTCTTTCTAGCCCCGGGCAGGGTTTCTGACTCAATGACCTACTGAGGTCCCTTCCAACCCTAACATCTATGAATCTATAAACCTAGGCTGCCCCCTGCACCTGGGCTGGGCCAAGGGACATGCTGTGGGCTGTATTTTACCTACCCCTGATTTATCTGCCCAGCTGCATAATACAGGCCATGATCAAATTTCAGATAAACTGTTTTGTTTAGCTACACTGAAAACAAAGCCTGCCCAGCTATTAATATGCCTGCCAAATTTAAAGCAAAATATAAACTAAAGTAGACAGTATAAGCCATCCATATAAGGCCTTAGGGATGCCAGAGAATCCCTTAATATTTATTTTTCATATTTGATTGCAGTTTATGTAGCAGGTAAGTGTAGTGCTACCCTGAGGGTTTTAAGTGTAATGTAGTCAACCATGATAATACCCTCACTATCTCTGAAGACAGTCCTCATGATGACTAGCTAATAGGAAATGAAAGCACGGCTTTGTGTTCTGCAGATTGGTGTTAAGTTCCTTCCAGAGTTATTCATTAAGTTTCTGAACATGTTTTCAGTATGTGCCTTCTAACAAGAAAAAAATGTTTCCCTCCTTTTGTCACAACAAGTTCTGTGTCAGCAGTCAGAAAAGTCAGTATTAACCAGTTTCTATAGCCCAATTATGTAACTGAAGTTAGACATGGTTATCTGTTTGTTTATAGCAATTCTGAGGGGGGTTGTTGTAATTTTTTCCTCAAAAAAACATGAAATCCTGCCCTATACCTATTGGATAGTGATTGAAACCAAACTGAAAGTGTATCTTTAAGTGACCCTCAATCAGCTGCTTGCCCCTTGACAGTGAAATAAAAATGAGAAGCTCTAGCCATATGCTTAGATATTTTTCTTAGGCCTAATCCTCTTAAGGACAAAACATGACATCAGTACTATGTTTAAGGTTGTTTGCATTGGTATATAGATATACACTTGCAGAACCAAAACAAAAGGAAACACTTTTTAGGCCAAATTCACCAGTACACTTCTGTACAGTGCTGTGCCAGTGCCACAAAACAGGTATATACCCATCTTAGCCTAAGAAGATTTTAGGCTGCTTTATATAGTAAAAATGGCACAAAGTTTTAGCATGTTTTTTGAAGACAATCTTTTATCACCAATAAAAAAATAGTAGGTAATGGATTAAGTTTCAAAATCTCCTAATGTCCAGGTCTCAAAAGTTACTTAAAGTCAACGTTGAGCAACACAATCCTAGTTTTTAGGTGTCTGGTCCACATACTGGAATTTAGAACCCTGGTAAGACCAGCACTGACTACTGTGTTGAATAATTTGAGAGTCACCAAGGCGACAATAATATCTTAAATCATATTCTTCTTTGGTGATTAGTTGTCTCAGTGCTAACAGGAGGTACCTCCCTGCACCCAGAATGTACAGCCCAGGACCTTCTTTGAAAAGTAGCTTTTTTAAAGGAAGTATGGGGGAACCAAGTTAGAGGGTCACTTTTTTCCACTACATAAGAAAGATGGAGGACAGCTTTTGTTATGCCCCTTCCTCATTTGCCAAATACTATATTTACTCAAATATACGATGACCCTCCAGCAATTAGATTCTAAATGTGTACATTTGTTATAATTTTATATATAAAATCTACATATTGGAGGGTTGTCTTGAATCCCTCTTCCTACACCACTGCTAAAGATCAGGTGGCCTCCTTGCTCACTGCCTGCCCACTTCTTCCCCTGCAGCCTTCCTACAGTCCTCCCAGACTCTGTGTCTTCCCCCAAACCCTCCCAGTCTCTATCCCCTCTACCCCCACATCTCTACCCCTTTCCTCCCCAACTCCCCAGTCTCTGTCTCTCCTTTCCCCCACCATTACTGTCAGGTGCTGTTGTTTAGTCCATTCCATCCCGGAGCACAAGACATAGAAGCTTAGCTTTTTGCCTGACAATGTGAGAGTGAAAGAGTTAGTACTGTAGGTTGCTATGAATTACTAAGTTATTCACATCAAGGGACTTTGGTGACATTGTAATAAACCAAAAACAGAGCTTAAGTGGTCTGTTATGTCACTAGAGCCACCACAATATACTTATAGCCCTGTTCACAGTGCTCACATTTTAAATTTATGTTACACAAGAAGACAGTTAAAATCTTACTTTTCTTCATTTTTTCCCCATTGCTTCCATGTCTTCTCTCCTACTTCTCATCTTCTTGGATCCCCATTTTCTTTGGCTAATCTTTTATACTCTCTTAAAATTAGTTTCAAGAATAAGAGATTTATGTATACAATCTCTTAATTGTGGGCCTATATTCTGTTTTATAAGCCACAACCTGGGTTAGAAGTGTGTAGATATTTGTATATGGACAACACAAAGACAGCCATCTTTACAGGTATGACTTTATTCATCCCAAATTCTTCCTTTGCCTCCCAAGGAGAGCAAGGTGAAATGTCTTTTATTCTTTTTAAAGGGAACTTCTGCTACAAAAAAATTGTGTCTGGAGTCTATTTCATCCTTTGGTAAGTTTGACTGGTGACTACCCTCACAGTTTAGAGTTTGAGCCTTGCTTCCAGTTTGAATTTTGTTACCTTTGCCTTCCAGTCTTTGTATTGTATTATTCCTTTGTTCATTAGATTAAAGGGTCTTGGAGGAACATATAAAGTTTCCCT
>NW_005842277.1:1733838-1734602 GCF_000455745.1 Alligator sinensis
TACATAAATTGTTTACCTTCTCTTTTTTAAGCATATCAAGCTTTGAAAATCACTCATTTTAAAGTGCATTGTTCCAGACATTAAATTATTATAGTCACCCTCTTGAGTTTAACATGTGCATATTAATGCACTGCAATACACTCCAGTATCTATTGTACTAGAGTTTATTGCTCCTAGGCATGCATTTACATGTGCACCTGGGATCACAACACATTCAGCCAGGTTGGAGCAGCCCAGGGCTTCTCCCACCCAGCTCAACGTGCTGTGGAGAGGCTGGCTGGGGTACAAGGGTGCTTTAGCACAGGACTAGCTGGCAGGTAGCCCCCTGCACTAAAGCACCCTCGTGCCCCAGTCAGCCTCTCCAGCATGGACACATGCACTGCTGCAGAGTTTTTTACTCCCCAGCAGGATAATATTGTAAATAAAATTACTATTCTTCTGCAGAGTAAATTAGTTTACTCCAGCCTAATAGGGGCACACGTATAAATGCACAACATTTACTGAGGCAGACAAGGTTCCTTGGGTGAATCTGATATCCTTTATTAGACCAACCCCAATAGTTGGAGAATAGTTATTAAGCAAGCTTTCGGGTTCAAAAACCCTTCGTCAGGCTAAGGAAGTTTCAGCAGTTGGTGTGTGCTCTTCCTGGATGGAATGAAAAGTAAAGAAGCCAGAGGCTGGGCTGGTAAGCATACAAGACAGGTAGTCAGTGAAAATGTAGATTGAGGAGTCAATGGGTGAGAGACAGGCTGGGGGGGGGGGGA
>NW_005842277.1:1735968-1748648 GCF_000455745.1 Alligator sinensis
AGGATTGATTCAACGAAACCTGATATTTCCTCAGTTAGGGTCCTATGGTTGGATATGATAGGTCTTCCAGGGTTCCCTTGTTTGTGGATATTAGGGAGCATATAAAAAGTCCCTGGTTTAGGTAGTGGGGGGATCAAGGTCTGTAGTTTTTCTTGTAGTCTTGATGGAAATGATTTGATGGTATTGTTGAGTTTTTTGGTGAAAAGGGGAGTAGGATCTTTTTGTAGTTCTTTGTAGTAGGTGGTGTCAGAGAGCAATCTTTTGGCTTCCTTTATGTAATCTTCACGGTTTAGGATGGCTACAGCTCCTTTATCTGCTGGTTTTCTTACTATTTGGTAGAGCTTAGAGCTTCTATATCTTAGAGCTTCTATGGCCTTTTTCTTTGGTAGAGAGAGGTTGTTATGGTGGCGTGTGTTGCTGATTATTTCATTGTTCATTCTTTCCCTGAAGCAGTCAATGTAGCGGTCAAGGTTGGGGTTTCGTCCACTGTGAGGTGTCCAATCTGATTTTTTTGGGACTTTTTGGCGTTTATCTTTTCCTGAATGTTGTCAGAGGATGAGTTGTTGTTGGGAATGGGTTCAGTTTGGTCGTGGAAATATTCTTTGAGGCGCAGGCGTCGGAAGAATTCTTCTGGTTCTCCACACTGAAGTATTTTTTTAGGGTATTTTTCTGGACAGAAATTTAGGCCTTTAGAAAGGACAGATTTTTCAGTTTGGGTAAGCGTGTGTGTGGAGAGATTGATAATATTTGTGGGTTGGTTGCTGCTTTCAGTTTCATCAAGTCTGAGGTTGGAATGTTGTAAGGTGTTGGTGTTGTTCCTCTGATGGTTGTTTTGTGGCTGGGGAGTTTGTTTTTGGAATACTTTTTTCCATTTCTTCTTTTTATGTAGGATGAATGCTGTAGAAAGTTTTTCGTAGTCTCTTTGTATCCATTGTATATTGTCAGGGAAAATGCATGGATTTCTGTCTTTTAAGTTGTTTTAGTATATAGTGATTTCCTTCCTGAGTTGGTCTCTTTTGGAGTAGAGTAGGTGAAGTAGATGATTTCTAATTTTCTCTGAAGTTCTTCTGCATAGCTGTGAAGCATATTTGGAGTTGTGTGTAGTAGTCAGGGGACTGCAGATGTTTAGTCCTCGGGGAATGAAGTTGTGTTTCTTGCAAAGGCTTAGAAAATATATGTCGCTGTTTAGTTTGGCTTCTTTCTTTTTCATGTTGTACAGACCAACACAGCTACAACCTACACCCCTGCAACATTTACTGAGCAGCTAATAAATCTACTGTGCTGTGAAGTCTTGTTTAGACACAGCTAAGCACTACTAAAATTAGGACTGATGTCAGGAACTCATACCTGCTCCAGCCTACCCTCACTGGGTAGACTAGTACTTAAATAGTTATATACATGCATGCTGTTCAGTGGGGTTTGCTTCTTTTACCCTCCCTTGCACCCCTAAACAGAACTAGTCACATCTAAGTTGCCTTTGTGCTTCTCAGTTGCTGTAGTATTTGAGCATCTCACAAATTGCCCCCTCAGTGCTTTATCATTGTTAAAAATGCTCTGTGTTCACTGATGAAAATGACAGTGAAAAGCAAGCCCAGCAGAAAGTAAGGAATATGCTGAAAATAATACTCTACCACACAAGTGCTTTGCAGAATAAAAGGAATAATTACCTGTGAATTGCAAATTGGAAGTTGAAGTTGTGAATCATAATTCTTCTCCCATACACTAGGCAAACAATCCCTATCTTGTACTAACTGGGTGCACCTGTGACAATTTTTTCCTCAAATAAGCCTCTTAAGAAAGCCCCCTTATATTCCACCCCAACCAAAAAGCACAGTACAGTGTAGGAACCTCAAATAATAGAAGGCACAAATAAATTTATAAAATTAATTTCAGGAGGCAGATATAATGTATAATAGTTTGATTTGGAAACAGAAAGCTTTTCTTATACTGTGGTCAGTCACTTGCTAGACAGGCTTTCCAGAGGGCACAGTGACTAAACAATCACTATAAAAGAAGGAAGCTCTCCAGTGCCTTGCCCTATTGATGCTTCTAGAAAACAAGAAAAACACTTCACTGTAGGTTGAAAAAGAAGTGTGAGCAGTCTGCTTAGAAAGCTTTACAGCATAATTGAAATTCAACATGCAGATTTGTATATTACAATGCTGTGTGTACTAGATCATTTGCTGAGCAGCCAGCATTTTAAACAACACATTGCAAGAACTTTACAATAACAATGAGGAAAAATTAAGATGACAGCATGATGGTATGTTCAGGACCATAAACATACTTCAGCTGTGCTAGCCTGTGTGTTATGAGAAGGAATGATTTCTTCTTTTTTGTGCAGACGAAGCACAGAATACTGGTGTGCTGACAGGATGAACTCACAAGAAAGAGGTGAGCTACACAGGTATCAGCAAGTAAGCTCACTGATCTTTTTAACCCAGTGAACAGCTGATGCAATGTGAAATTAACTATACTGTACATTACAAGTCAAGGCCAGAGAGAAAGGTGAGTCATTATTTTGTAATATTCTTCAGTGTATGGAAACAATTCTGAATCAAAAGTCAGTCCCATTCTTACCAGATTCAGCCAGAAAATAACCAAGATTGTTTAGCTAAAAGCAGGACTCTGTCCTGTGGCACAGATTTTGAAGAGGGCTGCAGAAAAAAGAGGGCAAAAGCAATTCAAAGCTAATCTTTGCATTGATTCTTGATCCTGCTGATTCTGAGTACACTGGGTAGCCTCTCTGTACTTATTCTGATTTAAAGCAGTGGCATGTCTGCTTCTATCAGACCTTGCCCCCCCCCCCCTTTCCTTGCTACCCTGGCAACAAAGTCTCTCACCCCACTGCACCTCTGTCTGTCCAGAGGCTCCCCTTCCCTTTATGAGACAAAACACATTAGCAGAGCAACCCAAAGCTACACTGCACTGTAAAATCTGGTTCATTGTACGCAGTATCAGCTGTAGTGAAATACGTGATGGATGTAAGTGGAATAACCGACCAGCCACTGAAAACAAATGAATTTGCTGATTTTCAAATGCATGACTCAGTGTTACAAAAATACAACGTAATACAGAATTTATCCACACAATCATGTATATCTTGGATTTGAAATAAAAACATGTACACTGAGACAGTGTGTGGAAAAAGTGTTTACATATACAAGTGAGTATTAACACTCATTGAGGGTTAAACCATTCATGAATTACTGCATAAGGTTCACTGTCACTATTGGGACTCAATGAGATGCCTGTTCTCGGAGTCAGACTCCCATTTATCTAGAGCATCTCTCTCTCTTTCATGCTATCTAAAGAACTATTTAGAAGTGGAAAATGTAACATATACAGTGAAAAAAGGAATATGTTAGCTCTTTAATAGGGACACAAAAGAAAATGTGATCTTGGATAATGGCTGAATCTCCTGTAACTATAAATCATTAGCATGGCAAACCAAATAACAATAGAAGGATTCCTTTGCACCCCCCTCCTGCTTTAAGCCTGCTCAAGCAGAAAGAAACAACTGCCTTGCATACATATTTGGATGAGCCACTGTGGGGCAGTAACAACAAAAATATTCCTAGGCAAAACAACAAGGGTCTTTGAACAGCCTGCTTGTCTTTTCTGAGACAAACCATACAAATAAGCAGTACTTTGAAGAAAACTTTAACATTTTCAATCTTCACTTGTAAAATGTCTTAGCTTTTTCATACTGATTTCAGGGGAATAGTTTGTGCCTATCATTAGCTTTAACCCTTTAAAAAAATTATATTTTAGCATATAGCTCTATCAAAATACCCCTTTTAAAAATCTTGAGTGTATGTTCCAGATGGGAAAATGCATGATAGTTTTAATACAATACTTATTTTATTTTTATTTTTTTGTTTATTTATTTTGCAGCACTCATTTTGTTGAGACCTGAAAAAATAGTTCTTAGAAAGCAATTATCCTTTTTGCAAAGAGGGGGAAATTTTAAGATGCTTAGATGTTCTTATGTTATTTTTGTCCCCTTTGGGCTGAAGCCTTGAAAGAACAAGAGTTCTTACAAGAGCTGTCTGCACCTGAATTAGACAGGAAAGTGAGCTCCAGCTGATTTTGGATATGACTCGAAACCAAACTTGAAGGGATATATTTGAATCCAGAAATTCCCCTGGGATTTTCAAGATTAGACAAAAGGTTCTATTTTACTCCATATGCAGTTGCAATACATTGTTTTAAAGATCTGCAAATAGTTACTTTTACAAAACAAATACTTTTTTCTATTATGTATTTCCAGAAGAAAGAAATGGATGTTTAATAACCTAGAGTTGTGGCTCATGTTGTGACTTGGGTAAAAATACAGAACAGCCAATCTGACAAAGACCCAAACAAGCAAAAGTCTTAGTTTTAAACAATCTTAGAAATGTTTGGCATGCCCCCACTGGAGAAGTAGAGAAGGGGTAAATATCTGCATATAAATTATTGCATTACTCTACTATAGCTCCCAGATGCACTACAAACAGAAGTCACATTCTTTGTAGACTATCAATACAGCTGATAGTGTCCAAGACTATGCAAAAGCACCTGACTGGGTTAGGCCTCTCCTTGTCTGAAAATTGACATAACTAATCTTATGTCAGAACACAACTTCTGGGAAGATATTGAAGTAACTAAATGAACTGGCTTGAAGACAGACTGAAAAATCATCAAGTTGCTCCCACAATCTGAAGTGTGCTTAATTTCTTTTTGGAGAATATCTAACTAACAAGACCTGTAGGCTTTAGGTCCCAGGTTGACCGCTCAAGTCTCTGACAAATTTGGTGGGTTTTGTAAGTAAGTGCTGGTAACTATCTACTCACCTTATGACTGCAGATGCTACTAAGCAGGTTTTCTAGGTGCTTTCACTCCTAAGTACTGTAATGAGATTGGCTGGCAAATACTGAATTTGTAACAAGCTGCTGTTAAAGGAGCTCAGAATGTCCAGTGCCAAGGCAAGTGGAACTTCTACATTTCCATGAAGGGAGCATAGCAGAATTATTTAACCTGCTTTTTCTGGTGCTTTCTTGGAAGTCAGCTTCAGAACTGGGGCTACCCAGATCCCAAGGCATGAAAATAATTTCAGACCTGATGGTCCTCCAGTCTCCTTGTCAATTAAATGGGACTTGTTACTGCTCTTTCTGGGGTTCACTAAGAGAAACACTCCTGTTTCCTATATTTTAGCATGATCATAACATTTTAAAAATTATATTCCACCTTTTCAAGAATATATGTTAAAAATAAAAAATGGACCTCATAAAGAAACTTTTACGTCTTAAAAAATACTTCTTAAAAATTCTCAAATGAACTTCACTAGGCAAAAGAACAGAGGAAATCTTTTTCTTTTTTTTTTAAACAAAAATTACCATCCCAACTCCCCCCCCCCAATTTTTTTCCCAGATGCATAACAGGGCAGTTCTGTGCAGAGGGCAGTGCTGGCTACTGTGTTGCTGGTGGCAACATCTATTTATGTATTGCCCTTCTCACACACAAAAGGCAGTGTTTAGGACCCTCTGTTATAGGCTATTGTTTTTTCTCCACATCTCCAGCAGTGTTGTGGTTGATTTTTTTTATAGTAGATGATGTGCCAGAAAGGAACTGGATCAGTCTATCTGTTTTTTAGGTAGTCAGAGTTGTGTTGGCTTGCTTCACTGATTAAAAAACAAATAGTGCAACTTTTGGCTTCCTGCTTTGCAGAACCAACATTGTTTAAGAGAAGGGATTCTGGTTTCACTTGTCCATTAATGGATCAGTTAGCTAAATTCCAATAGCATAACTTCTTTTCTGAAAATGCTCAGAAATAATCACTTCAGTTGCATTCTTATCTGTGCTTACTAGGACACCTCAACTGTGTCAGCAAAAGAGGCAAATTAATACCCAAAATACAAATATATATATATATATATAAACACTGTGAGCTTGATTTCCATCTTCCAAGATAAAAGAACTACCAGTTGAAAAACAATCTTTTTCCTGTAAAATGCCCATTAATTTGTGCATGCTAGTGGGAATAAGAGATTGGAGTACTACAGATTGGTCACAAAATTGAAAGTACAGAAACATAGGAATAAGGAAATAAATCAGCAGCCCTATCATATGCAAATTAGAAGCTGTATAACACCATATAGGCTAAGTTTCCCATCCAAGTCCATTAACAGATAGAAAGCTGTGCTCCTTCATAAATAGTAGTTTAAAGAAATAGCAGACACTTTTGAGCTCAGACCCCATTACTAAACCAAATAATTTTAATATAATAAAGGGCTTAGTCCATCTGTTTCTCTGTCCGTAACACTCTTTGAGCACTCTGATTGGTTACTGAAACAACCAATCAGAGTGCTTGAAGAGCTTTCTGGACAAGAGACGGCGGCGGTGCACCACCATGATGGTGGGATGGAGGAGACAGAGGGGACAGAGTGGGGGGGGGTGAGGCCAGCACCCCTGCCCCCCCAGCCCTGCTCCTTGGATGCAGTGGTGGTGTGGGGTGCTGGCGGAGGGGGACAAAGGGGACAGTGGGGCAAGCTCCACCCCCTTTGCTCCTGGGAGGTGGCAGTGTCATGGGGAGAGGAGGTTTAGGGTTAACAAGCTTTCTCCCACTCTATCCCTGCCCACTTCCCTCCCCACCCACCCCATCATTCTTGATGGGCAATTTGCTAGTCAAGAATTATGGCTGAGATCACAACTATCATATTTGGAGAGTGGCAGTAGTAGGAAAATTCTTTGTATTATTTTTATTTCTTTTTTGTTTTCAAGCTTTAGGTTTGTGTTTTAAAGTTTTTCCTCTGAAAGCATAATATTCACTTAAGAAAAACCCCAGATGCTCGTAAAACTCCAGAAGCCAGAGCTCTGGGAGAGTGAGGGCAGACAGAGCAGATGAGTAAACAAGCAATGGACTACCACTCCTTAAACACAAAATGGCATTAAGTCTCAACCTCAACTGAGATCCTAAAACTGGGGATTGAGTTTATAGTCCTTTGGCTCCAACCTTTGTTGTTTGATTTGGCCAATTGGTGCCCTCTACTTCTCTATGCCCTTCCCCCCTCCCTCCTTTCACTGTGTGTATGGTACTCTTCATCCTCCCAGTTAAATTACTTTCTATACTGTTACTTGGGTAAAATATTAAAAAAGCTCACTAAATAAGGTTATACATTAAAAGGAAGTACTAATAGTTGCTACTGTAATTAATATTCACATGTCTATTCTTATTCTATATCTATGCTATATCTTGTCTAAAATTAGCCGTGTATAACCACTAATGTACTTTAAGCAACCCTTAGTTTGATTGATGTTTAACCTAGTTCTTTTCCATTCCCTCTTTCTTGAATTTTCTAAAATAGTTCACATCTTGTGACATCCTCTGGCCTCATCATTTCCTTTGTCTCTTCTTCTCTTAGCTAAACTATGTTTAAGCAAATGCAAATAACTTTATATTATACTATCATTAAACCACATAAAGCCTACTATAGTCTATACCACTAAGTACAAACATGTAAAGGGAAAAAATTGGAGGGAGGAACACAAAAATGCCTACCAAGCAACAGGTAGCATTTTGACATGGTTTAGTAGAAACATCATTTCTGCCTTCTTTGCAGTGCTGCATTCCTAACACCAAATGCTGCTATGTAAAGGCCTGAATCACACTATTTACAGCAGGGGTGGAAAAGTCTGGCCCATGGGCTAGATTGGGCCCACAGTGGGCTCCATTTCCCAGCAGCCCCTGACCGCATTGCTGTGACCAGTTTCCATGGAGACCCCAGGAGTGGGAGCACTATGACAGTATGGGGCCAGGTTTTTCATGGAAACCAGCTCCAACAGTGGTGGCAGGGTGCACAGCTGGACAGGGAACTGCTCCAGGGCTGGGATCTTGTGTCGGTGACAGCACTGTCTGGAGCTGGGGCAGAGCTGCAATCTGCTGCCCATACACCTTGGCATACAAGCAGTGGATCATAGCTCTGCCCCAGCTTCAGACCATGCTGTCGTCACTGCAGGATCCCAGCCCCAGCCCCAAAGCAGCTCTCTCTCTAGCCGCATGCTATGCCAGCAATGCTGTGGCTGGTCTCCATGGGAACCCTGGCCCCACGCTGTCACGGTGCTGCAGCTTCTGGAGTCTCCATGGTAACTGGCCACAGGGACGTGGGCAGGGGCTGCTGGGAAACAGAGTCTGGCTGCTGGCTCTATCTGCCTTTTTGACCACCCTTGGTATACAGGATCTTACCATGTAATCTAAAATGGGGGCCAGAAGTCATTGTCAAGCTATGTATCCTCTTCCGGTTCTAGAAATCATTCCATTAAAGCATTGTTCCAAGGTAGCAATGTTCCAAATTCTACTCCTTATGGTTATGTTTTCATTGCATAGTTAATTGTGCTGTTACCTGGGATTTTATCCTGACAACTTTGTATCCACACAGAAAAAATGCTGACTCAGGTTTTAAGCCCAGGCTAGTTTATTTGGAAGTAGAACAGGTTTAGTTTGAGTTCGAGCCATAACCTGCAAGTTTGCCCTGAAAAATCAAGGTAAATCTCTGAAATATTGATACTTCTCAAATGCTTTTCCTACAATTGCCTCTCAAGTGATATTTTAAAGTTGTTCTGCAACAGGCTGAATAAGAAAGTGTCTGAGAACATAATGTCAGAAAGTATCATGGGACATGTCCCCAGATACATGTGTGTAAGGGCAGAAACACTGAGGATGCAATATGTGGGGCAGTCCTTTTGGGGACTTTTCTGCACAGCAACATACAGGCAGTCTAGAAATGATCTGAATGGTTTTGGAGTCTCTGAGAGGATCACTGTGGTTACAAATGTCTTTACTACCTTTGGTTTGAAACAGTCTAGAAGAAGTTCTACAGGCAATTGACCACAGACACTGGCACACCCCTGCTGTAAAGGCACACGAGGAGGGGTGTGCCTTTACAGAAGCACAAATAGTAGTGGCACAAATTTGTGCTGCTATACTATGACCCAGTGTACACCACTGCCTGTGTGCTTTGCAGCAGTACATTGTGCAGCTGTTCCCCACATCTCAAAGCACACTGCGCCCCAGCTAGCTGTTCTGTGGCTGGCTGGGGTACAGTGTGCCTCAGTGCAGGAGACCCACATGCCTCAGGTACTGGGAAATCCCAGTAGCAATTTTTTCTTTTTGCTACTGGAAAACCCCAGTAGCAAATTTTGCCCCAGTGCTGCAAGTTAGCTGTGTCAAGCACTGATTAATATGCAACTCATGTGGTTTGTGGAGCTGCAGAGAGGTTTGCAGCACCACAAACCACATATGCCTGCACATCTGGATCCAGCCAGAGTGTTCTTTTGTCATTTGTATCCTGGTATACCTTCCAGCATCCAGTCCTCCTTGTTGGGCAGAGTGTGGGACTGAGGATTAGGTTAACGTGACTGAAGCACATTCACACATAAACTGGTAGAGTCACAGTGTGCACCAAACAGTGTATTTTTCTCTGCTAACATGGTTGCTGAAATATTGGTGACTATACTTCTAAAAGACAGGTTCTGTCATGTACTCATTCATGATACACAGATGGATACCATTATCTGTGCAGGAAACTCTGATTATGTGTACCATGTATAAAACCAGAACTGACATTTAAAACCTTGGTAATCAATGCAATGATGCTGGTGCTGGGGGTGGTGGGGGGGTTGGAGTTTTTTTGTAACTTGCAAGGCTGTTCATCTAGGCTGCTCAGCCAGAATGTTCATCCAGCCAGTTTACCGTTTATGAGACATTGTGTTAGTACTGCATTAGCTTACAGATTGTTTTAATATGACTTGGAGCAGTAGGGTGTATAATTGTTTGAATGTTTCTTTCCACTGGCTGCACAGTATTGCTTCTTCCTGCACCTGAGAAAGCTTTTCCCTCCACCTGAACACTTAACAAGCAAATTTTCAGTCATTTGGAGGCAAATGCAAACAATTTAGAACAGATCTCATTCCTGTGATTAGGGCCTAGAATGAAACTCTGCTAAATCTAGCCAGTACAGCAAAGACATGTACCATTTTCTCCCTTTACAGTGACTCCCTTGTAACAATTCTTGCTTCATTATGAAAGTCCCTTGTCTGTATCTGCTGCTGAATTCAGGTGCACGCACACACTCTTTTTTCTTCTTATCACTGAAACAGAAATAAACTCAGCTTCATAGCTGAGTTTTCCCAGTTGTGAAGTCCATTTCCACCAAGGTAAACGGACTAATACAAAAAGAAATACTGAAGAGATGTTCAGACTGTGACAACCTGGCAAAGTCTAGGAAATTCAAAGTGCTGGTTGATGCGTGGTACTGATGATATTGCAGCAGTGTGAGTCTGACTGAGACCTGGTACAAGCCCTTGGTACAATTATACAAATCAAATGAAGTGTTGGCTTTAACCCTAAATTTTCTCACTTTGTTATATAACCTTTTTCTTGAAGGAAATGAGGAATATACATGAAGGAAATGAGGGAAACATTTCTGTGAGTTAACAATATTGGGCACTACCCACATATGCAAGTACTGCACAATGGCTTAAGAAATATTTAGACATCATTTTTTAAATTCCTCAAATGGAGTATTCTTATGGAGCTTAGGTAGCTGACACATTGACAGATCAAGTGATAGTTACTATCCTTACATCCTAACACAAGGACATGTAACCTCTTATGTTACTTCCAGAGGACTGGAAAAGGAATAGTATAAGGCCCCTCAGTAAAAAAAAAAGGCAAGAAGGAGGGCCCAGGGAACTACAGACTAGGTAGCCTTACCTCAATATTTGGGAAACTACAATATTTGGAGGAAAGGCCAACATGGATTTGGTAAGAACAAATCATGTCAAATAAACTTGATCTTCTATGGCAAAGTAACTACGTGGGTGGATGAAGGGAATGCTGTGGATATAGTACATGTGGATTTCAGCAAGG
Organism: Alligator sinensis; assembly: GCF_000455745.1. NCBI lineage: Eukaryota > Metazoa > Chordata > Crocodylia > Alligatoridae > Alligator > Alligator sinensis. The sequence continues at coordinate 1,746,878 of NW_005842277.1, forward strand.
CTTTGGTAACATCACATGTGACCTTACAAATTGGAGAAATGGGGACTGGATAAAACTACTATAAAGTGGATAGACAACTAGCTAAATAGCTTCAAGCAAAGAATAATTATAAATTAATGCACTTCAGAATGGCAGGAGGTTTTATGTACAGTCCCACTGGGGCCTGTCTTGGGCTCAGTGCTGTTCAACACATTTATTATATATTATTTGGATGCTGGAATTGGGAGATTTCTGAGCAAGTTTGCAGACATCATGAAACTAGGAAGTACTACAAATACACTGGTGGATGAGAGAGCAATTCAGAGGAATTTTGACATGTTGGAAAACTGGGCTGTAGCTAACGGGATGAAATTCAATGCTGACAAATGCAAAGTGCTACCCCTCAGGAAGAATAAGCAAAAAAAGAAATAAAAAATGAGTGACACCTGGCTGGATGGCAGCACTGCAGAGAAGGACCTGGGAGTCTTGGTAGATCACAGCTTAATTATGAGTTCATAATATAGCCGCAAAAAAGGTGAACATTGTTTTGGGAAGCACTGGGTGCAAGACACAATTAGGGCATGTCCATACATGCAAGCATGTGTGCTTGCAGCAGCTCAAATAGAAGCAGTGCAAATTTAAGCCGGGGCTTTTTGCCTCAGCACATGTGCCCAGACATACACTTTGGTGTGAAGCAAATTATGCCACTTGGGACAAAATAACCCTGCCTGGCTCCTCCCAAATCTGCAGCTAGGGGGAGCTAGACCCTGGGGCCAGCACCTGTGCTGTCCCCAGCAATATAAAAGCTGCCCTGTCCTGGCCCCATCAGTACAAAAAGCTGCCTTGTCAAGTAGCTCAGGGTTACTTGCTCTCAGGAGCTTCTGGGGCCCAGCCAATTGGTACCTGGGGACACTACTCCTTGTGCCAGCTGGACTGCTGAAACAGCCCTGAGAGTTCCCTGCACCCTCTACCCACTGCAGCAGTCTGGCAGTGGGGGCTGCTGCATGGTTGTGACCTACTGCGCACCTGTCAGACCCGGATGGGGAATGCACAGTCAGTAGAGGCATCTGCTCCTCTGGGCCAGCTGCGAGTGGGCTGTGGTTGCAGGGTTGGCCTTTGTGCAGCACTACTGCCATGTGTGCCTCCTGCCCAGCCATCTGGGCAGCTATCCCCTGGAAGATGTTCTCAGTATGGTGACCTGCTTTGAACTTTCAAAGCTTGTCTTCCTAGCCCCAATTGGCCAGGAGGTCAGCCACCTCCATTTGGGTCCAAGGAGCGAGCTCTGAGCAGGCTCCTCTGCCTGGGTCCTGCCACTTTCCTCACTAGCAGGAATTCTGGTGCTCCCTATTTGAAAATCTATAGGAGGTTTCAATTGCCTCTGCACAAATGCTAGAAGTACGGGGAATAAGAAGGAGGAACTCACCCTCCTGCTAACTAGCAAAAACCCAGACCTGGTTGGGCTTACAGAAACCTGGTGGGATTCTACCCATGACTGGGCAGTAGACATTGAGAGCTATAGGTTATATAGATGAGAAAGAGTAGGGACAAAAGGGGGATGTGTAGCTCTCTATGTTAATGAGCAGGACACATCCTCGATGATCAGGATGCGTTCAGAAGAGGAGCAAACTGAGGTGCTCTGGGTTAGAATGCAAAGGGGTCGTGGGGAAAGGGACTAGATAGTGGGCATCTGCTACAGACTGCCTCACCAGGGGAATGAGCTGGACCTGGAATTTTCAGGTCAGCTCACGGGGGTTGTAAGGACAAGGGAGATGGTTGTCATGGGTGACCTAAA
>NW_005842278.1:0-4519 GCF_000455745.1 Alligator sinensis
ATATATATATAAATAAAATATTATATATATATATGTTTGCCTAACATGGGCCATGTATTTTAGTCATGCTTAGTGTTGAAGTGTTGACTGCATTTAATCAACTTCACAGCTGGGTTCCATTACCAAGCACATGCTGCTTTGGGAATCAGTTTAATGATAGGCCATGCCTTTAATGAGGTTTCCTTGTATGTGAACCTGAGACAAGGGTCTTCCCCCTGACTATGCTGAGTGAGGGAAAAAACTTCTCTTGCATTTGACTAAATATGGTATATTTTTACATATGCAGATGGAATATTGCAAGCCTACTAAGGGCAGGATTAGAATTCACAATGTTTTTGATAAATTGGAGAAACAGTCCAAAATGAGTGAGGTAAAATGAAATAATGAGAAGTGCAAAGTACTACACTTAGAAAATCAAATACACAAATTGAAAACGATGTTTCATTTTCAGTACTGTAGAAAAAATGCAAAAAATTTCTGGGTGTATAGTAACCTAGGAACTGAATAAAAGTCAAATGACAAGTGTCATTCTGGGAAGCATTATAATGAGCATTAAGGCTTTGTTGCATAAGATGCTTTAGCATGTATTTTGTTTAGCCTGTTGTAAGCTGTTCCATGTAGTATTAAGAGTTAGAGCAGTCGTACAGTAATATGTTCTGAGCAGTCGTACAGTAATATCTACTACTGTCTCAGGTCTGCCCCTTCCCTCAACACCGGCCCTGGTACCAGGTGCCACAGCTCACATGTCTGCCTGTAAGGATGTGCAACCATACCAAGAGCCAGTGCCTTCCCTGTTCTTCTCCCAGCACTACCTAGCCTGGTAGTACCTGGTCATGGCACATCAGGGTGAAGTGGGTTTCTGCCACTGGTTGTGGGCAGAGGGAGGCATGTGGAGTCAGGCCCAAGAGAAGGTGTCACACCTGCCCCTGTATCCATGGGGCAAGCCTGGTCTCTGCTTCTGACAGTCTTGAACAAGCTCCATCATGTTGGTTTGGGACTGACAATCCGCTAATTGTTAGTTCCAGCCCCCACACTGCACCAGAATCCTTAACTTATATGACCTCCACAGAACAGTCAGACAATAGCTGACCACATGTTACTTATACTTAATACAATCTGGAGATACTCTTCCTGGGAAAAGTCCTAGCTTTTGTGAGGGTTTGGCTGGGACATATGTGACTGGACCTATGGATAGGCCCTGAAGGACAACTAGGAGGTCAGCAGGATGGGGGCACAAATTACTGGATTGTCATGTAGGAGCCTGGGTTGATGAAGTAGAGAAAAGCCAAAGTTGAGGTCAGAAGCCAGAAGAATCCAGGAGAGCTGTGAATGTGAGGTTTGCCAGAAAAGAGTGAGGCTGTGTCAAGGCATGTCTGTAGCCTAAGGGATGAGCGGTGCTTTCAGCAGCCAATCTGGCTACAGAGAACTGAGGCAGTTGTATTAGCTAGGGATCAGAGGCACGTGTGGTAACTTAGGTGCTTGGCCCAGCCAGGCATGATTGATCAGAGTCCCCAATAGCTTTGCTACAGTATAATTGCACTGAGCATGTTTTACTACTTGAACACATGGACGCTCACATTTTAAGTGCAGTTGATGTGTCCTAAGTGTAATGTGTGATGTCACCTTTAGATGTAATACCTATTCCTAAGTCTTTCAGGGACTGGTGAGGCCTCCACTAAGTCCTGTGACCACTCTGGGGCACTACGCTTTAAGAAAGATGTTGACAGGCTAGCAAGAGTTCATAAGAGAGCAACAAGAATTATAAAAATTTTATAAAACATGACCTATGAGGACAGCCTGAAAATTATCGGGTTAGTTTAGTCTAGAAAAATGAAGACTGAGGGGAGAGATGATAAAATATAAAAGGTTGTTGTAGGGATGCCAAGATCTCAATGTTCAACAGAAGCAGGACAAGAAGTGATAGGGTTAATTTGTAGAAAAGACTTAGGTTAGGAACTAGGAAAAATGTTGTAAGGATATTTCAGCACTGGAATAAAAGTTACCTAATCAGGATGTGAAATCCTGTTTACAGGCAGCTTTTAAGAACAGATTTGACAATGATCTGTTAGCAATGAAACATGTACATTAAATATTGTCTCAAAGCACAAAGGACTGGATTACCTGGACTGGATGATAGCTAGCAAGGGTTGGGAAGGATAATAAGAAGGGTTTCTACAAGTATGTTAGCAACAAGAAGAAGGATAGGGAAAGTATGAGGAGGAAAAAGCTGAAGTACTCAATGCATTTTTACCTCAAGCTTCACAGGAAAGGTCAGCTCCCAGACTACTGTACTGGGCAGCACAGTTTGGGGAGAAGGTGAGCAGCCCTCAGTGGTAAAAGAACAGGTTAAGGACTATTTAGAAAAGTTGGATATGTATAAGTCCATGGGATGCATCTGAGGGTGCTGAGGGAGTTGGTTGATGTGATTGCAGAGCCACTGGCTATTATCTTTGAAAACTCAAAGCAATCAGGAGAGGTCCTGGTCGATTGGAAAAGGGAAAATATAGTGCCCATCTTTAAGAAAGGGAAGAAGGAGGATCCGGGAAACTGCAGACCAGTCAGTCTCATCTTAGTCCCCAGAAAAATCATGGAGCAGGTCCTCAAAGGGCACATCTACACATGCAATTAATGCTATTTGTGTTTACTGTGCAGTAATTTACTGTGCAGTAAACCAGACCTAGGCAGGAGTCTACACGTGCAGCCATTTGGGAGCAGATTTGCTGCTTACGGGAGTAGCCTGCTTCAGGCCTTCTCTAGTTCTGCTCCGCCTCCCTGCAGCAGCCAGGGGGAGCTGGAGGCTTCGGCCACAGCTGCCCAGGTGCCAGGGCAACTTTTTAAAAGGCATCCCTGTGCAGTGCTCCCTGGCCATCTGCTTTTCTGGCCCAGAGCAGTCTGCAGTGTGCCAGCACAGCCCTCTGTAACTGTGTCAACAGAGCCTATGCCCACCATGCAATGCCTGCTCCCCCAGACCCTGGCGGTGATGACCCGCGCCCCAGGCTTTTGTTTGCTGCTGTGCTTGCCATACTTCACTGCAGCAACTGCCGCCTGATCCAAGTCAGTCTCGACCCTGTCTCCCCTCCTATGCCGCGCAGCCATGTGACCAAGCTCACCGCTCTGTCTGAGGCCCTCTGCCCCTGCACTGATGACGACCAGCCCCTGGGCTGCCTCCTGGACCCCAGCAGAGATGCCAGTGGTGTCCAAATGGGCACCACTATAGGTGCCGTCCATGAACTCCTGGGGCTCCAGCTCCAATGCCTGTGGGCCCATCCGGCCAGCCAGGACTGGTGGCTCCACATCATCCAGCACACCTGGGACAACAGCAGTGGCTGGACCCATTTTAGATGACCCAGGCCACAGTTAGGAGCTCCTCAACCAGCTCGGCCTGCACTTGGAGGAGCAGCTCACCACCATGCAGCTGCCCATCCCTGCGGAAACCCAGCTGGCCATTGCCCTGATCAAGCTGTCCATGCCTACCAGCCTGCGCTGTGTTGGCCACCCCATCGGGGTGGGCAAGGTGACCACTGTGGAGGCTGTTCTGGAGGCCTGAGGCACCCTCCAGGGCATGCTGGGGCACACGATCCCCAGGTCCATGACTCCCTGGAGGTGGTGGTGGGGTTCCTCACCCTGGGCTTTTCACAATGCAACAGGGCCCTGGACGGGACCCACATCTCTGTCACCTACCCACTGCATGGTGACCGCCTATACCACTGGTGGGGCTTTTATTCAGTTGTGCTGCAGGCTGCTGTGGACCACCAAGGTGCCTTCTCCAACGTTAGTGCTGGCCGGGCTGGCAGCATCCACGATGCCTGTGTCTTCCAAAACTCCACCCTGCCAGCCCTGGTGGAGAGTGGGTGCTTTGTGCCAGGTATGTCAGACCTCCAGCTGGGTAAGGTGATGGATGCAGCCCTCGTCATCAGGGACCCTACCTATCTGCTCCTGCCCTGGCTCACATGGCTCTACACTGGCTAGCTTGATCCCTGCCAGGCACATTTCAACAGATGCCTGGGCTGGACCTGCATGCTAGCGGAGTGCACCTTCAGCCACCTGAAGGGACGCTGGTGCACCTTCACTGCCCACCTCAAGGTTGCAGAGGCCAACATCCCCCGGGTTATCATCAAACCCTGTGTGCTGCATAACATCTGTGAGGCCCAGGGAGATCTGTTCTGTGAGGCGTGGGCAGAGGAGGTGCGGCGGGTAGAGGACACCTGGCAGTAGGAGCTCTGGCTGCAGCAGCAGCGACAGTAGCAGGCTGCTCCCTCACTGAGGCCCTGGGTGAGCCACATGCCCAGCAGGAGGGACCATGGTACCATGTGTGAGAGGTGCTAGTGGACCACCTCCTCCTGCACCCCACACTGTAGGCCACCTGGCTGGCTGGTCACAGACCCCAGGCCCACAGGGCACCCCCAGGACCATGATCAGTGAGGACACTTTTCAACCAAAGTCTTTATTTCCCTCCATAAAAACAGACCCCCTACCATCCTCCCTCCCCAAAAACAGATCCCACCACCAATAAGGTACG
>NW_005842278.1:4550-13165 GCF_000455745.1 Alligator sinensis
CGCTCTTCCCCATGCAAATTATGTACATGGTGCTCTGTGTGCCCTCCTGGGGTGGAGGACAGTGGGGTGGAGGTGCCTATGGGGTGAAGCCTGGGGACAGGTGCCAAGCACCCTGGCTTCTGTCCACACCACTGGGGGTGTGGACCCTGTGGTAAGGCCAGTGGGCAGGTGGCTTACTCAGGGGTGAGGACAGCCACTGCTTTGTCTGCGTGGTTGGATCCCCCTCCTCCAGCATTGGGCCAGGGCTGGCAGGACCTGTGTCTGGAGCTGGCCCCACTTCAGGCAGTTCCTGCACAGGGGGTGCATGCAGCCTAGATGAGCGGCAGGGTGAGGTCCAGGCAGGGGGCCTGGCTGCCAGGGAACCTGGGGCAGGTGCAGGGTCAGGGGAACCTGGCCACTAGAGGTACTGCAGCACATCAGCCCAAACCCACTGGTGGTTTTGCTGGTGGGTGGGAGGCAGCTGCCAGGGAGCAGTCAGGGCCAAGGTTGGGGGTTAGGCAGTGGGCAACATGAAGGAGACCACCAGGGCCAGGGTGGTGTCCAGCATTTGGCAGTCCTCCTCTGTGGCCTCCACTGCCCTGGCCATCATGGCAGCCTGCTGCTCCTGGGTCTCCAGCATCCTCTGGAGGAGGGCAATGTGCCTCTCCTTGATGACCAAGAGCCTCTCTCAGAACGCCTTGTCCTCCTGGTCACTGTCCCATGCATGTGTGGCCCTCTCCCACTCACATGCAACTTCCTCAGCATGCCAGATCTGCATGTCAGCCAGCCCCTCCTCCACCACAGTGACTAGCTGGTTGAGTAGCAAGGTCCATTCATGCGTCTGCTGCTGCCAAAGGGCCTCAAATGAGGGTGGCATCCACCCTGAGGGCACATTCTCAGTGGCAGCTGGTGCCTCACCCACATGTGCAGCTGATGGACCTGCAGAGTCAGGAGAAAGAGGCTGTTTGCACGAGTTTGCAATATTTCAGAGATAACATACACTATACCAGGGGCCCAGCCTCAGATCAGGGGTCATACACATGCAGGTGCCCAGGGACCATGGTAAGTCAGGCAGACCCTGCCATGGGTGGCCACTGGCTGAGTCCTCCATCCCTGCTTCCTCCCTGGGGGCAGGTGGCTCATTTGGTGCTTGCTACAAGCAGTCTGCCTTCTCTGCAACCCTCCCAGGCTGGGCCAGGGCTGGCTTCTGGCAGCAGCTGCCAAGGCTTTTCCAGACCCAGTCTCTCCCACCTCCTCCTGCAGGCATTCAGCTCCTGTGGTGCCAAGCCTGTACCAGCTCCGGGGTCAAGGAGGGGCTCCTGGCTGACTGGGATGCAGAGCTGCTGGTGCCCTTGCCCTCCCCACAGGGGGCGTCTCCAGAGACGCAGCCCAGGGCAGGCTCCCACCATGCGTGGCCTCTGCCCTGAGCATGCCCCTGGTGAAAGTCCACTGAGTGCATCATAGTGAGCTGTTTAAGTGCGCCAAGGGTGCCTGACCCACTACACCTTTCTTCTGCTGATTGTCATGGTGCCCCAGGCACATCTGCAGACCTGGCACAGGACACTGAGCTTTGATGGCACCTTGGACAAGCCCGCACTTCCCCGCAACATGCAACCTCGCCTTTGCCTACACTACAACTTCCTGCACCATGCGGCCAAGGAGTGCAGGCATTGACAAGTTTCTCTGTGTGTGAGAGGCCCCTGCCTGCCTAGCTGGGAGGGCACTGGCTACTCAATGAAGTTCTGCACTGCCTCCCACCTTCCTGTGTGCTGTGGGGAGGAAGGGGGGCAGCAATTCTGGGGGGTAGGGGGAGCTCAGTCAGGCAGGGCCGGGAGAGGGGGCAGCAGCAGGGGGAAGGAGGGGAGGGGAGGACCCTTCTCCCATGCGGGGCCCCTGGGTCCAGGTGTGCCACCCAGGGCTGGTGGGAGAGCTGGCATAGGTCAGGGTGACTACATCACTGCCTTTCCCCCCGGCCCTCCTCCCAGTGCAGGGCTTACCAGATGGGATGGCAGGTGTCCCCAGTGGCCAGAGCCTGCCCCCACAGGTGGTGATGATACGTGGCTTCCTCCAGCATCTTGGAGTACAGGGGAGTAGCACATCCCATTTGCCATCATTGTTTCTGAAAGGTGAAGTGTTGTGAAGAAACAAAGGGATCCTAAGTCAATATCCTCCATCCAGCCTGAGTCTCAGTACAGATAGTTCGGTTTCATGGGTTGGTGTTGTCCTTCCTCTTTATACAGCTAATCCTTTTTCCAATTTTCAGATCACAGTAGGCTGAGAAACCCTCCATGAAATCAAGTAAGGGTGTAACAAGAAACAAATTATCCTGTGACAGACACTGATGAAAGATAGAGCTTTAGGCAGTGTTGGGATGATCTAGGAAAAGGGAACTGGTTTTGAAGTAAGCATAGGGTCCATTTTTTTTCTTTCTTTTTTTTATATATATGTATATATACATGAGCTTGTTTTCTCATAGCTAGTAAACTGGGATTTGGCCTTAGCTGAAACTTGTTGCAGTTCTTAAGCTATAGTTCTCAGTCCTAGAAAATCCTATGTCGGAATACATTTGAATTTCTGGGTTGGGTGTTGCTGCACCTTACTACTAACCTTCTCCTTATGTGGTAATGTTCTAGCCCTGTATGCAGTCTGGTTCATCCATACCTGTCTCATGTACCCCTGACAAGCTAAAACAGGTTAGTGCTGATGTCTTCTCCTTTTGCCCTGTGGTGAAAAGTTTGCTACTGTTACCATAGAATCATAGAAAATTAGGGCTGGAAGGGACCTCAGGAGGTCATTTAGTCTAACCCCCTGTTCGAAGCAGGACCATCCCCAACTAGATCATCCCAGCCGAGGCTTTGTCAAGCCGGGTCTTAAAACCCTCCAAGGATGGAGATTCCACCACCTCTCTAGGTAACCTGTTCCAGTGCTTCACCATCCTCCGAGTGAGAAAGTTTATCCTAATATCCAACCTAAACCTCCCTTGCTGCAACTTGTGACCATTGCTTTGTCATCTGTCACCACTAAGAACAGTCTAGCGCCATCCTCTTTGTATCTGCCCTTCAGGTAGTTAAAGGCTGCCATCAAATCCCCTCTCAGTTTTCTCTTCTGCAAACTAAATACGCCCAGGTCCCTCAGCCTCTTCTCATAAGTCATTTGCCCCAGCCCCCTAACCATTTTCATTGCCCTCCACTGGACTCTCTCCAACTTGTCCACATCCATTCTATAGTGTGTGTGTGTGTGTGTGTGTGTGTGTGTGTGTGTGTGTGTGTGTGTGTTGGGGGGGGGAGCAAAACTGATCACTACATGTAGTACCTTTGTTCACTAAATGACTTAAGGTAGTTCTGAGAGACAATATTCCCATGACCTAATGTAATAGGCTTGGGACCTACTTACCACAGTGCTGGTGTCCGTGTGGCCAGTCTGCAAGCAAGCCAGTTGGCACCCTGCAGTCAGGAGGAGTTATGCCAGTTGGTCCAGTGCCAGAAGGCTTCAGGCTTGAAGGAAGCCCAGAAGTGGAGCCAGGGAGGAGAGAAAGGGGTGCACTGGTTGTGGAGCCAGACACTCTCCCTGTGGCCAGAAGGGACCCGGCATGTCCATGCAGGACCGTGCATGCCCACCACACTGCTGGGGCACCTGAGAAGTACCCAGATGAGCGCCCCATGCTGGCAGGGAGTCGACAGCCCTCCCTGGGGCTAAAATCCCCCCGAAATGTGGAAGCCCGGACTGCCCAGGCAGCATAAGGAACTCCAGCAGATGCCAGCCGGATTCCTGCAGCTGGTGGGCTGAGCGGATTTGACCCAATAGCACTCCCTGGCACGTGTGATGACCTCCGCAGGGACAAGTAGGTCAGCTGGGGCTTGGAGAGGTCAGTGAGCACTGCTGAAGCTTCCCGAGGGGAGAACCCAGCACAGGACCCCACTGGCACCGCACACATCCATTGAGTGTTTGCGGATCCAGAGTGCCCCAGCAGGGGATTGACAGGACCAAAAGCATTGTGTAGGCATGGGCAGAAATTGGTCCAGAAAGCATGCCCAGCAAAGGGGCATCCTTGACTTAAAAATTCATGGGAGAAGGGTGCACCGGGCACCAATATACTCCATACACTGAAGAAAAGCACTCGGCATGGGGGCATCATTGCCCTTCCACCGCACCATCGGAGCTATTTTAGTTGAATTTTCATTATATTGTAAATTTCACAAGCCTACACAGTCACAGCCAGACCTCCTGCAGCTGTCCTCGTCACCAGGGCTTAGTGCAGGAGGAGACAGCCCTATCACCACATCTGAGCATCATTGAGGCTGATCTGAAACACCTGAGTGGAAAGGGGTGGGGTGTAGGGGAGAAGCCCCACAGAAGACATGCCAGCAGAGTTGCCCATGGTCCTATGGAAACCATTGAACACCACCTCCAGAGGTAAAATCCAGTTTAACAACAAGTCATGGTGGGTGAATAGACCCCAGTGCGACATAGCCCAGGAGGTGGGGCATGCCCAATGGCTGATGTGGTGGTTGTGAGCCTGTCACACCTAAGAGCAGGTTTTCTCTCATCTTGCATGTTGTGGAATCATCATGATTCCTGAGTTTTCAATCATCCGAAACCTTGAAAAGACCATTAGAGTCTTCTGATACCATGCTACCACTTAGTAATGTTCTGATGTACTGTGACACACATTAAAGATTCAATTTGATCAGATGACATTAGACGAACACATCTACAACCTGCACCTCGTCAGATGACATTACACCTTTTCATGAGATGTATTGATGCAATTTAATGGTATTGCCTTATATCATTGCCTTATACCATTATTGTCTTAATGGTGACTAAGACAAGGTGGCAATATTGTGCTGCAAATATAATGAAATTCATGATGAGGCAATGGCAGCAGAAATTACAGCTGGGTTATTTTGTACCCCAATGCTGTGTCGTGGCAGCATTTTGTTGTGGTGTGAAGAAATCTGATCTATTGTCCTTATATAATTTTGTGTTTTCATACTGCCTAGAACTAATATGATGTCACTGCATGATGACATCAGTGTAATACAATTTCATATTGCATTAACAGTATATTATGGTAATATTTTATTACAGTTGGTATTTATTATAGACAGGACAAGTAAACACCTTTACATTGTGTGGCTTGCCCAATTGTAATGCCCTATGTTCAGTTGCTTGTAACTTGGACAGACTTTGAGACCTTAATCTCTGTACCACTATTCCCTATGTGTAAAATAAAGGAATAATGCCATCTCATCTCTCAGGTGTATTGTAATTATAAATTAACTAATGTTTATGAAAAATGTTGATTCTCCAATAAGAGTGGCTAAAAGGATTGCATTTTGGGGAAAAGAATGAGGTCTTCTTTTGTTATAATGCACAAGAAACAATGATAGAGATATTTTCCACATAACAGCCAGTAACCCTGTGATGAATGAGGCTGCTCATCTAGGACAGGGCTGTCTGACTTCTGGACAGCTGGGGGCTGCACATTGTAAGAGTCACAGACCTGGGGTCTACATGCTGCAGGGAGCTACTGATGTCCCCACTAGATCCTCTCACACCAGATTATGGGCAAACAGGTCTGGGAGTCACCCAGGGTCTCAGAGAGCAGCCAAGATCAGAAGGAGCACATGGAATCTAAGTGTTGGGGAGCCAGGAAGCCAGAAGCCAGGAGGTCCATCTGAGAAGTCAAGTCAGAGAGCCAGAGGGTTGGGCAGAGCATGGAGACAGAACGCAAGCTGGGTCGGGTAGCCAGGAGGATCAGGTTGAGTAAGTTGAAGGGTCAGTGTAACAAGGTTCTTGGCTCAGGGGCTGGAGTCCACCTGCAGGGAGTTAGGAAAGGGGTGAGCAATTTAGGGAGGTTTGGTGAGCTGTTGCAGGTCGAGTCAGCACCCCCTTCCTGCTCCTGCCCTGCAACAGCTCACCAAAACTTCCTAAGTCAGGGATGGGCAATTATTTTGGCTGGAGGGTCACTTAATGAGTCTTGGTGTCCTCTTGATGGCCTCTCTCTCTTTTGCCCCAATCCCCACACCACCCAGAACTGTAGTACATTCCGATCTCTACTCTGTCTGGAGCTGCAGCATGCCCTGATCCTCACCCTGCTGGAGCTACAGCATGTCCCGATTCTCACCCTGCCTGGAGCTGTAGTACACCTTCATCCCCACCCCGCCTGGAGCTGTAGCATGCCCCAATCCCCACCCCGCCGGAACTGCAGCATGCCCCAATCCCTACTCCACCTGGGGTTGTAGTATGCCCCAACCTGGAACCTGCCAGCCACATCTGCTGCTTACACCAACACCGAACTGGTGCACTGGAAGCAACCCTGGGTGGGTGCTGGTGTCAGCTGGTGACATGGCAGGAAAATTCTGGGTGGGGACTGGGGCATCCACCCAGGCCCACAGCTAACACTGCTGCATCAGTGCTGGGCAGAAGCAGTTCCACTCACCTGCCCGGTGCAGTGGAAACAGCCTTGCTTGCCTGGCACCGTGAAGTGGCTGGAGCTGGAGCTGCTGGCTGCTGTGGGCCAGATCCCATGAGTTTGTGGCCATCTGCCCTCAGGCCAAATACAATCAGTTGGTGGGCTGGATCCAGCCAATGGGCTGTATTTTTCCCACCCCTGGGTTAGAGAGTAATAACCTACCTGCCTAGGACCTCTGGGCTAGCTGATGGGGATGATTGGGTCTGGGCCTGGAGGAAGTTGAACGTTTCCAGAGAGATGATGCTGGAGTGGGAGGAAAGCTGAGAAGAAAGCTAACACTGAATCACTGCAGTGAAACCCTTGCCCTAGGATAGGAGGTGGCCGGGGGGAGGGTTTTTCAGGTTTTGTTATTGTGTTTAATTTCAGGTACAGAAGTGGAGAGGCTGGTTTCTGGGCCTCACTAAAGAAGTAAAAACAATTTACAGTCAGAGAGAGCAAGAAGTCTGAAGGAAAGCCCCCCTCTAGGCAGCACAGGAAGCCCAACTCCTCTGTGCTGCATGTGCAGCAACCCTCTCCCAGTTATGCATGCTACCCATTTTTAGTGCAACCAGCCCTGGTCCCTTCTTTGCCATGTGTGTAATTTGGGCACTCCGGTTACCAGAAGGGGAGGGGACATGGCAGCTGGGTGAGACCTTTCAGGCTGCATGCCAACTCTTCATGTACTGTAGGCCACCAACTGGACAGCTCTGATCTGGGTTGTGAGAAACCCCATTTTAAGTGCCTGAGAGTCTTCTATACCCTAGAACAGTGTTGCTTAACCTTATTGCCCTGTGGGCTGGATGGGTGGTGTCCAGTCTGTCCATAGGTCAGATCTCACCTGTCGGCCAGATCTGGTATGTGGGGTGGGCAAGCTGGGGACTGATCTGGCTGCATGGGGGAGGAATGGCAGTATTAATTACCACCTCTCCCTGCCACCAAATTTCCTGACCTGTGGGAAACCTTGAGGCTGGATGCCATGGCTCCATGCACCAGATTTGGTCTGTGGGCCAGGGGTTGAGCACACCAAAAAAGGTGTCCTACCCACTGAGCTGGTATGTTTTCTCGAGTGAGTGGCGTATCGATTCATTCCAGTCAGAGGTCCTGTCCCAATCATCATGTCACGAAAACTGGCACTTTTTTGTAAAAAGTTTCAGTTTTGACACCGTTGCTTCCAGGAGGAGGGGAATCCAGCTGTGGCTAGGAGTCTGCAGCCAGGTTCCCACAGCAACGGCCACAGCTGTCTACCAGTGCTGCTGTTTTTAGAATGGGAGAGGGGAAAGGCAGTGGAGGGAGCTTGCTCTTGGGGCTCCCCGGCTGGTGCTGAAGGGTGGGCTGGGTAAGTTGGAGCCCCCCCCCCACTTTGGGGGAGGCTCCAATATTCCTCCCTCCTCATAGGTGATGCATAGGAGGGGCACGTGCCCCCCAAGATTGGCTGCCACTGAAGCTGCCACCGGCTTCTGCGGGCAGTTGCTGCTTGCCACTCGCCCCCCCCCACTGCTGCCTGCAACTGCAGGTGGTCCCCACTTGCCGCCATGGTGCGCCCCCCAGTCTCAGGAGGCACGGTCGTTCATGCCCCGCACTATTGGGGAGCTGAAACCCCGCGGCAATGTCTACCCTTTCCCCTGCTCCCATCCTGAAAACAGGGACAGGCTGGGAGGCAGCCCAGACAAAAGTCATAGAAAGTACTACATTTTGAAACATCTTTATCTAATAACTCATGCAAGGAGAGGTCAGATTTTCACCTGATCTGCCATTTTTTGAAGGTGTTTCCGGCCCTGCACTTGTGTCTGGCCATGGCTACAGACCACTTTCTGTGGCCAGATTGGGGGAGGCGGGAGGACATTGTTCCTTCTGTCTGCACCCTGGCTGGCTTCTATCCAGCTTCAATTTGCGCCTGTGGCAGGTTTGCTCATCCAGGGAGCACCTTCGGGCCGGAGCACCTCCATAGATCACGGGCCATTCAAAGCAAAAGTGGCAAGAAAAGTGGGCACACCCACAAGAACCTCGGCCCCAGTAAATGAATTAAGGAGCAGGACGTGGGGTGCGTGTGTGCCAGCGCAGCCTGTGAACCCAGGGCAGGGTGGCACCAGGAACAGCACGCATCCGGCGGGGCTAGAACCCGCCATCTCACGCCAGAGGCGGCGTGGGGGAGGGCGCGCGCCTGGGGCTGCCGCGGGTG
>NW_005842278.1:13409-28938 GCF_000455745.1 Alligator sinensis
CCACCCCCCAGCGGGCCTGGAGCAGCCTATTCCGGGGGGGAGCGTTCTGAATGCGGGGTTGATGCGCGGCTGGGGGAGCCCGGGTCGAAACCTTCCCTCCGCGGACTGCCTGGCAACTGCGTGCCCCCCGCCCCCGCCATGGCAGCATGGGGGCGGCGGGGTGAGGGGGGCCGGGCCCGGTGTAGGAAGGGGCTGGGCTGGGCTGGGCTAGGCCCGGCTCGTGCCGCGGGGGAGCTGCGGCCTCCCGCTGTGCTCTCTCCTTCCCCCTGGGGGGGGACTTGGCAGTCTGAATGGCCTCTCTCCTGATGAGCAGACTGCAGCGCTGTGCGAGGCATCTCGCTGCGGTTCTCCAAGGACTCTCCCTGCGTTTACACTTTGAAGCACAAGGGCATTTCTGTCCCCCCATCCCAAAATACTGGGGAAACCATCTTACAGAGCGCTGTTTGAAGTGCCGTGTTCCTGTACCACATGCTCTGGTCATCTCCATGGTCAAGTACAAGTTGCTTATTTAATAAGTGAAGGGGTTGCTTGGTTTGGGAGCCTGCCCGGCCCAGCTAGGATGTGTGGCCCCAGGGCTGCATGAGGCCTGCGAGGGATCTGACTCCTGACGGCTGCCTTTGAGGTGCCTGTCTTCCCTGCCTCTGCGTGGCCCTGTGCTGTGTCCTTGCCTGGCTTGAAGGAAAGGCGGGCTGGGCTGTGCCACCACCAGCCCCAGGACCTGCAGCCCTGAATCTAAAGGGCTCTCGCTGTAGTATGAGTGATGCCCAGCCTCTCTCTTGTGTTGCTGCTGGCTTGAGTTTCCTTACGTGCTAGAAATGGTCAGGCATGTAGGGCCCTATCAGGCCCAGCCCTCTGAGGTGGAAAGGTTGAGCGCCACTGTCTTAGGCTGTCAGGTGCAAATCTATTCTGCCATGGCACAGCCCTGTCCTGTGGCCTTGCCCTGCTTGGACCTTGAAGGAAAGGTGGGCTGGCATGTGCTGTTGCCAGCTCCAGGACCTGCAGCCTCAAGTCTGAAGGCCACTCATTCTTGTGTGTGTGTTGTCCAACCCTTTTGTTTTGCTGTTGGCTCGGATCCTGTGATTATGCCATAAAGGAGCTGCACGCTTGCTGCCTTGAGTTTGCTGGGAGCTGCAAACCATTTTGTTGGTACTTGAGACGCATCTTGGATTTCTTAATTTTTTTTTTTTTAACGTCTCTGTCTTTAATGTGAGGTCTTTTGTATGATCCTCCCATCCATTCCCACTCTCCATGTTACTGTTGATTTAGAGCAGGTTAATCCACAAGCTCCTGCTGATAATGTAAACATTGTTATCTTTCTGATATGGTCAGTCTAGTCAAGAAGTTAGAGGCTAAATCACTTAAGCTGTTGCAATCTATACAAAGATGTTTTGGAGCTTTTAGTATGTTAAATTTTGAATTTCTAACTCCCCCCCCCCCCCCAAAAAAAAAAAAAAAAATCTACTGTGTTTTAGTAGTAGCAAGGCTGAAACCCAGGAAACTGAGTTGCTCTTTCTAGCTTTGTTTCTTGATATTAGCAATAGTGGTATTGACACACGGGGGAAATTTTTCCCTGGACCCAAAAGATGGATTTGTGCAATTGTTCTAAACCATTGCACAGGTTTGAGGCAATATGCAACCTTCAGCTTTGTCTTGTAATACCTAGGCAGTAGGCCATTTAAGTTTAAGAGTGAAAATGTTTTAATATCTTTTGTAAAGGTGGTTAATGAGAGATAATAAATCAAACCAGATTATGCCTTTTAACAAAAATGATACATAGATGAAACTATGCATCAGTTTCATTGGAAGACTATTTAAGATGAGTTTCCTTGAAGAGACTCTAGTAATACACTTTCAAAAGGTACTAATCTACTCTTTCTCTCTCCCACACCTCTTCACTTATTAATGTGACTTATACTTCAAGATGGATACAAACATAATTGTGTGGTATTGGAACATGTTGTAGCTGTAACTTAAAATATTTTTCTGTGAGATGGCAGTATTTTGGGATTGGGGGTGGGGGGTGTCCTTGTGATTTGAAAATGTACCTGATGCTTCTTAGATATGAGTAGGGAAGGGCCTTGAATTCAGGGATGATCTTTTGAGAAGCTTGGTGATTAGTGAGATTCCTAGCAGACTGCTGCAATCTGCTCATAAGGAGTATCAGCTTCTTGCTGGTACCCTGACTATTACAAGAGGTAAATGGAGGTCCCTGTAGACTGAGGTGGTCTGTCACTAGCCAGAAATATTTCTCTCCAATCTTTTGGGTCCTATGAGACAATGGGGTTCTCTTACATGCCTCCCTTTCTTGGGATCTTCCACTCTGGATAATTCCAGTTCTTGCTTGACATCTCTTTCCAAATGCTAGAGAGTGTGAAATACACATTCAGGTGCACCTGCTGCTTGCTCCCTTCTCCACAGCCTTCTGAACAACACCTTTGAAACTCTTACTAGCATCATGATACGAGTCTTGGCAGACCTTTTGAAAAATTACATTGGTTGCAGCAGGTGACCTAGGGAAAAACTACTGTAGCATTCTTACTACACTATGACTGATAAAGAGCTAGAAATCTAACTTTCAACAAGTTTCTATAGAGAAACATACTGGGCTTTGTAGAAGTCCCTGTTGTAGGAAGTGTTCACCAGTGAACCTCTTTTTGAGAACACTTCCTCTTCCTTTTTAATAATAACCATCTCCCTTTTCTCAGTCCTGTGTAAGAGTTAGTTGTCCTCTGAATTGAATTGCTTCCTAGTTCAGGCCTCCCTCTTCAATTGGGTTTTTGCCTCCCTTCTGCTTCCTTTTTCTCCCCCCCCCCCCAGTGTGTCAACAGTTCTAACATGTACTTTAACTAAATTTGCCACTTACTGTTGGCACCTTCTCTACCAGTCTATGGTCAGGGTGACTTTTTACTTGTTAATGAATCTTAACTGTTGGGCTAGGGGCAAACATTGCACACAAACTGGTTTAAGTGATTAGAAACTGGCTTAAACCTGTAACAGAACATAAGTTCAGTGCACATAAACCAGTTTCAGCCACTTCTTAAACCGGTTTAAGATGGTAAACCTGGTTGAACGTAGTATCAGACTTAACTGATTTGGGTCAAACTGGTTTATGCAATGTCTGTCCCAGATCCTTTCCTGGCTTAAACTAAATTGGAGTCCCCCAGCATCCCAGATGCTTTGCAGTCCTGGGCTAGGCTGTGTGCTTAGCTCCAGGGGACAGGTCTGGCCCTGTCCTCCTTCTTCCTAGCCAGAGCTCTAGGGGAGACAGAGCAGCAAGGGAAGCCAGACAGACCCTGCTGTGCCTGTAAGGGAGGGGGGAGTCACTACATCTCCCACAGGATAGATCCCAGCTCCACAGACCCCAGTTATGTTGTGTGCTAGCTAATGCAGAACAAAAGAGATGTCTTTGTGCGTCTCCAATTTCACTGGGACAGGCAGACGGAACACTTAGGACTTTTTGGAGCTAATCAACAGGTCAGCTGGTAACATGTCTCCATTCCATACTTGAAAAAGTTGTTAACAAGAGCTTGAGCTAATGAGCGAGACTTTTGTTTTTCTGATGGGCTGATAAACACTGTGGTCTTACCAGCACCCTGCCCCCCCCCCCCCCCCCCCTCGCTGCTTTGCAGCCCTGTCAAGAGAGGGAGATTGAAAAAGCTCAGTATCCTCAATAGATGCATGTACTGTACCCCCCCCCCCCTTGCTTTAGCACAATACTGAGTGCTAGCCTGGGGCTGGGGGCTGGCAACACTCCCACCCTTTGAGCAGGGAAAAGCCTGAGACAGTATGCAGGCTGTGGTGGGGGGTTTACACTGTTCCTTAATCGGAGCCTCCTGTCTGGCCACATACCCCCTCAGCTCAGTGCTATAGAAGGCAAGGGAGGGCTGCTCAAATGCCCTGCCCTCAACTTCTAGCCTGAGCCACTGCAGCATGTGCCTGCATTTCTGGAATGAAGACTAACCTGCAAAGACTGAATCAATTCAGACTCGGGCTTCTTGAATGAATGTTCCTAGTTTTCGAGAAAATAACTTTTTGGAGCTTCTGGCAGTACCAAACTGATTTAGTTAACATCTTAAATGAAAAAGATTTATGAAATCTTTATTTATGAAAAATGAAAATGCCAGATTTTTGATGGGCAATTGGTTAGTGTCACTATAAATGTAAGTATAGGTTTAAAGTAACAGTTGTACCACTTTTTTCAGAAATGGAAAGCAATTTCAAATTTGCAACTTAAATGGCTTCCTATTTATAGGGAAGCCAGGATGAATTTGAGAAAATGAAGATCCTGAGGTTTTTTGTATTTTAAAATTTAATCATTCAATTTTTAATGATGTCACTTTTTTTTTTTTTTTTTAATAATGATTGCTTCCCCCCCCTCTTTTTCCCCCCCCCCCCAACCCAACCCAACCAAAACACCCCCTAATTAGATCCTGCCAAAACGCCTTGCTGTCTAATTGAGGTGATTGCATGGTGGGCACTCATTTTGTTGACTCTGTAAGTGGGCATTGAATTTGGTGCTAGCTGTATCCTTCACATCTTTGTGGAAGGGGCTTCTGAATTCTTAAGTTGTTCTCCATGTCTGTTTTATGTCTTGGTACTTCATTGCTTTCCCACTGTTTCCTTTTAGGGATGATGCAGGATTGAATTTCTGGAAGTAAACTCTGCTATAGCAACAGTTGCTCAGAGGTTACCTTTCCCTCCTGAGATTACTGTGCTTCTCTGACCACAATAGCACTAGGAAGGGCTGGAGCTACTGAGGAGGCAGCAGCTGCTGAGCTGAGGGTGGGGAATTGTCTGTATAAAAATATATATTTGTGAGGGAATACTAACCGAGCAGTGATTTGGGGAGAGACTTCTTGTTTTATCCATTCCCTGGTAGTGGTAGTGAGGGGAAATCATGCTTAGAGAGAAGTGATAAGCTGATTTGGGACAGACTTCTTGGCTCTTGAGGGACTTGGTCCTGCATATTCTTGGCCATCCTCTCTTCAAGCACAAGAAATCTGACTGGAAACCTTGGGAATCGCGCACAGAATTCATGTGTTGTTCTGCTCTGAATACTAGCAAGTGATTCTGTCTTAGCTGTCAAATATAACCAGTTCAGCAAAAGACTGTCAAAATTCCCAACTGGCTCTTCCTGTGGAAACCTCTTTGTGTAAATATTTTCTTAATACAATGGCTTCTTGGATCCTCAGTGGAATTTTTGCTCAAAATGAGACTTGTCATTCCACAATAAGAGTGGCTGGGATGTAGGAAACTCATGTTTAGGTCCCAGCCCTTCTTGGTATTGAGACCAGAAACATGAGGCTTTGTCCCAGGCAAGTCCTATCAGCCTCCCCCCACCCAACATGATTTAGGCAGCTTGTCTGTCGGGGTGTATAAAATTAATTTAATTTTATTTCAGAGCAGGAAAAGGAGAGGGAAATTTTTAAAATCTAATGGAACAAATGTTAACATACAGAACATCATTAGTAATTTCCTTAATAGTTTCACCCTGCTGTACTGAAATGTCTTGAAACAGAAACAGTTTGGTTGATTCTGTTCAAGGAAAAGCAATGCAAAGTACTCTATTTTAAGTACATAGCTTGTGGATTGAAGAAAGGTAGATTTGCAGAGTACCAGGGCCCAAATAACAAACCAAAAGTAGTAAGCATGCTGCTTTTAGCTCAAAGGTGGGAAATGGAGGTTGGTTGATTGTTTTGTTGGTGGGTAGCTTTTTTTTTTTTTTTTATATACAACTTTTGGTATTTAGCCAATTGAAGTACCTTATTCCCATAATGCAGCTACATTTCTCTTTGTTTGCTGCCACAAGGGGTTAATAAGCCAAAGATTTAGTGAGTGTACTTATACTTAAAATATCTTCTAGTGGTATTGTTAGGTATGATGCGGGTGGAAAACATTACCTATAGATTGGTTTGGCTGATTCTGTTAAAGGAAAGAACCATATAGAGTTCTCTGTTCTAAGTACATGGCTTCTGGACTGAAGACAAGGCTATGTTCTTACTGCATTTCCATATAAGCAATAGCTTATGCCAGGAGCCGGCAGCATTTTGTGCTGAGCTAGTGTAGTGTAGCTGAAATAACCCAGCCAGAACTGAAGGTGGACTGCCTGGCCACTTGGCTATGGTGCGTTGCAGTGCAGTGTGGGTGAAGGCCCCCTTCCCTGCTCAGTGGGCTAGATCTAATGGCTTCATGGGCTGCATTCTGCCTGTGGGCCATAAATTGCCCACCCTGGTTTAGGCATATCCTGAGCTAAGCTTTTTGTGCTTCTCCTGAGGCTCTGTACCTTGTTTCTGAAAGCACGATTCATCAAAGCTGATAGAACCTAATTGGTACAGGGCTGCTTTGGAAGCCTTGGAACTAGCTGCTAGTCAGCCTTGCTAATTATGTTGCTAAATGGAATAGTTTGGTTATAAAGCTAGTGAGGTTATGTATTTAAACAACTTGTACACTGTAACAAATAATTGATGTTCTGTTGCAGCGTAAAATATGGGTAACGCATTTCAGTTCTACATAGAACAGAAAGTTATTTTAATTGTCAGTTGCTCATTCTTCCTATGATTCTCTTGGATGAAATCTTTAAGTGTGAGATTGGGGAACAGTGAACTATTTTTGGTTTATGTTTTACAATTGATACGATGCTCATAGCTACACTTCATCCTCAAGAGCTAGACACAGCCTGGCTGAGCTGAGTTTGGGCAACGTGGAGATGCTGGTGAATTGAGTAGAGAGCAAAGGAGAGTAGCATGGGACTTTCTGACAAGTCATAGCTGCTCTTTTTGTTGGGTGACTACTCTGCTGTGATATTTTTTTAAACAGTTTATAATCTCAGGAATGCTCCACAAATGCACCGTAATCATTGTGTTCCAGTTTAACTACTAAACTTAAAGGTTGATCTAATACCAACTGATTTGAGGATGTAGGCAGGACTTGTTTAATACCTTATTGGACCAACTGTATATTTAGAGATATTGAAAAGACAAGCTTTTGGGCATAAAATATCTTTGCACATCTGGAAAAAAAAGCAAATGCATCAAGCTAAATATTGAGTAGAAGGAATTTTTTATAATCATTTTGTGTTGATCCAGTTGTAAGCTGATCTAAAGAGAGTTTGTCCATAAACTAGGAACAGCTCTTTTTTGAGGTGGGGATGGTATGGGTTAACCATTTACTTTAAAGAAAAAACAAAGGTGGGTTGTGTTACCCTAACAGCTCTTATAGTCTCCCTCTCTCCCCCTTCCCACATATTCAAATGATCAGGAACCTGATTCACTTCTGAAGAATGTTTTGTTGTAAGCGCTCATTCTTGAAGGTGTGAGAAGTTCCTGAAACTTTGTTCTTGATGATGTTACTTCAGTATGCCTCTAGGAACCTCAGCTGGTACAAAATGAGTCTGAAATGTGTATAGCTCAGTGAGCACAAGTTCTGCTTGTGCTAGGGAACTCTTGCATATACCGGAAGTACAAGCTGTCCTGTGTTTCCACATGGCTGCAGCGTCCAAACCAGTGTCATCTACATTAGCTCAACAGTGGCCCAAACTTAAGTTCTGTCCTAGCTTAAAAACAAAACAAGAAAAACCTTTATTGAAGTGTAGTTGAAATACAGACAAGGAAGCTTTGTAGAATACTGAAGATAATATGACCTTGATAGGACAGCCACAATTTCTTAAAAGTAACTTTGTTTGCACAAGGCCACTTCAGTTTTTGTGTGAAAGTTAATGTCATCTGTGGAATGCTGGGAACTTTGGATTTGGTTCTCTAGCTTTGTTAATGAATTCAGTTGCTATTCCATTTGTCAGTCTGTGTTAATTGCTTCTGAAATTGGTAGCTCTACAGCACTATGGTACCAAATGTTAGCAAGAAATGGGTGGTAAGCGGTCTTAGCCAGACTGCCTCAGAAGGGCAAAACTAATGCAAATCTTCACTCCCGTTTTAACATGAACTTAATACAATTTACATCCAAATTAACTTCCAAAAGTAGTTTTGAAAAGTAACTTCCAAACTACAAAGTATGCTGCTATTAAATACCCCCTCTCCCTCCCCCCAATCTAGATTTTGTGTATATAGTTGGCAAGAATTAGTATTTCCTATAGTCTTGAAAGTGAATCAGAAAGTAGGAAATGTGGAGGATCTGGGGGATGGGTGGAGATGAGGAAGTGAGTTTTGCGTATTGCCTGACTGGCCAAGTTCCAGGACTGTTTTGTGCTTATGTTCATTTGGCATAGTCCAGACATGTAAAAATCTTCTTGCCTCATCATGGTGACCATTGTTTCTTGAAGAGCCCTTGCATTGCTCTCCCTCACAGGGATCCTGGTTTTCTCTGATTAAGAAATTGCAAAATATCTGATTAAAACCCCCAGACTCTGATTTTAAAATTGTAAATATACCAATAAAACATTATAGGTATCAACTGAACATATATATATTGCCAGTAGGTCAAGGGAAGTGATTATTCCCCTTTCTTCAGCACTGGTGAGGCCACATCTGGAGTACTGTGTTCAATTTTGGGTTCCCTCTACAAAAAGGATGTGGACAAATAGGAGAGAGTCCAGTGGAGGGTGATAAGTGGTGAGGGGGCTAGGGGACATGACTTATGAGGAAAGCCTGGGGGAATTGGGCTTATTTAGTTTAGAGCAGAAGAGACTGAGAAGGGACTTAATAGCAGCCTTCAACTACCAGAAAGTTTGAAAGAGGATGGAGCTAGACTGCTCTCAGTGGTGGCAGATGACAGAACAAGAAGCAATGGTCTCAAGTTGCAGCAAGGGAAGTTTAGGTTGGATATTAGGAAGAATTTTCTCACTAAGAGGATAATTAAAACACTGGAACAGGTTACCTAGCGAGGTGGTGGAAGCTCCATCTTTTGGGGGTTTTCAAAACCTGACTAGACAAAGCTTGGCTGGGATGGTCCTGCTCTGAGCAGGAGGTTGGACTAGATGACCTGAGGTTCCTTCCAACCCTAACTTTCTATAATTTCATTTTAAAGCAATTTGGAAGTCTACCGGTGTCTTGATCACTATACTGTAATTAAAATAAATCCTAAATACCAATATATTTTGGTATTTGATTTTTGGGTTTTTTATCATGAAGAATCAGAGCTCCTCCAGCGTCCTTAGCTCATGGAATACAGGTCCAGATCCCTCACTTCCCACAGTCCCCTGCTGGAGGGGGCCCATAGCTGCTATGGCTATGGGGTCAGGGACCCAGGTCCCCCCTGCTCCCCCTAGGACTGCACGTGCATTGGGGAGCCAGCCAGCCTCCCCCTGTTCCCTGGATGAGCCACCTGCACCCCCATCCTGCTCTCTGCTGGGACCCTGCAGTTGTACATTCTGGCCCACACACTGCCTGGTTGGGCAGTAGCCCCAGCCCCAACCCTGTCCAACTCACTCCCTTACTATTGGGACCCCTATCCCACCCCCTATCCCCCAATTGGGCTTACCTGCGGGAGCTGCTCTCCAGGCTGGTTGGTGGCCATGTGCATATACTTCCATGTGGCACCCCCTGCCTGACCACACTCTTCCTGCTCCCCCCCCCCCAGCCCTTTGCAGGCTGGAATTTTGCCAGCCTGCAGAGAGCTCTCTGCAAAATCCACAGGTTTGTCCATTTTTAAAAATGAGAAATCTGCATATTTTTTTTTTTTTCTGTGGGAAGTGGAAAACCCAGATCTCTGCTGATTTAGGTTACTCAGTTAATTTAACTTTGGATCAGAGATGCACATGCTGTACTTGGTTCATGTATTACTGGTTTCATATTGGGATTCTACATCCAGGTGGTCAGTTCTGGCTCTTTGAATAATGTATTCACAAAATTTGCTTGCTTGGTCAAACCATACAGTGAGTTCTCCCACTGGTACAATTAAACAAGCTTGGTTAAATGTACAAAATTTGAGTTCTGTGTATGGTAAGATCCTGTATACAGTACTTATAGTGGTACAGTGACATCACATGATGTTTAATATGTGCATGTTTCCCCCTGCCCCATCACTTTGATAACTTTTATGTTTGGCTTTTTCTTTTAAAATTTTACTTGCTTGCTCTCTCTTTTTTTTTTAATTTTACTTATTTATTTTTTTTTCCATATAGCACTCCCCATCCCTCCCCTCCCCTCATCTTTTTCTCCCCCCCCCATTATTAATTTATTTATTTTTTTTATTTATTTATTTATTTTTTTTGGTCCTCCTTTAAGAGATCTTAGCACTGAAACTTCTGTTAGAATTGCAGGATGAAAATCACCTTGTCAGTTAGGGCAGGCAGAAGATAGATCTCCTTGGAGAAATAGGAGCTTTCATAGACGGTCTGCTTTTGTCAGATGCTCAGAATACATCTGACAAAGTAGACTCAGCTTTCATAGACAGCATCTGTCTATGAACCTAGTTAGGGCAAGGTGGCACTTTACAGACTACCTTCTGCCTGACTCCAGACCAGTGTGACTGATGGCCTTGAATAAAAACTCATTGCAGCTCATAATGATATCAAGAAAACCTCTGACTCGGTAGAAGGCTGTCTTTGGAAAATCTAGCCTGTCTTCTACTTGACTTCAGACTAACACTAACTTTTTGGAAAACTGTCACCAAGGTGGAGTCCAAGCTGTTTCTAAATAGATCTGGGAAGCCAGTCCTGTGATTTGAGAAGACTTCTACATTCTGTTTTTACAGTAGATTTTTATAGTTTTGTTACCTAGACATTCACAGAGATCTTTTGTTTTGAAGCAATGAGTTAAATATTTCTGCAATGGCTGTGAAAGCAAACAGAGTGCTTTTGTATGCTTCATAATAGCACTTGCTCAGCCTTGGACACTAGAACCTTTTTTATTGAGAGAGGAAACGTTGGCTAAGATATTGGAGCTTTTGTCTGGGTTTTCTTTAAGTGCCTGGAGAGCTGTAACTCTGTCATGGGTTCAGAGAACCTGATTGAACAACTTCATGCTGAACAGAGGTTTGTGACTTTCTGAATTTATTAGCATTGGTTAAACCTGTTGCTTATGAATACAGGACCTGCATTTAAGCTTTACCAACATTTGTTTTTTCTGTGGCCATTTTCTTCAGAAACTTTTTCCAGAGAATAGGGAACAACATGGCTAAGAAAATAATTACTTTGCTCCTTAAAGTTTTTAAATCCTGTACTTTCAATGGGAGTAAACCAGGTAGCCAGATGGTCCAGATCATTCTTGCTTCAGATCAAGAACTCTTAAGAAAATGCTTATGAATCTCTTGCACCTGTCAGTCTCTCTTCTTTTTTTCTTTCATGTGTCTGCCCCCTTCTGATGTGGTAAGTACTAATGTAGAGGGAATTTTAGTGCTGTCAGGTCTTAATTTGACCCTAGCAATGAACGGCTGTGTGCACAAGGTACTGGGCAATTCACAGAATATTTATTACAGACTTAATATTCCTTCATTTATGAGAAATACTCTATTTTGCCTCCAAAATAAACTTTTAATTGGGCATGGCTAGCCTGTGGCATAGGCAGCCTCTACATATAGTATGTGGCAGACTTGGAGGGGCAGGCAGCATAGTGACTGGTAAGGCAGGGAGCAGAAATCAAAGTACTAAACATAGCTGAGTACAGGGAGCAGAAAGCTGAGCAGCAGGTCAGATAAAGGAAAGGGCATTTGAGGAGGAAGAGTTACTTTCAAGAAGATTACCTGCTCCCTTCCCACCTGGTTTTAAATAATATTGGTGAAAAAATGAATGCCAACCTCAATTCTGCCTCTTTGGGGTACTTGGCTAGGCTGGGTTGGGGTGTGTGTGTGTGGTGTTTGTATTTAAAAAAAAAAAAAAAAAAAAAAAAAAAGTTGAATCACATTCTATCAAGTATACTGTATGCACAAGCTGGGTTAGATAAGGGTCTGTAAGCAACTAAATGCCACTTGCTTACTGCAGGCTTGGCTTGACACTTAAACTGTTTTCTGCATTTGAATATCCGAAGGGAGCTTGGCTTCAGTTTCACAAACCAATTCCAGACTTTTTTTTAACATCAACGGGTTGGAATCTTTAGGGCAGATTTAGTGGTTTGGATTACAGGACTATTGGCATAAATTGATTTCAAGGGGAGGTGGGTTCCTAGATATAGAGCAAGGGTTGGCAAACTAGGACTGGATCTGTTTAGTGGAGAGCCTGCATCTGACCAGTCAAGGTCTGGTTGGGGTGGCTGCTAGGTTTTGTTTCTTTCTTTTTAAGAGCTGTATGTTTAAAGTTGCTACTTAGGCTCTTGCTCTGTGCCCTTGCCACTGAATTTGCTGTTCCCTGTTAGTGTTTGCCATGCCTTTTGGTGGCACCTGGTAAACAGAAGGGCAGAATAAGGGGGAAGTTGGGAGCATCAGGGGATTGGCAGTGGCCGAGTTGCAAGTGCCACAAATTAAGCTTCAGACCCACCTCAAATGGGCAGAGGAAGGAGATTGCCACTCTTAAGCTCCTGCTCTGCTTTTTGCTCCTTTCGTAATATCTTGTGTGCTAGATGCAAAGGCTGTCTGTGGCATTTGTGCCACCACTTGTTGACTGCTCTGGTCCAGGAGTGGCTGGGGGAACCAGTCACAGCCAGAAATACCTTCTATTCCTGGAGTTGAGGTAGCTTTTTTTTCTTACTGTGTAGAATTAAAAGGGGATTGGAGAGGCAAGAGGAGGCTGTTTTTTGGCCACTGGCATCATGTGTTAGATCTGGGAAGTATCTGTGGGAAGCCTATAATCTACATCTTTTTCCCTTCCCTGGAAGGGGAGTGGGTAAACTTCAGGTTAGGATTGCTAGCATTATTGGTTTCCTAGACAGTTGCTTGGAAATCAGAGTGTAGTGTACTATTGCTACTCTGGCAACAAAGTCAGCCAAACCTTGGAATGGTCAGCAACTCTTTGGGTTGCCAGCAGTTTTCCAGAAAAATGCTGGTGGGACAAGGGAAATGGTGACTTTTTTTTTTCTCTTCCCCCAAATATGAAATACATCTTAGTCACCATCTGATGAAGTAAGCGTGGGCGCTCAAAGCTCCATCTCTGATTCAGTCGAGGGGAGATTTCTACCTTTTATAAATGGATTTCAGACTAACATAGCTCTCTGACTAGTAAAGGACCTCTCTTGTTGAGCCCCAGCTCAAGTCTGGGATCGTGCCCGGTATGCAAAAGCCAATAAAGATACCAGGGGTGAAAGTATAAAGATTTATTGCTAGCAATACAAGGTGCAAGCGGAATAATTTCACGTAACAAGATTCTTAACACACAGATTCTTAATTCTAAGCATCTTTTATACAGGAGTATTGGACCTTCATAAGCATTCTTGTTTGCTAATTGGTTATAAGGGAGTGACGCAAGGAGTTCTTTACTGAGCATGTCTCTATACCTGTGTTTTAGCTATGTATCTCATTTCCATACATGTATGTTTCATTAGCATACTTTCTCCCCACCTAGGGGTGTGAATCTTAATATTTAAATCAGCTCTTTGCCCTACTCCACTAATTCTATTTTTGTTTTCAAGTCTCCTTTATCTAAGACTGTCTTCTCCTTATCATTGCAATTGAGCATTAGTTACAGAACAGAGACTTTTGCTTGGGCTATGTGTAGTGGTTTCTAGGTCAAACCTAACATTTTCCCCCTCTGGAGCATTTTTAATTATTTTTATTATAATTGCTCCACTCAATTTGTTTCAACACAAACCTAGTATTCTCAGCTTTCTTCGTTTGTAAAATCATTTGATTCACCTTAGGTCTGAAGATAGATAAGACGACAGGTGAACATTGTATACATAGGATATTTGATTGGTCTTGTTACAAAGGATTCTTCTACCTTGGTTCAATTTGAAGCAATTATTAGTACAATTAACTATTAGGAAACATTCAGAAGCATTAGCTGTTGCCTGAACCCGTACGGAAAACATGTCTCTATTCTTCTCTTTTACAATAGTCCCCCACTTATATATATTCTGATATGTACTTTTCTTCTCTACATTCTTCAGCATAGTATAATTTTGTAAAATTTTTAAAGGGGTTGGTACTGCGATTAAGCATGAGGTAAAAACCAGGTGAGCATTGATCCCTCCCGCTAAGCAGAAGTCCGTTCTATTTAAAATTTCCCGGGCCAGATAAATCCAGACATTTTCCTGAGGGTCAAATTTTTGTTGTAAAAGGGTTTCCCCTCCTATAAGTAGGAGTGGACAGATCAGGGTGCCCCACAATAAAACCTTGAACAATTTCATAATAAGGCTTATAAAACTTAATCAAAGATTGTCAAATTATTCAAAGTTCCTTTCTTTTGAATAGGAATTTCAAGTCTCTTATTGGCTCCACCTTCCACTGTTCTCTGTCTCCGGTCCCGGAGTCTGCAGGGATTCCTTCTTGTTCTGGTCCAGCCACCGGCTTTAGGCGACTGGAATGTATCCAAGTCTTGATTCCTTCGAGCTTTGCGGCCGTCGGGGTCGTTAGAAGTACCCTATATGGGCCTTTCCATCTGGCTCGAAGTGGTTCCTCGTTCCAATCTTTCACAAGGACGTAACTCCCAGGTAATAATCGATTTCCCAGGGCAGGATACTGGTCCTGTGTCTGCAGCACGTCCCGTACCTGCTGATGGATGGAAGACAAAACAGAAACCAAGGACCATACATATTCTCTAATCATTCCCTCTCCTAAAACATGTAACTGTTGTTCAGTACCCATGGGCAGACTCAGAGGGTAAGGCTTACCATACATTATTTCAAACGGGCTTAATCCCAATTTAGAATGTGGTGCGACCCTTACTCGTAACAGGGCCAAGGGTAGGGCCTCTGGCCATTTGAGTCGAGCTTCTTGGCAAATCTTTGCAAGGTGTCTTTTTAAGGTCTGATTCATACGTTCCACCTTTCCACTGGACTGAGGTCTCCAAGGGGTGTGTAAATGCCAGCTGATTCCCAGGAACTCAGAAACCTTCTGAGTAATTTGTGCAATGAAATGTGGGCCATTGTCTGACCCTATTCCTTTTGGAAGTCCGAAGCGAGGTATGATTTCTCGTAGGAGTGTCTTGACTACCTCCCGGGCTTGGGCAGTCCGACATGGGAAGCACTCAACCCAATTAGAGAAAGTGTCCACAAAGACAAGGAGATATTTTATCTCTTGTTGCCGGGGCAACTCAGTAAAATCCACCTGCTATTCTTCTCCTGGCCCATTGCCTATTCTCTGATGTCCTGAAGTTTTTCTTCTCCCTCCTTATGGGTTATTTCTCTGGCAGACCTCACATGTCTCTGATACCTCCTTGGCAGCCTCTCTTAATCCCACTCTAGTTACATAGTAACTGATCCATCTTACCAGGGCCCTGGGTCCGTAGTGGGTACCATGATGAGTGCTCTTTACTACCACATGAACCCAGGCAGCTGGGATGATAATGCGGCCATCCCTTGCTACCAGCCACCCGTGCTCCCCCTTCTTTGCTTGAAACTCTTTTATCAATTGTTTGTCTCTCAGATTTGGCCTTGAAGAATAAACAGCTTCCAATGTTTGCAGGCAGTCATGTACAAGATCTGGTGTGTCAGCCATAGATGGCAGCAGTGTTGCTGGATTTACAGTGCGAAAAATGGCCAATTTTTTT
>NW_005842278.1:32853-42720 GCF_000455745.1 Alligator sinensis
AAGAGACATAAACGCTTGTGCATACATCAATTCCTCCCATTTACCATTCTGCCGGCAGAACAAAATCAATTGTAAGATAGTATTATAATTAACACTTCCCTCCGGAGGCCAATGTTCTTGATCATCTAACTTATAGTGTGGCCATGCAGTTTCACAGAAGAATTTAGCTTTCTTCTTAGTCATAGGATCTCCACCAAACTCTGCCCAATGTCCCAATGCACAAGAGAGGGGGGTACATTTCCTAACCTTACTGTTAATAGTACCCATCTCAGGGCTGCCTTCCCGGTCCTGACCGTCCGACTTACCTGGGATCCAGGGATCTGTTCTTAGTCCTCGTCCTCACAGGGGAAAAATCACTGGTCTTGGACTCGGGCCAGATAGAATACTTACAGAGATAATCCCAGGCAGGCGTGCTGACGGTAGGCCTTATGCCCTTTCTACCCTCTCACCCAGGTGCCTGTTACTGATACTTTCACTCTATGGCTTTGCACCGTTAGGCTACTGCCGCCTCAGCGATCCAGCTCCCCCTGAAACAAAAGTCTCACCGGGAAAAGAGATCCCGGGGCGCGCCTGACATTTGATAAGGAGGAGCTGTGTCTGGTCGTCAGCTAGTCCGGGCAAAGTTATCTAAGGCAGTCCCATCTGGGGTGCCAAAAACTGTTGAGCCCCAGCTCAAGTCTGGAATCGTGCCCGGTATGCAAAAGCCAATAAAGATACCAGGGGTGAAAGTATAAAGATTTATTGCTAGCAATACAAGGTGCAAGCGGAATAATTTCACGTAACAAGCACACAGATTCTTAATTCTAAGCATCTTTTATACAGGAGTATTGGACCTTCATAAGCATTCTTGTTTGCTGATTGGTTATAAGGGAGTGACGCAAGGAGTTCTTTACTGAGCATGTCTCTATACCTGTGTTTTAGCTATGTATCTCATTTCCATACATGTATGTTTCATTAGCATACTTTCTCCCCACCTAGGGGTGTGAATCTTAATATTTAAATCAGCTCTTTGCCCTAGTCCTCTGATTCTGCTTTTGTTTTCAAGCCTCCTTTATCTAAGACTGTCTCCTCCTTATCATTGCAGATGGGCATTAGTTACATAACAGAGACTTTTGCTTGGGCTATGTGTAGTGGTTTCTAGGTCAAACCTGACAATATGAAAGGACATCTGACACATGGCTTGAAGTGGACTTGGATCCAGAGGCTGACTTCAGAAGATCACAGTAGGGGGCTGAGGCTGGGGTACATATTGCTCTTAGTCCTGTATCCAATTTATAAATAGTCTTTAGATGTTGGAGTAAAGAAATACTCAAACTTTTGACTTTGTGTCAGTATCAGCCCAGTTAGTGTGGGAGGAGGTAAGGCAGGCAAGTCCCTTCAAGGTTGTTGCTGTATCTGCATCTTTAGGCTAGGGACAGACATTACACACAAACTAACTTAAGTAATCAGAAACTGGTTTAAACCTGTAACAGAACAGATGTTCAGTGCACATAAACACTTTTGAACATGGCTGAAACCGGTTTGAGATAAACCTGTTTGAATGTAGTATCAGACTTAACTGATTTGGGTCAAACCAGTTTATGTAGTGTCTGTCCCAGACCCTTTCCTGGTTTAACTTAAACCAGAGTCCTCCAGCATCCCATATGCTTTGCAGCCCTGGGCGGGGCTCTTGGCTCCACAGCAGAGCTGGCCCTGCCCCTCTGGTCCCTGGCTGGAGCTCTGGTGCAGACTTGCAGGCATAGCAGGGTCTGCCTGGCTTCCCCCCTCCCCTCTCCCACAACATGGACTGTAGCCAGCATGTGGTATGCTAGCTAATGCTGAGAGGTGTCTGTGTAAGGCAGATAATGTACTGGCTGCTTAATCAACAGGGGATCTGGTAATGTCCCTCCATTCCTTCCCTGGAAAAAAATGTTTAAGAGGAGCTTGAAATAATGAGAGGTTTTTGTTTTTATGGGGTGCTAAATGCTGTTTTCAGCTCCTTGCTTGGCTGGGCAGGAGCAATGAGGGGGGGAACCCCTCCCTAACAGGAGCATCCTGCAGGGGTCTGGCCATGCCCTCCTCGGCTCAGCCCTGTGGAAGGGAAGGGAGGGCTGCTCTAGTACCCCCTGGCTTCTAGCCTGAGCCACTGCAGGAATGTGCTAGCATTTCTTGAGTTCAGAGGGGATGTCTGCACAGTTACAAACCAGTTTAGCCTATCCAGGTTGGACTAACCTGCAAAAATTGATCAGTGTAGGCTGAGGCTTTTTGAATGTCTGTCCCTAGCCTCAGGATCAAACAGATGCACTGTTTACATTCAGCATACAATTTGCATATACCTTTCTGTAACGTCCCCTGTGACTTCTCTAAAATCTGTGCTGTTAAATAGTTTTATAGTAGGTAATGTTTGGCCTAGCTAGGTAAGGATGGCATTGTATCCTCTCTTCCCCCTCAGGGAACAGGATGTCTCCCATAACGTGGGTCTAAAATAAAGCATTATGAACTCACTTTCTGTGCACAGGATACCTGGACATCTCTGAGATTGTTACACTTTTATCGTACAAATAGCTTTCAACTCCTGCTTTCTGCTGGTAGTGCTCACTTATGAACTGGGTCCCTTGCAGCCAGTATTTTTAACTGAAATTAAGGGAAAGAATGGTGAAGGGACCCGAATCCTAAACTGGGCACTAAACTCCTGTCTGTGGGATTGGCCAGGAGTATTGTTTGTGGGTTTTGTTTTAATTTTTGTTGGCTTTTTTTGTAAACCTAATCTCTTCTAATATTCTACCCTAATATAATAGCAGTGAAAATTAATTTTATGCTTCTTACTACTTCTATATTTTTGAAAGCCTAAATTTAGTATTATGTAAACATTCATACCTCTAGATTGAGTATTTATTTATTTATCTAATTTAACACAACTCCAGTGTGCATTGTGTGGGAAGGTGGTGCGTTGTGTGTGTTTTTGTTTTTTTGTTTGTTTTTTTGTGTTTTTGTTTTGTGGTTTTTTGTTTGGTTTGTGGTTTTTTGTTTGGTTTGTTTGGTTTTTTTTGTTTTAGTGGTAAATTGCTTTTAGCACTGTTCATACTTGTTGCAGCTTTTTAAAACTGCAGGGGACATGGCTTTACCATACTAAGGACAGACAGTCAAAAAGCCTGAGGCCGAATTGAATCAATCTTCACAGATTAGTCTAAACTGCATAGACTGAAACAGTAAGCGAATGAAGGCGTTCACTTTTGATTGTGGAAATGCAGCCACATGCCTGCAGTGGTCCAGGCCAGAAGGGGATCTAGGACAAGTTCAATAAACTGACTTAACCTAAAATAAACTATACCTATCCTGGTTCATCTTAAACTGATTGTGGCCATTTTGAAATTGGTTTATGTGCATTGAACTTCTGTTTGTGTAATTTCTGCCCGTAGCCAAAGCATTGGTATATTGATGCACCAAGCATCATTCTAGAAAATGTTACAGTATTTTCTAAATTGGCTTGGAAGAAACATTGAAGAAAAAATGATGATTGATTAGTAAGTCTAATTGTTGCCTTAACTAAGTGAATCTCTAGAGAACCAAGGCAAACATAAGGAATTTAGTTACCATGTCCTCCGAAATTCAAGCATCTTGAATCAAGTAGTAAGATGACACCTTTAAAAGTATGAGGGGAAAAATAGTTTGCATCCCCTGAAAATGCCATGTAACTGTTTGTTCTCAAGGGTGTATTTGTTCTACACAGATAACTGGAATTTCTTATAGGCCTCTGAGTTAGCTTTCAAAGTAGCTAACACTTGGCACAAGATTCATCCTAATCTGTCAAACCTCTCTGGGTAATAGGTGGGCATCTTGCTCTTCTTGAGCACTGCTGCTGCTGCAGCTTCTGTCAGTACCCAAGCAAACTTGGGTATGTCTACACGAACTGCAGTCGTGTCTTTGACTACAGCGCAGGCAATCTGTGCTCCAGGCTGTCAGATTCACCAGCAGTAATGAAAGATGAATATTCATCAAATAGCTTTGATAAGCAAATCTATATCGCTCTGGGTTGTTTTGCAATCTTGTTTCTATTTGCTAATAAGAGTCCTTTTGTTATCAATAGAGTAACTCCACCTAAACAAGCAGTAAGGCTGGCAAGTAGCTTTGTCCAGTCCTCCTTTTTTTGTGCAAGCAAGATGGAAAGTGACAGCTTTTAAATCCATTTCAGAAGTATTTTTGAAGGAAAAATTAGTGCCTGCTCACCTGGCAAAGCATTTTAACTTAGACTCCCAATTTATACATGTGTTTTTTGTGGTGGTTGATAGGCTCTTGCTTCCTCTGTCTGATTGTTCTGAATCTTTCAGAACACAAAGTAATTCTAAAAAATGCTGATGATTATTATAGTGTTTTTTTAACTTTTGACCTCTTACTGCATGTCCACACTTGTCTAGACATGGCCTATGTGGTGCTGCAGACCTGTCTGCATCGCCACACACTGCACATGAAGGTGTTCCCCACATTGCTACCTTGAATTATGTTGTTCTGTGTGTGTGGGGTTTTTTTGACCCCAAGAGGTCCTGGGGTAAAAAACAGGGCAGCACACATGGTGGCAGTATGCATCGTCCAAAACCAGAGCCTGACCAGCTGGAGCCATATTCTAGCTGCTGGCTAGGCTTCCTGCCCTGGGAGGCTCTCAGGACTCCAGGGCAGCCTCCCCTACCCCACCCACAATAACCTGCTGTGCACGTGGCACAGGTATCCCCAGGGAGGGACAGATAGCAGCACAAGGTTTGCTGCTGCTTCTTGTCCCTGGGGATACAAACATCTGTGCTCATCTGGATGTGCCCTTTAACCCCAAATTTGTTCTACTTTAGAAATATATTCTTCTAGTGCAGTTATGCAAACCCAATTTTTTAATATTCATATAAAAGTAATACTTTTAAATTACCAAATATACTTATCTTTTTGGGGATCACTCTACTTTCTCGTTTTTGTCTTAGTTTGTTCTACAGTTCAATCACGTAGCTTAAAAGGAATGGCAAAGGAGGGATACCTTTTTGAACTGTGACCCAGCAGTGGGTCCCCTGGTCCCTTGTCTTCAGTGAGCACATGTGAAGTATCCACATGTTCTAAAGGTGTAGTTGGCCCAAGTTTTAATTGCAGTATGTTGCTCTTTCCTTTGAAAAAAGGAAAAAAAAAAGTCACCTTCTGCAAGTGGCTAGATGCTGCTCCCACCCCCCACACCTTGCAGTTTATCACGATCTGGTCTGTCTCTGACACCCCTATGAGAAATAGCAGCATATCAGTAGAGGAAAAATTAACTTTGAACTCTGGCTCAACCATTAGTTCTGTGTTCGTATCTACAGTTTACACTTCATGCAAGCTACTGAATGATAGTTAAACTTTTTAATGCATGTTAAACTCTCTTTCTTTAGATCATAATGGTATCCATCCCAGAATACTATGAAGGAAAGAATGTCCTCATCACAGGAGCTACTGGCTTCTTGGGAAAAGTGCTTCTGGAGAAGTTGCTACGGTCTTGTTCTAAAGTAAAAGCTGTTTATGTATTAGTGAGACACAAGGCAGAACAGAATCCTCAAGAGCGAGTGGAAGAAATGATCAGCTGTAAGGTAAGTCTCTAAAAGATGGTGCTAGGAAATGCTAATATGGCCACTTCAGAAATGGTGGGAAAGTGTGAACCTCTTGTAACAACTTGTTACAACTCTTCAGTTCTGCTAATGACTTTCTGGCCTCTGCAGCAAAATGCAAAGCCCCATCAAATTTGTATCATTTAAAATTGTGGTAAGGGATATAACTTTAAATAGAAGAGCCACTGTCCATTGTGCATTTTTATCAAAGGGGTTGATTTTGAGGTTCAGAATTCTTCAATCAAGAGGGAAATGCACTGGAGTGATTTGTCCTATGGATACAGTCCAGTAGCGAAATCCCTCCTCTAGAGAAGGGACTGCACTCTAGTATTTTCTTCATGTCTGTACTGCTTGAACTAACTGACTTGGCTACATCCTAAACCAATGTGGCCTTGGTTTGGATACAGTTAAAATTGCTTCTGTCAAGTAAAGCTTCTTGTTATAGCTTTATATGTTTGAATTTGAACCCTGCTGTAGATTTCCACCAAAGGCTTTACCTTGTTCACACAGGTGCGACATAAGAAATTACAGTTAGAAGGAACCTCAGGAGGTTATCTAGGACCATCCCCAACTAGATGATCCCACCTGAAGCTTTTATCTTCCTGGATCTTAAAAACCTCCAAGGATAGAAATTCCACAACCTCTCTGGTAGTCTGTTCCAGTGCTTTACTATCTTCCTACTGAGTTTTTCCTGACATCTAACCTAAACTTCCCTTGCTGCAACTTGAGACCCTTGTTCTGTTCTTGGTGGTGGAAAATGACAGTCTAGCTCCATCCTCTTTGGAACCACCCTTCAGGGAAGGTGGCTGTTTAAATCTCCCCATCCCTCAGTCTTCTCTTCTCCAGACTCAGTAAGCCCCAGTTCCCTCAGCCTGTCCTCATCAGTCATGTGCCTCAGCCCAATAACCACTCTTGTTGCCCTCCACTGGACTCTCTCTAATTTATCCACATCCTTTCTGTAATGGAGGGCCCAAAACTGAACACAGTACTCCAAGTGTGGCCTCCAGTGCTGAATAGAGGAGAATAGTCACTTCTCTTGATCTTCTGGCAATGCTCCTACTAATGCAGCCCAGTATGTTAGCCCTGTTGTCTCGTATCCAGCTTATTGTCCACTGTAACCCCCAGGTCCTTTTCTGCAGAGCTGCTGCTTAGCCAGTTGGTCCCCAGCCTGTACCAGTGCATGGGATTGTTCCATCCAAAGTGCAGGACTTTACACTTGTCCTTTATTGAATTTCATGAGATTTTTTTTTGCTCATAGAAAACATAATACCTGGTCATTCAGGTTGGGGAACGAGTAACAGTTAGTTGTGATGCTCTCCACCCATTGTTTGCTTTTCTTGTTGATAAAGAAAACTGGCATTCTGCTTGGGCAGAACTCTGACTTTGGAGCTGCTGGAATAAGCTATGCTGGCATTTCAGTAGTACAGTTGAAGCTGTGGAGCTCTAACCACCTCCATCTCCATCACAGACTTGTTACTAGCCATTCATGCCTCCATATAATCCTACTATGGGATCTGCATTTTAGAGTTTGAGTGGGTTTGTTTTAAAACCCCCCCCCCCCCCCCCCCTTAATCAGTGCTGTTTGTGTAACTGAAGTTTTGTCAAAACAACTGCAGGGGTGGGGGGCAGGAGGCTGTCTGCTCCTCTTCAGCCCTGTATGCCAATGTAAGATGAAGATATTTGTTGTAGCCATGTTGATTTAGAGGCATGAGCAGACAAAGCTCTTGGAGTAGAGGTCATTATCTCTTATTAGACCAACTAGATAGTTGCAAAAAAATTGGCAAGCTTTCAGGCCCAAATGTCCTTTGGCAGGCAAAGGAGAATTAAAAGACTGTAAAATTTCTCCCAGGCATTTGTATGAAGTTCTGTTTGTACCTGGGAGAAATTTTAGTCTTTGAATTCTCCTTTGCCTGACAAAGGGCATTTGGGCCTGAAAGCTTGCAAATGTTTTTGCAACTATCTAGTTGGTTTGTCAGGGACTTACCAGATAAGGCTGGGGTCCATGTCTCTTGCATTCCTTGCTTGTCTGTGCCATCTGTAAGTTACAGATGAGGATATCCTGGGGCTAGTGCCTTTTTAGACTACATTCTCTTGCCCACCATGACCTGATGAAATGAAATGGGGAGGAAGAGTCTACAGATCAGTACAATCCTGGGATACTCTAGGGGATTTTTTTTCTGGGGGCTTCTCTTTCTGCTACACCCCTTGCCCTTACCACCATGTTGATGCTGTTTATTTGTTCAGATATAGGGGTCCCTGCTTAGAGTCTGCAGGGCTGGCTGATCCCTTCTCACAGGACTCGCATTTACAATAGTCCAAGCCTAAGGTCCTTAGTCCACTTCTGTTCCTATTCAAGGACCACCACAAAATACAATGTCCTGTCTTTTGGCCTATCCCACCACCCTCATTGACAGGTAAATTTGACAGGCTTAGTCCAGTGTCCCTTAAGACTAGGTTACAGTCCAATAAAGGCATCACTGAAGATGCGTTTTCACTACAAGAGCAGTCAAACAAAAAATCTATTATCAACTCATTAAGGACACTGTTGGTACCCTTGTTAGCACTCTCTCCCCGAGAGGCTCAAAGGACCAGACTGCACTTAAACCCCCCGCAACAATAGAAAGAAAAAAATAATCAGGACTTGCTCAGCTAGGTTTTCAGGTTGTGTCCCCATTGTTCCCCACTTGCTCCTTCTCCTGGTCACAGAGCCAATCTCTTCAGGCTTGTGTTGCAGCCCTTTTTGTCTGCTGCTGGGTTGGGCTGGCTCACAGGTGACTGGCGTGGTGCCAGCTGTTCTATCTCTATCTCCCAATTGTTGGTAACACTCTGCTCTGCTGGGATGGCTGCTTCCGGTCCCAGCTGCCCTGGAGCTTCCTTGCTTCCGATCTTCTCTGTTCCCACCTATAATGTGCCAGCTCAAAAGAGCCAATGCTGGGTTTCCTCCTTCAATCCGGAGGAAATGCCATTTAGAGAAGCATCGACACAGCAGTATCCAGGCATGCAGGGCCAGAGCCCTCGGGTAAGTCAGTCTCCTGATCTGCCACAGCCCGTGCTGGCTCGTATTCTTTTTTCACTCCTTCACACGGTCTAACAAAAGATATCGCCTCTACCCCAAGATTTGTGTCTGTAAGACAAGGGCCTTCCCCCTGCTTTGGGGAAAGTTTGGAGGCCAGGGGGAACCTTATCATATGTATTTACCTGAATACAGGATTATTTCATTTTCATTACACCACTGCATATACTTAACGAGTAATGAACATGGCACAGCTTTGTATAAGTAGAAGAGACTTGTCTGTCTTTTTACATATGCTGAAGTAGAAATCTAACTGCTTGTCTCTATTTATTTATTTATTTATTTTTAATGTAGTAATGTAATTTTATTTTGACAGCTCTTTGACAGATTGAGAGAAGAACAACCAGACTTTAAAACAAAAATAATAGCAGTT
Source organism: Alligator sinensis (assembly GCF_000455745.1). Taxonomy (NCBI): domain Eukaryota; kingdom Metazoa; phylum Chordata; order Crocodylia; family Alligatoridae; genus Alligator; species Alligator sinensis. The sequence continues at coordinate 41,891 of NW_005842278.1, forward strand.
ACTAGTGAACTTACACAGCCTGAACTGGACCTTAGTGAGCAGGACAAAGAAACTCTCATAGACTGCATTAATATTGTATTCCATTGTGCAGCTACAGTCAGATTCAATGAAACATTAAGGTGAGTGTAAACCCTTGTCTCAAACTGAAGCTATTATATTGGATTGCTACATTGGTCTTTAAAGGGACACCATTTAACTCTTCCATAAAATATTGCAAGCAAGAAAATTCTATTGAAGCACTCATGGCAAGTTTTCACTTTTATAGTTTGAGACATTTTTAGCTGGGGAGTAAGGGGAGGGGGAACTATTTTTCTTTTCTCTGCTGGTCATCCGGTCCTTATGACTAAGTGTAGCATTGAAATACTTATTTTAAAGCTGGGATATGTTTTAAAAAAAAAACACAAAAAAACTGTCAGCAGCTGAAGCAAATCTTCCTTTCTCTCTGAAGGAAGAGAGATGGTTGGTTACTCTGTGATTCAATCAGACTGAATCTGAAAGCAGTCACATCCACACATTAACCTCCCAATCTACTTCTTTCTTCTTCAAAACTTAGCACTAAACCTCAGATCAGTAGAAGAGGCTAGGGGTAGATGGAGATGACCAGAGCAGGGTGCATGGCTTGGGGCAAATTGGCCTGTGTGGGGCCCTACCCTTGGATGCAAGAAGCCAGCAGTGGATTTGAGGGTGGTGGAGGAGGGGGTGCTGAGCAGCAGCGGATTCAGTGGCTGGGGGGAGGGTGCTGAGTGGCCAAAGGTCAGGCCAGCGGCAGTGTGGGGTTGCTGCGGCCACTCCACCTGGCTCCATGGGGGGGGCCCTAAAGCATGGGGTGG
>NW_005842278.1:43351-70340 GCF_000455745.1 Alligator sinensis
TCCCCCTCTTCCCCCTCATCATTTTGCACTAATCTTGTTTGCAGGGTCAGTCTGTAATTGGGCCCCCTGCAGTCTTGACCTTGTATTTTTCTTGCAAGTACAAAAGTTAAATATTTTTTTGGATATATTTAACCTTTTGGTCCTTTCTTTGGTTACTTGAAGCTCCTGAAGCTGTTGTAAGGGCAACAGTATTTCCAGGTTTCAGATTGTAATTGCCATATGTACCCAAATCCAAGATGACTTTTTTTTTTTTTTAAATTTTAAGTTGCCTGCCCAGTAACTAAATTCTATACATGAAAAATTTATAACCACTTACATTTATTTGGTGGGGTGTTGTCTTAAATTTTCCCTGCCCCTCCACCTCCCCTGTGGAGGGGAGGGAGGGGGAAGGACTCTTCTCATGGCTCCGGCTCCAGACCTGCTCTGGCTTGGGGTATGGAGCATGTGGACATACCATCTCCTGCCCACCCATACAATAGTAGCGGTGGCTCTAACCCTGGCTCCAGGTCTGGGGCCAGAGCTATTGCCATTTGTGCCCTGTCTTGAGTGGGTCTGGAGCCAGAGCTCCTGGGGGGTGGGCAAAGGCAGCAGCTTCAGTTCAGACTGTCCCCCAAACTCACACCACAGTTTATTGGTGCTGCAGCAGCTGACTGCCTCACAGCTTGTACTGAATCCAAGACGAGGAGCTTTTTCCTTTAACTTGAAACCTCAGGTTGTGGAAAATTTTAACTTGGAGTGAGATTCTGATAACTTTTACTCTCCTGTGTTCCATTTCTTAGTGGGACTACTTTCTAAAGTGGATGAGCCTTGCAGAAAAGGGCACAGATGAGTACCAGTGCAGCACACTTCTGTTCCGGGTAGGGGAAGCAAGGACATGACTAAGTCCCATAGGGAGTCCTGAATTTAAAAACAAAACAAAAAAAAAACTGACTTGGATTCTCTGTCTTGCCAGCCTCTCTCCAGCACCTAAGGGTTTTGAATAATTTGTACAAATTGTTTAGCTATTAATGAAAAGCAGGGACAAATTTCTATTTAGGCATCCTATTTCAGAACTATTTTCCAGTTCTCACATTAGAAGCTACTGTTCATGCATTCAGCCTTTTCTGCTATAAGATTTTCCTTGCTCCTTCAGACTTTTAAGTTCTCTTAAGTAGTATAATATCAAGAAACAACTGACACCTAAATCCAGTTTCTGTTTTTAGAGCTCTCCTATCAATGTATTGATAAGAACTGATCTCTTGTGTGGCTTGGGCTGACCACCTGAAGTGGGAAGGCCTATAAGTAATCTCTGGCTAAAATGTTACATCAGATACTTTGAGGTCACACAGGAAAAAGAGCACAAGGTGTTCTGTAAAGTATATTTGACTACTTTGGTATGATTATAAGGATGAAACTACATGGTAACTAGTCTGTCTTCTATTCCTACATTTTTATACAAATGGAATAAAGTTGTTATGGAGGAGTTAAGCTGAGTATTGACTAGCTTCCAGACAGACCGTGGAATACTTTTCTAAGGAAAGTTTTGGAAGCTTGGGACATCTAAAAATAGGACAAGCTGTTGGAAAATGTTGCTGTAATTCCTTCTTGGTGGAGATATGAATGTGTCCAAACTGAACTCCTCACATCAGCTTACTGTTCTGGCAAGCTCACTGTTGCTTACCTAGTTTTTTCTTTTTTTTTTTCCCCTGACAGAGATTCTGTTAAATTAAATGTAATTGGAACACAACAGCTCATCCACCTGGCTCAGCAAATGAAGAAGCTAGAAGTATTCATGCATTTTTCAACTGCATATGCATATTGCAATCAAAAGCATATTGAAGAAATCGTCTATCCACCTCCAGTTGACCCCAAGAAACTGATAGATTCTTTAGAGTATGTAACTTTTTTTTTTTCTGGTATTTCACTAATCCACACCCACATTCTATACTTGCAAAGACAATACATGCTCTGTTTCTTCTTTAGACTATTTGCTAATCTTTGCTACACAACTTTGTCATCTTATTCCCTCCTATTTAAACAGTGGTGAAACTGTATAGAAAAATGTGACAGTTAGTCAACCTAATTCTACTTCTGACTAATGGTGGTGTTTCTGGACCTATAATACTAAAGGTCTTCCTAATCTTTTGGTAACTCTTTGAACTACCCCTCATTTTTAAGAACAGTCTGTACCCTGCGCACTATTCTGTGCTGCTTTCTTGATTTAAAAATTTAACTGAATGGTTATTTGCAGGACGGGACAATAAGTAGCTGATATTTTGGCTGTTGAATGAGAGCACATTTGCTAGTATGAAGTGACATTAATAAGTAAATCATTTGGTAAAGAGTTGAGGTAAGAATCATCTTGTTGGCTGTTTTACATTTAAAGAAAAGTGTTAGTCTCCTGTCTTTGACAAAGATGCATTAAACTCATTGTAACTAAAGACATGGAAGCAAAATACCCTCAAACATGGTAAGATGCAGAGAAGCCCTATGATGCAGTAGTCTTGTACTAGCTTATTTTACAAATGTATTAAATTGATTTAATTTACTCAAATTTGTTTTCTTAGTGGTTGCATAGGAAAGAGGGTTTTATTTATTTATTTATTTATTTATTTATTTATTTTTAGAATGACTTGAGACCATGGAAACTTAGACTTCATCTATACTTTTTAAAGTTGTCCCTACCCCTGTCTGGCTGTTCTTATTTAAAAGAAAATAAGAGAGAGAACTTGGAAAATTTTAACTTGGACTTAACAACTGAGTCCAACTGTAAGTCCGTGTTTTTAAAAAAAAAAAAAACAAAAACAACAACAAAAAAAAACTTTTTGCTGCCTGCTAGTCTTGGAATGCTCAAAATTTTGTGGATTTTGGCTGCAGCAAGACTAGTTGCAGATTTTGGTGCAGGGAATCTTACTCTTTGCATTGGAACCCTTGGGTGTCAGTAACTTAATTCCATTGGTCTCTGTCTGTCTGGTTCCCTTGAAACATCCAGAGCTGACCAGCTTTAGATTCCTCTCCTGATTTGTGAAAATAATATGCTTCCTGCCCAACTGCTGTCTCTCTTTGCTGATTTTAAAATTGAATTTACCCTTCATTTTATTTCCAATCTGATCTAAAATGCTGTGGGATTAGGGAGAATAAGGAAGACTTGCAAGAGGCTTTGCTTTTCCTGATGGATATTAACAGTACAGGAGCTGAAATTGGCCAGCACCTTTTTAAGATGCTCGTGGGCTCATTTGGTCAACAATTCCCAAAGATAACAGCGAATTGGTGGGAAGCTTTGTAGGTGGAGTTGGCATGCCAATCGAAATATGAAGTTATCAGCAGGGATCCTGGTTTTCCCTGATGATGATTAAAAAAAAAAAACCCAAAAAAAACCAACCCCCCCCCCAAATTTTTGGGTTAAAAAGTAACCCAAAATCCACCCCCCCAATGTTGCTTTTTCTAACCCCAAAATTGAGGATCTTTTTTTTTTTAAATTGGAGAAAACCAGGATCCCTGGTTATCAGACTACCTTCAAGTAAGGGAACAATGGGTTTGATACCTTCATAAAATACCTTTTGTAAAAGCTTCATAAAAGAAACAGACTGACCAGTCTTTTAAGGATAGTAATCAAAGGCACATCATACAGGTGAAATAACTTAAAGTTTTCATGAAGTTATTCAATTGCTAAAATTATTAAAAAAATTAGAGGAAATGAGTCTCTCCATGCATTTTCACTGTTTTCCCTAGGCAACAAGTTATAAAACCTTCAAGTTGACAATATAATTTTAGACACTTGGATACTGCAACTGCCATTAAAACTAGGAAATGTTTTTCTTGGGGGTGGATTTAAAGTGTCATCTGTTGCTTTCCTGAAGTATTCCCACAAGGGGAACAATATGTGAAAACAAGACTGATCCATATACATGGCATAACATAACTGAAAGATTACAAAAAGTTTCTAGTTTGTAGAAGGGGTGTCTACAATAATTCAATTTAAAAAAAAAAAAAAAAGCTATCAGTATTGTCTTTTTTTTTTTTAAGGTGATCCTACTCTGCTCTCATTCCTGGCTTAATTACCAAAACCTTACAGTGAGATGTTTGGGGAGGTGTATGGTTAACCTGCATAAACAATTTCTAAAAGACTGTCACTATTGCTTCTATAAGCAACTATTGCAAATACTATAATGTAGATTGTATTTTAACAGAAGGGCATCTGCTATTTTGCTTTAACTTTGAAGGAACAGGAAACAGTTTCAATTAACTAGGAATTCCCATATCTGAAGGTATTAATGAACATTATAGTTAAGTGGGCTAGTCCATATCTTGTTTTAAACATTAAAGGTCATGGGATCAGAGCTCAGATATTCATGAGGTTAAATGAAGAAATAAGACTCTAGCTTCTGTTGTCAACTTGATCCAGGCTTCTAATTACCTGGACAACAAAAGTTTAGGAACTTGCTGAGGAAAGCTGTTTGCATACAGTGTTAGGACTTCCAGCTGACTTTAGATTGCCCTACATTATTAACCGTCTCTCTGGTAGCTTAATCATGAAGATAGAAATTTTATCCTCATTTGACCCCAGAAAAGAAACCTAAACTAAAACTTACAGATGCCTATTTTTTTTATGCAGGGAAACTGGTGCTAATAGTTGATCCTAATTTCAGTTATTGGGTATCAGTTCTGTAGGAATCTTCATACAGAAGATCTAATACTACATGGTGTAGGGTGGTGGGGAGAAGGAGATGCATTTTATTTTATTTTTTTAAAAACAAGAGGGCAGTCTATTCTGTTTGTAGGAAGAAAGTCATAGTTAAAACAAAGCTTACTTCCCCCTCCTCTTTCCCCTGACTGGGTGTAATGATGTTGCAAAACCTGTATAACACCATTTTTGTTGTTGTTTTTTTTTTATAAGCCCAGTCACAAAAGTAATATTCAGTTCCTGCTATAAACTACTCCTTTGCTATTTTGTGCCTGCTTCAGTTATATCATGGGGTGGGGGGGTATGATCACTAAAGAATTGAAGACCTACCAATTCAGAATAGTACTGCCAAGTAGCAGCATGTTCCTGCTTAGCCTATTTCTTGATGTGGGGATAGGAGAGAAAATGGAAGAATGCTGAGCAAGTAAAACCTGCCATTCTGGTTTCATACATACCCCTAGAGCTGAACATAACTGGTAGGCTTAATGATAGCATTTCCCTTTCCTTCCACCCCAGGCCTTATTCACCCTTTTCAACTGTTCATGCTGCTGCATAATTTTATTTTACAGTCCAAGCATAATGCTTTTCTGTGGGGTTTCCAAAGTGTCACTTCCTAGTTTACAACACAAATGACTCTTAATTGAAAGGTTATTATGCAGCAGTGGTAAATGAATTCAGTGTAACAGGTAAGTGGAGGAGCTGGACCACGTGCAGAGTAGTCTCCATGTTTTGATTCTGTAGTGAATAAACAACCCTTCTGAGTGTGTGAAAATACTACAGAATGCATTACTCTACAATGCACTGCAATACTGCTCCTCCCTTCCTGCCCCTCCCCCAGTAGCAAAGGGGAACTTGGGACAACATGGGGAAGCCAAGTTACAAGAACTCTGTATCTTAAATCTTCATTCAGAAGTCCCTTGTAAAACATTCCTTGATGCTGCATTTACTTACCTTCAAAGAATTAACAAGCGAGTGTCATGCTAGTGGCAATGACTTAGTGTTAAGTGCTTGGGTGTGCACAAGTAAAGGATGTTCTGCAAGTGCATCATCAAAATGAATGGGTTCTTATGGGGTTGCTGTTTTACATTGCAGATTTATTCTAAGTAGAAGAAGAATTCTACTTATTGGATCCTTTGGAAGATATAATGCTGCTGCTATGTCTGTAGCTGTAAAAGGAAGCTGTTCCTTAGACTGGTATTCTGATTTTTAGAGAAAAATACCTCCCCACTTTTGTCTAGGAAATAAAGCAACTTGGCATCCTCTGACAATTTAGGTACTGTGATATGTAAATAGAAAACTCTTCTTTAGGAAAGTGAATGGAAATTGCTTTTCTGATTTCTGAGAAATCTTAATGTTAATATGCATAGTACAATATAAAAGGCAATGCATCTGACTTTTTCTCCTTAGATGTAGTATGTGTGCCACACAGTATTTTTGGAAACCTACCAGGACCAGAAATAGTCCAGTCACTTCATTTTAAATGCCATGTTCCTAGTTTTGTACTTAATGTCTTGACAAGAAATATCTCTTGATCAAGTAATTGGCATGAGTATCGCATTCTTTTGTGAGGTGGTTTCTTTTGTTACCCTTCTTGAATAATATCTGGAATGATCTCAGACTTTATTTGTTCTGCATAGTTCAGTACAATAATGTACATGTACTTAGGTTTGTCCAAATCGGGCTAGAGAATAACATTCTTTCTGTATTTGGCAAATAGATTAAGATGTTTTGTTAGTGTAAACATCTATGGGAGACTTATGGGAACTAATAAATTAGATTGTGGGTTTTTTGATGGGTGTCTTTTTGTTTGTTTTACAGTTTCGTATCCATAAATCAGTTTTTTGCCTATTGTTTTAGCATTGCTGGTAGTATAGGTTTCTGATTGTGGCAGACCTGCTGTCACATGAAGGTTATCTGGAGGACTGCCTGCAGAACCCCTCAAATACCAAACTAGTGCAGAGGATCTCCAGCAAAGGGGAAAAAGCACTGGAGGTCAAGAATAGGAGCAAAATAAGATCACCGAGTGGTAATGCAACCCCCCCTATGCTCGTGCTCTTTCCAGTTTTGCTTTCATGACTAGGTATAGTAGTGTGTAGCTGTGGTAGAACATTTTTGAAGTTACACCACCACAAATTCTTACCTTGGATACACTTTTTAGCATAACCCAAACAATGTATCTTAAAGCAAAATTCATACAGTTGATTTTTCTCTTCAATTTTGTACAAGTGCAGTTAATATACATTGGTTTACTACCAGTCCCAGGCAGAAGTTACATTTATGCCACGATTAACACATTAATTGTACTATAAATAGCAACATGGATCATATTCAGCCAATTTGTAGGTTTGTCATTTTATGGTGCCACATTATATGTGGAACATCTTTTAAATTGGAATGTTATATGCTTCTCATTCTGATTCTTGGTGTTGGGAGAAGAGCAGCTGGGTAGGAGATCCTGGGCTATGCTCTTCCCCATACTAACAATCCTTGTTGACAGTGTAGCTGGGGCTGCCCAAGCGCTGCATGATAGGAATCTGAGCTTCCCCCTCTGCAGGTTCAAAGCTGTGTGCCAATAGCCCCAGATGGGAGACTACCAATGAGTCACCACTGCAAGTACCAGTTGAGGGGAGTCAGTTGGCTTGTCCTGCCCAGCAAGTTCAAAGCTGTGGACCCAGCAGCTCTGGATTGCAATCCATGTGCACTGGCATTTTGAAAGAAAGCTATTGGGATTGGATCCCTGATACTCAAAACTGCATTTCCTGCCACACACATGTAGAATGGCAAGATGCATTGGTTTTGCAATTGGGATCAGACTTCATTGTGCCATTAAACTTGAAATCTTCAAAGTAATTGAAATACATTGTATATGTATAGTGTTTGATACTGTAATTATATAACTTTTTAAAAAAGCCCTTAATGCTACCTCTTGTTTCTAGACTTAGGAGTATTATAGCTGTTTACAGCTGTTAGGTTTCTGAAACAGACATCAGTCTTCTTTCATTTCACTTCCTCTGCCTACCCTCTACCCATCCCTTCAGTTTTGGACAGTTATAACAGTTCTAATCTAGAAACCAATGTAATATTAAGGACTAAATTCTGATCCTACTGAATGCAGTTGTTCTTGTGTGTGGTGTTTTTTATGGCATCAGTGTTTGGTCCTAGCATAAAAGAAATCTTTTCTTTTCTTTTAAGTCAAATCTTTGGAAATTGAATTGGTTATGGAGCTGAGTATGAGGTAAATTTTATTTGCAGAAGTCTACTATTGTGCAAGCTACATGTAGGTGAATGTTTTCAACTTTGATGTGCATACTGGCCTCTGTGGCCTCCCTTGGCCTCCTTTTTGTGAGGTGTAGTGTACTTCACTGGGAGCTGTGGCTAGCGTTGCAGGGGAAAAAGGTGTTAGAGTTCTTAAAATTAATTCACTTCCTGTTAGAACATATGAGTGATTACAAAGCTTTGAAATGCTTCAAAGCTTCATAAGCTAACTTGAAATACTACAGCAGAATCCATTGCTTTACTTTATGCTATATCTATAAGCTTACAAATCTTTTAGCAGGAAACGTAAAACTGAAATTTTAACGCTATTGTTGGTGGCTTGAAAGACATTTGACTTGATCATAAATGCTTCCTCTCCTCCCCCCACAACTTTGTTTCTAATTTGTTTGCTTTCCTTCAGACATAAACGCACCTCTTCTAGTGAAGCGTGCAATAATTAAATCCTTTTTTGTCGTCTTTGTTTGTTTGTTTGTTTTTGTTTTAGGTGGATGGATGATGGTCTAGTAAATGATATTACCCCAAAACTGATAGGCAGCAGGCCTAATACTTACACATATACAAAAGCCTTAGCAGAATATGTGATGCAGCAAGAAGGTTCAAAACTGAACATAGCCATCATAAGGCCATCCATTGTTGGTGCCAGCTGGAAGGAGCCTTTTCCTGTAAGTCACTTTGTCTCCCACTGAATAACTTCATCTGTTTCTTAACCTGTAAAGTGAATGCATCCTGGTTCATTGCAAGGACTTTAGGTCAGAAGTCTAAACTGCAGTTTAATCACTTTTGAATACCAACCTATATTATCAAACCACTTTTTTTTATTTAGTTTCTGGTTTTTGTGTACTTGAAAGTTTACTTTTTTTTTTTTTTAAATGAACTTTAAAGATTAAATTACTTCTAACCTTGGGGCAGTATGGGCCTAACAAATGCACATACACATTTGGGGGGGGCAGGGGTTATCTGCTTCCTGCCCCAGTTTATTTTCTCTTCCCTTTCAAGCTGCTCTACCTTGTGCTAGTTGCCAGTATCTTTAAGTGGTCATAATGAAAAATGGAGGCTGCCTACCAACATTCCTTCCCCGCCCCCCCCGCGCAAAAAAAACCAAACAAACAAAAAAACCCCTCCAAAAACTTGCAGTATTGTATCCTTAGTAAAGAGGGGGAAGGAGTTCCTACGCCTGGTTATGTATTATTTGAAGCATCCTGCCAACATTGTATGGTCCTCCTGTGAATGACATTAAGGCAGCTTTCATAACAGAAATGAATCTTCCAAGATTTTAGTTCCCTAAATTCAGTGTTTGCAAATCCACGTGTTAAATGTTAAAGGAGAAAGCAAGAATCCTCCTCATGAAAACCATCAAAATCTAGTAAGTGACCACAGAACTGCTTGATGGCTATTTTAGGATGATTGCTTTGGTGGTTCAAGTTTAAAAAACAAAACAAAAAAACCCCCATTTTTTTTTTTTTAACAGCTGTTAGTAAGAAACTTCCTCTTACACTGTAAATATCCTTTATAAAGTTCTTAGCAAACTAATACAACAACAGAAAATCAGTTTGAGTAAGTAATGAAATTGCAGCAGCCTCTCTTCTGAGGCTATTAGTTAACAGCCAAGTAAGAAACTTTGTTACTAGTGTTCCAGTAAGGAAGACTCTTTTTTTTTTTTTTTTTTTTTTAAGGCATTTTCTGAAGTTAATGTGTGAGAAGCCGAATATGAGAAGTAATATGCTATAAGTTTTGTTCTTATATTTTATGCATAAATAGAAGTAGTTAGCTGTGCTAGTCTGAAAACAGGGCAGGGTGGTCCATGAACCATTTAATTTTTCAGGTGCCACCTTTTCTCTACCTTCTGCCTTTTACCTTTTACAGCTTTAAGAAGCTCGTACTTGGTCGGTTTGTTTCAGAAATATTTTTATAAACAGTTGAACTCTGTACACTTTGACTGAATCTTTTTTCTTTTTCACAATAGGGGTGGATCGACAACTTTAACGGACCTAGTGGTATTTTTATTGCTGTAAGTAAATATTTTTAGTACCGTTATGGATATTGCTTTTGTCTTTGAAAGCCAACAAAGTCTGGAATGTTTTATTGGTGGGCCTTCTGTTTTGTTCTTTAAGGCAGGAAAAGGAATTCTTCGAACAATGAGAGCTTCCAACAGTGCAGTGGCAGATCTTGTTCCAGTAGATGTAGTTGTCAATACAACACTGGCTGCAGCCTGGTATTCTGGCATAAATAGGTATAACAGGTGACAGTGCAAACTAATTCATTTGGCATGTGGTGGTGTGATCTGTTGTTGTATCTAACCTCTTTTTTTAATTGCTAATCTGTGTCTTGCTATTCCCATAATATAAAAGAATTTAAGATTTACCATACTAACTTTCAAGCTTGTAATTTATAATAGCAAGCATCTGATACTGAAGAGGAAGATATCACCTCTCAGTAGTGCTTTTCATGTATACCACAGCACCATTGGCTAAACAGTAGAAATGCCTTCTTGCTTCCAGTGTTTTGTTTGTTTGTTTGTTTGTTAAAACACTTCTTATACCTACAACCGGAGTATTCCTTCTGAGAGGAAAGAATCAGTACATTTTTCTGTTAAAGAAAAATGCTGGGAACGTGTAGGCCAGTGCTGTGGCATCATGAGATCCATTAGAAGGGTGCCACGAGGTGTGAGATAAGCACAGGCTCAGGCTTGTCCCTGCCTGGCCAATCTTCCACCCTCGATGCTAAGCCCCTCTGCAAGAAATTAAGCATTGAAGTTGGATGCCATTCACTTTACAAACCTTGAGTCCATTGAGGGGTACCTGGGGTCTAAAAAGGTTGTGAACTACTGATGTAGGTGCACACAGTTCTAATAAATGGGTTATCCTCCACTGTCCCCAGCTTCATAATTGGAGAGGGTAAGAGGGATTTGGATAAATGTGGGCTTTTTAACAATTACCTAAAATTCTATTTAGCTTTTAATTTGCTCAATTTCTTTTTAATCTTTTTCAGACCAAGAAACGTCCTGGTGTACAACTGTACAACAGGTGGAACCAATCCTTTCCATTGGGGTGAAGTTGGTATGTTGCCTCTTTTTTTTTTTTTTCTGTATGTCCTCCAACTCTTTAATAGAAGGCAAATTTCTGAGGCTGTAGCAACTAATCGATAGCCAGAAGGCCCTTCTAAGTGCTTTTAGTAGAAATTTGCTGTAACTTTGTATTGAGACCAGTATTTGTAAATTAATATTTTTTTTTTTTTTAAATCCAATAAATTGGATATACAGCAGCCATACCTCTCATCTTTGCAATGTGGTACACCATTTTTTCTTTCTCTGTTCAGTTTTTCTTCCTATATTCTGTTTTGCCACTTTCTGCCCTCACATAGTATGAGTTTTGCTCTTCTCCCAACTGCTACCACAACCTAATCTGCCAGCTACAGGTTGGTAGAATGGAGAGTAAGTCACTGAGCAGAGGGAATATCAGAAACCTGGTAATACTAGAGCAGTATTTCCAAATTACTGAGTTTTTAGTGGTAACCTTGTTAGAAGCATCTAGGAGATATAGCCCAAAAGAGACTTTTTGTGCATGTAGCACACTTGAGAGGTATGATAGCAGCCTTTTACTTCATAGAGTTGCATCAGATGAATAAAAATGAATGTTGTCCAGCACTGGTTTCCCTTAAATAGTTACATAATATAAAATGTGTGCAAGAAAAATCATCTTCCAAGAATGTGGCCAGCTACTTTCAACTTCTTAATATAATTCTAAATTCAGAAGACTGGCTCTTAATAATTATTGCGCATGTACCATAAATTACTCTTAAAATTTAATGTTTTCATTTTCAGTGAGATTATTTAACACTTAAGCAGCTGTCAACTTTTAGGGAATATTCAGAGGAGTGTCTTTTTATTAGATTTGGATATTTCATTTTATGAGCCTGGCCTATGTTTAGATTAAAAGCGAACAATCTTCTTGTTACTAAGACTTTCCTAGCTTTACTCAGTTTCTTGCATTGCATTGCAGCTTTACTGCAGTTTCTTTTAACTGCAGACAAACTGATTGGAAAAGTACTGTATTTTTGGTTTTTAATTAAATCCCAGTGTAGTTAATGGTTAGAATAGTGTTGTTTTTTGTTTTTTGTTTTTTTTTTGTGTTTTTTTCCTCCCAGAAACTAGTCTGAAAAATACAGGAAGTGACTAGAATGGTAAGATAGATTTGTGTGTAACTATTTAATGGTACCAACCTGCACTTTTTTTTCTTTCACCTAAAAATCCCATTTACCTCTGAATATTTTTGGTTGTGCAAGAAATGTGTAATAGTGGCTAAGTAGCTTTTAAAAATGTTTCTAGAGGTAGTGAATAATTTGTCATCTGAATTGCAGATCAGATCCTGAGAAATATCTATGATTTAAAAAAAAAAGTTTGCAAAAAAACATAGGATATTTGCTACTTTGAAAAAACAATCAAAGGGGTTTGTTAGAAGACTTTCTTAAATGAGAGGAACAGAAAGAGAGAAGCTATAGTGAAGTACAAAACTAAAGTCAAAATTATGAAGTCAGTCTTGATGCATTTAATTGCTGTCAGACTGTCACTTTAAAAGTTCAACAGTTGTAACTTTTCTGTTGTAGGTGATTTAGAAACATCTGGGAGGTCTTTTATTTTGAGTAAAATTCGGGAGTAAATATTGTACATAATAACTTTGAAAACCACTTAAATTTTACATGGTTATTATCAAAGCTGTTACGCAACTTTTTTTTCTCAGAATACCATGTAATTTCTACTTTCAAGAGGAATCCTCTCGAACAGGCCTTCAGACGGCCCAATGTAAATCTAACCTCCAATCACCTCTTATATCATTACTGGATTGCTGTAAGCCATAAGGCCCCAGCATTCCTGTATGATATCTACCTCAGGATTACTGGAAGAAGCCCAAGGTAATGGTGACTAGCTCTGTCTTGTCTGTTCCTCCAACTTTTTTTTTTTTTTTTTGTCTTAAACTCACCATGCTTACAAAAGTGCATATTGAATGTTGAATTTTTCAGATTATGCTTACACTTGTGGTTGAATCCTCTTTCTGAAAGAGAAGAAATACTTGCATTCAGGCTTTTTCCACTAACAAGGATGACTATTTTTGGATAACTTTCGTTCAGAGTATTAATTGATGTCAGGACAAATTTTAAAATTCAAGACCTAAGTACAAGCGCTTTCTTGAATAATAGAAATTCAAAATATGTTTGATCCTTATTTTTCCTACAGAACACTATCTAAATTTGAGTTTCAAGATGAATCCTTTAGAACAAACAGTAAGGCATCCCCATTTCAAAGTATACTCCAACTCCCTTTTGCTTCAGTTCTGGAGAACAGTTGGCCATATACTGCCTGCATTATTGAGTGATGTTGTTCTCAGGTTGACAGGTCAGAAGCCATGGTAAGAAGGACCATTTTGCTGCTAAGGTGGTGGAAGATTGTGGATTAAGGCAATGGCATGAGCTTTCTCTTAGATTTGCAGACTACAAGCAATAACAATCAAGTGGCTGGGTGTTTCAGAGGAGTTAACGTTTGGCTGGGGAAAAGTTGATTCTTGATCTGTGCTTCAGGCCAGTAATCCTTGTCTTTCTCTATGCTCTATGAGATGTCCAGCTCCAAGATTGTTGTTATTATAAACTGAAAATGAATGGCAGGGGAAATGGGGGGGTTTTCTTTCTTTCTTTTTTTTTAATTAAATGATGAAATTTTATTTGGTACGTACAGGGCATTTTCAGAATTTTTTTTATCTAGCCACTCCATTCAGTTTATAATAGACAAGTTCTTGTCTAGCTAACACTTTTTTTTTCTTCTTCTTGAAGTGGGAAAATGATATGGTTTTAACTAAACAAACATAGCTATATCACAGTTAAGTAGTAATATGATCTTGTTTTGCTCCCCCCACTACTTTAAATGTTTTAAATAGTGTAATCCTTGATGTTTCTCTGTGTTTTTGACACAGTGTTCAATAACATCTTGAAAACCTACTTCGCTTCCACGTTTAGAAACTTGATATAACACGTATAGTAAATAACCACTAGTTTTTGGGTTTTTTTTGTTGTTGTCCCAGACTTTAGAGCAAACATATGGGAGGTTTTTGTTTTGTGTGTGTGTGTTTGTTTAAAAAAAAAAAAAAAAAAAAAAAAAAAAAGATTCATTGTCGGCATGCTTTAAAATGATTCCAGTAGGAAAAGGTAATCCTCAAAACATCTCTTGGGTTCCAAACTTGTTTGATCTTGGAGCTGTCCTGGTAAAAATGTAGAAGAACGCACATATGCTCATATTGGCATTCAAACACATCTTCGATTTATAAGCTCTTTTGGGGTAAGAAGCATTCAATTTGTACAGTGCCTAATGCAATTAAGGCCTGCGTGTAGGTACTATTGCAGCATAAACCATGAATGGTGTCTTCCAGTAGCAATAGCTACATACAAGACTGAGTCTATTTAAATGCTAGTCTGTCTTGGTTTGGGGTGGGGGAGGGAGAATGATCAGTAAATGACTGCCACAAGCATGACTGGATTTCAGAAGTCATTGAAATAATTGCTGTTTCCTATTTGACTAGTTCTAGTAGGAGTAATGAGAAATATCTTATTCAGTCCCTATCATTGGATTTCTACCTCAGGTGACCCAGAGAGAAGGGGTACAAAACCCTCTTTGCTAGGTTTTTATTTTATTTGGATATATTGGAAAGGTTAGACCTAGTTCTGTCTTGCTGAAGTACTTATTTTAATCCCAAAGATGTGAATTGGGGTTTTTAAAAGTCTTGTTACAAATGGTGAGGTACTAAATTTACATAAGATCTCCTCTTCCAGTTCATAGAACTTTGGCATAAAGGCTCCTACGGATGACTGCTTTAAAACAGCAGCAATGGGCAAGTAGTGAGTGAGTTTCCCAATGTATGCAAGATTTAGTCTGGAAAGCAGGTGGAGTAGATATCAACAGAGCTGCATGAAACTAAATTGAGAGAAACGGTTGTTTAGGCTGTTTAAAAACTTTTAAGTAACTCAAATGGCTGGGCACACTGTGGAAGACTCTTTTATGAAAGATGAAAAAGATGCCTCTTTAGCACTGGAATCTTTTCAATAACTAATAGTAGATGAGAAGAGATGTTCTTACTTCAACTAACCATTTTACTTGAACTTTACTGAAAACCACTGTCTGTTTGTTAGCAGCGATGACTCAGTTTGCCCATGTAGACAGGATACAATGTGAAGGAAAAAATGGTCCTGGTAAGACAATGGCCTTAGACTTTCAGGTTTTGTTTTTTTTGTTTTTTGTTTTTTAATTTTCTATTCAGAGGAATAGCAATATATAACACTGGGTGTTACATTTTATTAAATGTTATTACAGTTTAATTATACACTGTATGGGCCAGATCTTTAAAGTTACCAAAGGAGCAGAAAGGAACTCATGCAAGGGCAAAGTACATTTGGAAGGCAGCTTAACTAGATCACCTGAAGACTTCTTTGGCTTGAAGTTCACTGTTGTAGTTGGGTGCTACTCTTGGTCCTGTGGCTAGGGGGCATGGCCAAGGAACAGTAACCAAAAGCTTCAGCTACTAGGTAGCAGAATTTCTGTCCTGGGGCCTCAAACTAGATTAAATCGAGTTTGGATTCCTCATGCTTATGCTGTTCTGAGTGCAGAGGCCCTGTTGCTAGAATGGGGCTCTTGATTACCTGCTCTTTCTTATGACCAAAAAAAAGAAAATGTTCAACATATTGAATCATAGTGAGATACTTCTGTAAAACTGCAATATATGGCTACAGCAAAAATCAC
The DNA here is from genome assembly GCF_000455745.1 of Alligator sinensis. Classification (NCBI taxonomy): domain Eukaryota; kingdom Metazoa; phylum Chordata; order Crocodylia; family Alligatoridae; genus Alligator; species Alligator sinensis. The sequence continues at coordinate 59,068 of NW_005842278.1, forward strand.
TGGGCAAAATCAACCGTGAAACTGACGACATCGGCTCCACAGTAATGGCTTATCACTCTTCCATATACCATTTCTTTATTGAATCTTGAAGCCATAACGTGCTGAATGCCACCTTTCCTGCGGGGGTGGGTGGGCCCCCTGGTAACTTCTTTGCTCGTTGCTTTATAATGTGGAAAAAAATGACATCCTATAAATGACAAATCAACTGACTTGTCTTATAAAATAAAATACTGGAGCAAGTGTTCTATTGCCATAGTAAAAGAAAGACCTGAATGGAAGTGGGGGGGACAGACCTGGTTGGAGTTGCTTCTGCAGTAGTGGCACTTGTCTTTCTACACTGAACCATAATAACAGGATCTTTCTGTTTTTGTGGTGTTCTCTTCAAGAATTTTTTTCAGGCACACTCCTATTGCTCTGTTGGTCCTGTTTTAGGGCTTATATCGTTTCAAAGAATTGAGAGAGAGCATGCATTAATCATATCAGCAGTTCAAATATTTACTATTTTAATTCCAGTAGTGTCTTTTTCCCCCCCTCAATTTCTATACCTGAAGGACTTTTAGGAAAAGGGGCACACTATAAAATTATCATGTTTTAGCATGTTATATACAAACTTAAGGAAGGCAAAGGAAAACTTGATGAATACAACCCTCTACTCCAGGTTTTTTTTGTGTTTGACTAATATGTACTGTAGGACTCTAATGTTATCTATAGGAGTTGATTAATAATAGTGTTGTATAAATAGTAATAGTCAGCAGTGCTAATAGCACATTTGTAGCTTTAGCAAGTGTTATGCCTTGAGAGACCTAACCACTTGCATCACTGTATCACAATGCAGCTGTTTACTACTTAAAACTTTGTGCGAGGCGCCATACAAATCTAGCAGTGGAGCTATGGTGTCTTTTGTATAACCATTTACAAATAAACAAACAGTATTTTAGCCCTCTTTATCTGACCTGTTCAAGTACTTTCAAACACTAATCCATTATAACTTTTTTTTTTTTTTTTTTAAACTTGGTGAGAAACTGAATGTGTAACATAGAGCCCTAGTCAGGAATTTGGCAATCTAGCCAAGTGTAGGAAATTGTTACTTAAGATGTGTAACCAGTAATAAATAAGAATATCATTTGTATGATCTTAAATTGCAAACTCTTCAGTGCTTAGTATAAAGTGCTCTTCATGCAGTGCTAAGACTGAATGAGTGAAGATTACACCTACTGAACAAATGTAGGTATGTTTTTTCCTAGTAATAACAATTTTCCCTTTCAAGCATAATGCTCTGAGAACTGTAGAGCATTCTGAAGAATTCAAGCTGGTATATAAATATTATATACTTCCATTCAGATTTACAGTATCTAAAAGCTGATTGGATGCTATTTAAAAAAAAAAGAATATTGTGGTCATTTCAGCTTGTTTTCCTTCTGCTATGGGAAGATATCAGAAGACTATCCAACTAATCATTCAAACAGGGAATAAAATATGATCATCAGTTGGTGGTACAATACAGCTCTGGTAAACGTTGTTGTATAAGTAATTTGAAGAAGACGCTGTTTGCTGAGGTCAAGGGCTAGGTACATCATCCAAAAAGCCTGAAGCTGAATCGATTCAGTCTTTGCAGATTAGTCTAAACTGCGCAAATTAAATTGAAACAGGAGTGAACAGACACTTACCTTTGATTCAGTAACTAGTTAGGTGTCTGCAGTGGCTCAGGCCAGAAGCCAGGGAGCTAGAGCACAGCTCTCTGGCTATTTGTTCTTCTTTCTGCTGCCCCTGGTTTTTTTTTTTTTAAACGGGATTTGCAGTCCAGAATCACAGTAGCAAGACTCTCTACAGGATTGGTCATCATTTCTTCTTCCTGCTTCCAGGTGCCTTTGGGACTTGTAGTCCAGTTGCATCCAGCAGTAAGTTTCGAGCAGGGGAAGGGGTGTTTAACCCCTTTCCCTGGTCCCAGACCCCAGTTAGGGTTTGCTTGGAGGGGGCAGTCCCCCCTGTACCCTGGGCTGTATCCCTAGCTAGGCTTGCCCTCCAGCCCCCTTGTCAGTCATCCCTCACTGCTCCAGCTAGGGAGCAGAGAGCACAGCAAAGCCCAGGGCTGGAAAGTATGATGGGGGACTGATTTAACTTGAACCAGGAAGGGGTCTGGGACAGAAGTTTTATAGATTGGTTTGACCCAGATCAGTTCAGTCTGATACTACATTCAGTCAGGTTTATCTCAAACCACTTTCAGCCATTTTGAAACTGGTTTATGTGCACTGATCTTAAGTTCTGTTACAAGTTTAAACCAGTTTCTGATCACTTAAGCCCATTTGTGTGTAACTTCTGTCTCTAGCCTAGGAGGCTATGACTGCCACTGACTATTTTAGCCTGTATGCAAGCGGATAAATGGCAGAATAAGGTTTCACACTTGCTTCTCCTTTTTGCCCCTCCAGAACTAGAATCCATAGCATATTAAAGTTTACAAGTAACATTACAGTAATATTCCAGGTATTTGAATTGCGCTGTGTGCTTCGCAAAGACCCTACCAGTGTCTTGCTGTAATGCAATAGCAAGAAGCTTTGTAAACTAAGAATTTAGCAGCAAAGCAGTCTGTGGATTTAAAGTTTTGCTTGAGGTCCCTTCTGTTCCTGCTGTTTCTTGGAGTTATAGAAGTTTCGTGTTATTACAAATGTTTAACTTTATTTGTACTCCCTTGTTCCATCATTCCATGCTTACATGCAAAACTGAAGTTTTCATTACCTTTCTCATGCAATAAGAGGAATAATAAAAGTTTTATTCCAAAGCTTGCACATCCACAGAACAGTGGCTTACTGGAGAACCTGGCCTTTATTTGAAAGCAGAATTATTCTTAGTTTGGCTGCATTTCAGAAAGGTGTTTTGCACATAGTGCTTAAAGGCAAACAAATAACTTGGCTTGAGTGAAACTCAGACACCTTTGTAATTATCTTATTCCATATGTCTAAATTTTCTTAACAAACTTTTTTGGTTTAAAACCCTTGTTCATGTTCAATGTGCGTCTCATGGGCTAATAGCATTGGCTATATATATCTACATAACTTCAGTTAGAATTCTGCATGTTCTCCAATTATGCCTCTGAAAATGACTGACATTTAGATTTTACAGTGAAGAAAAATATTTTGAAAACCTCTGACTCTTTTATGGTTACTAGCAGAAAGTGTGCTACAGTAGTAACAAATTTTAGATGGCTGACTTTATTTGTTTGTGGTGATGTTTTACTACTTGCAAGGATACTTATTAAGCATATGTTATTATATTATTATATGTTATGATATTAAGCAATCTAAAATATATACTCCCTTAAAAAAAAAAAAACCCCAAAAAACAGAACCCCAAAACTTCAGGATCAGGTCTATAAATAGTTAAACTCCTGTCCTTCTGTTAGTTGTCTGAATTTCAACTTCCAGATAGGATAACCACTGAAGCTGTAGTGGAACATATACAAGTCTTGCTTGTTGGGGCTGGATGAATGCCCCCTTAGTGACACTGTCTGCTGACATCTTGGTGGGTAGTAAGGAGGGTGTCTTCTACTTTGGTTCATGCAGCAAAGATAAGGAACCTAGTCATTTTCTGTTTAGTAGGTCTTAGCCCCTTAGTTTAGCCTAGTTCTGGCTTTATCTGGCCCCACCCCCCCCCCCCCCAAAAAAAAAAAAAATAAAAAAAAATACAGTATTCCATTTGCAGCCTTCAGGGTCACTGGCTAGCACTGAATTGAAGAGGAACATTTAATCGCATTCTGTTTGCTCACTTGTCTATCTGCAACCGAATAGCCATGCATATTATTTAATGTTTTGGAGATGTTTGTACATGTTTAGGCTAGGCTTTTCTGCCTAGAACTCATCTGCTCTGGCAGCTGATATGGAGAGCATACAAATAGGAACTAAAATTTTGAAACATTTTGTACCAGTCCATCAAGCTGCAGTATCATCTTTTAAAACGGTGTTCAGCACCAAAGCTCTCTATTTTTAAATGGGCAAGGCCTGAGCCCCAGCCTCCAAGTCAGTACCACCTTCAGTGCTGATTATTAAAGAAAATAGAACTCTTACACAGATATTACATAGGCTTTTCTGGTCAGTTTTTTAACCATGCCTTTACAATCTCACAAATGGCTTCCAGATCACATCAGTATCTCCTATAGTTGCTTTTGGTTCACCATGATGAAGTAGTAGTAACTTATTGGTCACTGCCTCTGCCTCAGGGTGAAATATTTTGGTGCCATTCACATACCAGGGCTATATAAAATTAAGAACTTGAGTGCTTCTAGGAAAGCTTGCCAACACTAGGCCAGGATAGTGTTCTAAGCTCTCATGGCTCAAACAGAGCCTGTGCTGTGATTCATTTTGTATGCCTTTGGCACTGCTGAAGCTGGAATATTGAATCTTTGGTTTGCTGCTATTGGCCTTAGACTTCATCTTTGTGCACAACCTTTCCCAGTGTTTCCCAACCTCTTTTTGCCCGACAGCACACTTGCCAAATAAAAAAGCACCGCAGCACAATGGGGCTTTAGGGGGTGGGGGGCGCACAGCCAGCTGGACACTGACTGGGAGGGGTGACATGGCCAGCTGAACGACATTTTGGGCTGGAGCCACAGCCCCTGCCTGGCTAGAGCCACTCCCCATCTGTCTGTCCACAGCAGCAAGCGGGCTGGGGGCGTGGCTCGAGCCCAAAATGCCGCGGCACACCTGGACATGTCTGACGGCACACCAGTGTGTTGCGGCATGCCAGTTTGGAATTGCTGATCCATCCCCCACTGTCAACTGGGAAGCGGGCAGGACAGGAACTCCCTTTGCCTTGGTTCACCTTTGTCTATCTAAAGAGATTTTAGAGCCATCAAATACTTCTTTTCAGAGTACTGCTCAATTTTTGGATTTCAGACGATTCATGGCCCTGACCCCACTGACTCTGCTTCTTGCACCAAAACTTCCACTTTTTTTCCCACTGGTTGTAGTACTGCGTAATCAACAGCTCTCTCAAACATCAGCCCTGTTGTTTTATCTATGAGTTAAATTACTACTAGTCCCGCAATTGCAACTTCCAGATTTGGATGAGAGATCTGAGTGGACTCGGTTCTGTGAGTAGGACATCTGTGTTGATCTTTTGAGGGCTTCCCCACCAGATGAACTCCACTAGTTTTAAGAAAAACTAACCAAGATGGTATGCAGAGTAATTGCACACTGCTAAGGCTCTTGGAACCTATTTTTTTAAAGCTTATCACATTTTCCCTTGCTAGTAGTTTTTAGCAGGGGTAGCCAGATGCATTAAGCTCTAATGCACGCTTTTTTAAAATTTTTTTTCCCCCCTGTTTCTTTTGGTATTCAAAATCTTACTATAGACTTGTCTATTGTGGACTGTGAATTTACAGCTACTAGCAAGGGAAAATGTGATAAGCTTTACACTTGTGTAAATTCACAGTCCACAATAGATATGACTATAGCACTATTGCGTAAATTCACAGGGGTCTCAAAGAAGAAAGGTCACTTACCTGGAACTGCTCTTTGAGAATCTGCTCTTTATATTCACATTCCTTCCTACCTGTTAGACCTTTTGTCTGCCTGGTTTGGGATTCTGTGCTTCAGGAGATGGAAGTGAAGTAAATAACACTGAGACGTCAGCTTCTTAAATCACTAGGGAGCATTCATGCATTGCTAATGACCCAGCTTTGGTCGAATTTCCAGGATTCTGCCATAGCCCACCTACAGGTATTTAATTGTAGAGGCAACTTTTACAAGAACAACAGTTAACGGTGAATGTAGTTGTTTATTATGAACTACCATGCGGTTATGGAGCAAATCTTACTTTCCAAAATCCATTTCATATTGGTGCTGGGATTTTTTTGTTTTCCCCTTTGTCCCCTGCTTATGTCAATTGGTGCCTTCAGTTGTAAGGATTGGATTGGAAGTACTTCTGTACAAGTCTGCAAGACTGGGAAAGAAAATACTTCTTTCAAGGACTAGCATTAAGTTGACTTACTAGCCTTGGCATTGTAATAATAGGCAATTCTCTCCTCTCAGAATGGGTAATGTCCCTAACATAAAAACAAAGTCAGTTTAAGTACAGCTCAGTATTTCTGCTCATCAAAAGTAGATTTCCTGAAACTGATCCTTATAACAGAATCCACTGAATTTCTAGTTGGGCAGGTTGCTTAACTTGAACAATAAAGGACGATAGACTGTTTCTGCATACTCTAGGTATCATCCTCTGGAATGGCTGCTTTGTATTGCCAGCTCAGAGATGAGTACCTCGCAGTGCAAAAGGGATCTACTGTGGCCTGGATAGATATCTAATCACTTCTTCACCCTGGTACCTGCATAGCAGGAACAAGGGGTATAGCCTGGCTGTGCCTCTTGGGATGTCAATCTTCAGCCATATTTTTTTGGCTTCTTAAAGTTGTTTCCAGCCATGGTAGGGTGCTTCTATTTGGTACAAAGGAACTGACCCTGTACAGAGCTGGTACTAGGATGAAGGGAGTGCAGTTATGAGTTTCCAGTTTACTTAACGTTCCATTACAAGTGCAGTTTCCCCAACAATTTCTACTCTCTACATTAGTTGCATCATAAGATTTGGTTTAGAGTACTGTTTCACCAGCTAAGCTATTATAGTTGAGAATCCATATTCAGTCTCTTTGTAGAGCCATCTTATTCTAAACACCCTGGATAAGGTACAGATACTAGATTAACATATTAGGTCACTGAACCCAAATTTTCTGGTTGTAACTGCTGGTGAAGAATCTAGTGTAATTATCCAACTTATTTTTTAATAACAATATAAACAGTATGCAGAAATATGATCTATTAAAATATGCTTTGTGCACTGGGCAAGTGGGAATACACAGTATTTAATGCATAGTTTTGGGGGGAAATGATGATTGGGGATGTTGATTTGAATCAAACTGACATTTGTAATCTGTAAATCCCCTTGCTTGGACTACAGGATGATGAAAGCAATAACTCGTCTTCACAAGGCATTGATGTTTTTAGAGTACTTTACAAGCAATTCGTGGACCTGGAGCACTGACAATATGACTATGCTAATGAACCAGCTAAGCCCTGAAGACAAAAAGGCAAGTAATGTTTGTATAACATGAGTTTGAGGACTTTGTTTGAAGAGTCCATGAGAATCTAATGGAATAGCCCATCTTAAATGAACTCCTATTGGAAAGTGTTTTTAAAGGTAATGCCATTCGGTCATCCAAAGGGGCAGCGGGTTGAATCAAATGAACAAAAAGGTGTGCAGCGTATCAGAACTATCATGGTTTTGTCTCTACTACAAGTAAGACGATAGTGTTTTTACAGACTGCTGTAGGTATGGAAGGCTATAGTAGAAAAGTTTGTTTTGTTTTTTTAATAATGATCCATTTAGGAAATACTGTAACTCTTCCATGCCCTTTAGCCTAGCAATTTGCATGGTCTCAAGCTTTTTTAAAAATGTTTTCAGGAAATTGATCTGTAGGCAAAGCTTAAAACATTGTAATTCTGCTAATAGAGGCTTAATAAAGTTTGGACTAGGCAGACCACGCAAACAAAATACATAAATGTGAAACTAAGAACTGTGTCCCTACATATTCTGTCCACAGGAAAACTCTACTCCTTTTTGTTTAATCTTTTAACTTGGGGGGAGTGGGGGAGGGTGAAGAACATGTCATGCTGGCCAATAGAATATTGAGAGGATGAATGAAACCAAACTAAAGTGGGCACAGACTTGTGGAAGTACTTTCATTGATAAATATTTGTTCTGGCCTGGAGGTTCTAGCTGTTGTACTTCTAGTTCAGGGTGGCTGGGTGGGGAATGGTGAACTTTCTGTTCTGTCCCTTTGGTTGTGGGGTGTGTGCTTGTGCATGCAACAATAGATGAATATTGAGATGCAGAATGTAAGGCCCCCTTCAGACATTAAATGTCATAAACTTCATCACAGATCCCCAAAATGGCATGTTCTGTGATGCTTTTGTGGTACATTAGGATATACAACTTTGGAGATCTATTATTAACACTTGTGATGGTGTCTGCCATGGCATGCAGCTGGCTGCATCTGCTCCCTCAGGTGGGGAGAGCAGTGGATCAGTGACCTTTCATTATAGAATAACTTGCCTGAAAGTAAACTGTGGGATACTTGCCTTTTTAATCTTCAAGAAACAGTGTATGGAGAGGGCCTAAATTAAGTAAACCTGTTGGAAGAGAAACCAATAGCAAGTACAGAACTTGGAAACAGTCGCACTATACATACATTATAATATTATTGCATATAAAATCCTGAAGAATATAGCGTTAATATTTTAAAAGTTAAATGTAACCCAGAACTATTAAGAAACAAACCAATCAAATCTTGGTTCTGGAATTCAGTCTCCAAAATCCTAACTTAAGAACTTGCATGTTACACTTCATTGATCAAACACAGCAGCCAGTTGATGTTCATGTTCTTTAAACTTTAATTCCAGGTAGTCTTCCTAAAATATGAACTTCTGCTGCTTTCCTGTTCTGACATTTCAAGGCTATGCAGTTCTGCTGCTTTCCTGTTCTGACATTTCAAGGAAATGGTGTGTTCTTTAGACTATTGTAGTGCCTCCCAAATAGCTTCTGCTATCAAGATGATTCTTAGAAGAAGATGTGCATAAAGAAATCTCATAGCTTGAAATAATTGTTAAATAGTCCAAGCTTGATCTTAATTTTTCTGCTTTAACAGCTTAATTTCTGTGAACTTCCAGTCAATATTGGTGTGAAAGGCTTGATTTCTACATGGTTTGTTTGCATATGCATGCATTTATATGGGTATCATGACATGTATATTAAATGTTAACTTGCTTGGAATGCTGAGCTGTTGGTATCAACTCCTGGGTAAGGGGTACTACGTCCTGTTGCAACTTATTTTTCCCAAATATTTTTTCCAGTGTTCCCTAATGAGCTTGTTTCACATTTGTTTATGCTGTCAACTTGCAAAATAAGCAGCTTAAGAGTCAGCCTACCTTGTTCCAGTTTACAAAGCTGTTTGGCCTTTGACCTTCTTAGGACCTTTAGCTCTTTTTTTTTTTTGTTTTTAATCTGAAATGTGGTATGGGTAAGACTAGGAAAATTGTAATGATCTGTAGGACTTGTCCTGCTTTCCAATGAAAATTTTCTTTTGAGATAAAAGAATCTAGCTATGATGCTAAAAAATGAAGTTCCACTTTTAAAAAAAAATACATATGGAATTTCTTTACCATGAGATAATATACATGGAACGTGGGATTATCTGGATTCAGAGTACACTAAACTGTACCATATTTAGAATTGCATAAGGTAAAATGCTGAAGAGCTATGTGGATTAATTTTCATTATTAACAAGCAACATGACTCATATAAAAGCCCTCAATGTGAAAATAGACTAGAATAAATGCCTAATCATTTAAGTGCCTTGCAGACACTACTGAAGATAAGAAAACATTATTTCTAAAGTAGGGTAATTTACAGATAAAAGATGAACTATTGGGTGATCAGATAACTTGGCAAAGATTACATGTGTACAGACTAAATAGAATCTAGGTCTTTGGATTCCTTTTGTGGCTAAAGTGCCCAGTATAATTATTTAATTTGTTCTCTGATGCATCTGGTATAGTGACACCCAGTCCATGTCATGTCCTTTCTTGAATTATGAGATAAGAAAAATCTACATTAAAGTTCTTGGGAGAGGGGAAGCTAATGGCTAAACTTCCCCCCCTTTTCTTTTTAAACAGACATTTAATTTTGATGTTCGACAGCTACATTGGGCAGAGTACATGGAGAACTACTGTATGGGAACTAAAAAATATGTACTGAATGAGGAAATGTCTGGTCTCCCTGCAGCTAGGAAACACTTGAATAAGTAAGTTCTTAATATATACCTCCTATAAGTATTTCATGTCTTTCTATCTTTGCGTGTCTCAAACTGTTGTTAGAGTAATGGGTATCACGGTTAGACCTTTCACTTTCAGAAAACAGTAGCATTCAAGAGTGCTCTCTTGTATGCCCCCGCTTTGAAGGATAATAGTACTTATTGACTAATCTTTCTGTTGTAGCTCCCTACTCCAATGCAGTATGTCTTGCAACTACAGAAACTGTCTTGTTTGGCATAAGGAATGCTTCAGTTTCTGAGTCGGCTATGTGCCAGAAGAATTTTAATGCTTTTACTCTGGTGTACAGATGTTAGCAGAATTTTAGTGCACCTTGGGATGTTTTTGGTACGATTTCAGTGGATCTCACAGTGCTTTTAAGGTGTACACATTGCTATAAATTAAAGCAGTAATCTGTAGTAAAAAACACAGGGGTATGGGGCAATGTAATCTACAGAATGAAATAGTTCTATTATGGCTGTTGCTTGGGTGTATTTTGATTTGGAATTCATGTCTATAACTGAATTGTACTAGTTATGCTTATTTCAGATTTCTGCTCTGCCAAAAATTCCTTCTACCTAATTTGGTGCCGCTACCTTCAATCCCCACCCAAAAAGATGACCCATTTTGGGAATGCATCATTAAGCTTTTTTTTTAATGCCTTAATCTGCTTAAGTGTTTGTTTGCTTTCCTTTTAAAAAGGAGTGAATCTGAAGTTGAAGTGCACTTCTTGATTTTACTAGAGGTACACGCATGCATTGGTCCATATTGTATTGGTACCGATCAAAGGAAAATTGAGTTAGTCTGCAGTCGGCTTTTTTTGGCTAATGTGGCTGACTTAATGTCGCCATGTTTGTTTGCACTTTTTTGGGGTTTTTTTAAGTGCTGCATGCACGTGGCCAGGAGTGCAGCCCGGCAGCTTGGAAAGTAGTGTCTGGCTGGTAAGCCTGTGGGAGGCGGAGGGCCATGAATGGGAGCAGCTCTAGGCCCCTGCAGGGAGGGAGGGGGCTGGGGCAGGGGCAGGTGTTGCACAGCTGGGGTGAGGTGCAGGACAGATGTGCGGGGAGGCAGTTCCTGCTGCTGTGTGCACTCCCAGGGAGGCATGGGGAGTACATGTCTCCATCTGAGGGCAGGCTGTTGCTATGCGCTTGGGGCCAGAGGCTGTGCCGGGCTTTTCCTGATGAAGGGTGGCTAGGCCCAGGCTATGCTCAGGGCAGGTGGTAGTGCAGGAAGGGGGACTACAACTAATTTTGGGGTGGCTGTGGGCCCCTGTAACTCCCCACTTCCAGCACTGCAGCCTGCCCTCCCCCCATGCATAGATGTGGGGGAGCACATGCCCCCCATGCCTCTCCTGGGGTGCACAGTGGCAGAAGTGCCCTTCCCTGCACTCCCCACATGAGCCACAGCTCATTGCCCTGCCCT
>NW_005842278.1:70350-83971 GCF_000455745.1 Alligator sinensis
TAGTTAATATGGCTAAATAATAATTGGCCATTAGTATCAGCTCAAAAAACCCTTTTATCAGTGCACCCCTAGCTTTTACTGTTTGGTTGCTCTTGTTTGCTTTTCGTATTCAGAAAACTTTTTTTTTTTTTTGGGTGGCCATAAGCTTAAGGCTAGTACACTTTTATACTAAGCGTAAGAATGTTTTGGTTATCCCTCTGTTTTTTGATATGGTTGCCTATAGAACCTGTATTTTTAAAAATGACAGGGAGAAGTGTACTACTTGTATATGTATCAAGCAATTCCTTCTCTTATGGTAAATTTGTACTTCTGTTCAGAGTATAAAATTTTGCCAACCATGCTTTATGGTTGGCTTGGTTAGGAATGAAGAGCAAAGCCTTTTTATGGTGGTAATCGCCTCTGGATCTAGCTTTCTTCCAAGTCCATTGGATCTGATACTGTCACAAGGGGCATGTCCAGATGAGTGCAGATGGTTGGTGTTTTTTTTCCTTGGGGTCCTGGAAGCCTTGGAGCTGCAGCCATGGTACTTCTGCAGCTGGGAGCTTGGCTGGCAGCCAGACTATGGCTCCAGCTGGCCAGGCTCCAGTTCTGGGCAGTGTGCACTGCTGCCATGTGTGTCACGTTGCATGTTTTTGGTTTGCTTTTTGTGTGGATTTTTTTTACCCTGCAACCTCCTAGGGTTACCCCTCTCACTGCAAGGGAGCAACACAGGGAATGTGCAGTGTATGGCACCACAGATGGGTTTGCAGTGCCACATACTGCATGCCCATGCTCATCTGGCTGCAGCCAAGAGGTGCAAGCTGAGGTAAACAAATGTGGAGCAGCTTAGCTGCTCCACATCTTAAAGGTTGCGTTTGCAACCTTTCTCTGCATCCCGTCTCTGCAAATCTTGTTGTTGCAGCACTTTAAAATTTTTATTTCTTTTAATTTTTCCCAGGTTAAGAAATATACGCTATGGTTTCAACACAGTTCTTGTGATCCTGATCTGGCGTATCTTTATTGCAAGATCACAGATGGCAAGAAACATCTGGTACTTCGTGGTTAGTCTGTGCTACAAGTTCCTCTCCTACTTTAGAGCATCCAGTACTATGAGATATTGAAGTAAAGAATTCTAGCATTAGGACATCTATGCATATGGTGATCTAACTGCACAAAGTCTGTCAAATGTACTTAATCATCTCATCTTTTGTAAAGGCATCAAATCATCTTTAAAGCTGGAGTGTGAAAAATATATACAGTGCAGTATATGTAATGTTTTTAATTGTGTATTTCCATGAAAATTTAGAAATAAAATAGTTGAATGAATGCCAGATCAAAACTGGTATTAAACAAACTTTTTTAAATATTAGCACTAACCCCTTCCCTGCCCCTCTTGCCCCCGCCCCCCCAAAAAACAAAAAAAAACAAAAACACTTCTTTTTTTTTTTTTTTTTTTTTTTTTTTTTTTTTTTAACTTTGACCTGAGAGAGTTTGGACCACTGACCAATGTAACTGTGCAGTTCTGTGAGGACCTGGATTTAAAGTTTGCCTTAACATCTATTTGCTCAAGACATCTAAATCAAAAGAGTAACAGGCTTACAATTAAGCAAAAACCAATACAAGAGAGAGTAGATCATTGTCCAATTATTGGAGGCTCCTTTCTCTGACTGTTCTGTTTTTGCTTTTGGCAACTATTTCTTCCATCTCCAAGTTAATCTAAGCATGTGATGGGAATTACTAAGAAAAAGAAAATTACTATTATAGTTGGAAGGCTGTCCAATCTAATCTTAAAGAATGCAAATTGACTCTGTTTTTCCCACAGATGCACTCATTAATGTTTGAGAGGCATTTGCATGTCTGAAAGCAGAACAGATTGTGTTACAATTCTTTTTTTATTCTTTTAAATGTTTAAAAAAAAGATGCCAGTGGTTGATTCCATCTTTACCCTAAATGATGGAACATCAATATCCAATGATGTAATAATTACTCACCTGATATAAGGTACTAGGCTGTTCCAGAGGATACTTTGTATCCTTTGCTATTCTTTATAGCATTTGTATCTTAACTGTCTAGGCAAATTGTACTGTTTCCAGAAAGATGAAATGTTTTTGTTTTGCCAAAATATGGCATCATCAGTACTTCAGTGAGTGAAAACTTATTTTTTGATTGCAATTCTAGAAGCTTGACACTCACATATGCCCCTCTTAACTGGGGAAATACAGGAAGAGGAATCCTGCTTCAAAACTTTCGTATGTTGATTAACAAATGACACGTTTATTAACTTGAATATTTAGGAGTGAACTCTTGACTAAATTTGAAGAAATCTATTTTTGGCATGTTTTTGTTGTAGGGGAAATGCATTTATAAAAGTAGTAACTTACTTGCAAGAGAGCTGAATTCTATTTTAATGTAACAATTTTGAATTGCCCTTTAATTCTGTTGCATAGAATTTAAAACCTTTTTAGCATTCCTTTTTTTTTTTTTTATTGACATACCAGTGCACCAGTGTGGTGTACACTCATTAATGATCCATTTGTACTGTACTTAAATCAGCATATGTATTCTTGAATCAACTGAGATAAATAAATTATGAACTAATAGTACAAAAATTTATATAATATGCTCACCTTGGTATTTGATTTGTTGTCCTATTTGAATTAAGTGTGTAAAGAGGTTATTTTGCTATTCTTGTGGAAATACTAACTTTAAAAGCAAGCACCTTCTTTCGTGCAGGTGTATATCTAATTTTGGAATGATGATAGCTTCCTTGTTGAAGCTAAATATTATGTAGTAAATAGTTAAACCATAGTTCCTTTTTAAGCCACTTGTGTATATAATACTTCAATTATACAAATCTCTGGTCTAGGACCACACTGTTAAGTGTGAGAGACCTGTGGCAGAAAATTAATTGTGGCTTCTTTGATTCAGGATGTTACACTTTTAAAATGTGCTATTCCTTATATACTTGTTATAGCTGTCTCTAGGCATCCTCTGTTTATTGAACCTGAAAAATATAGTTGGCAAAATGTAGCCTTTTGCAGAGGGTGCATAGGATCTAATTACCCACCTCTCTGTTCTTGGCCAAGAGACATGCTTATCAAGATTGAAGAAACGTCAGTTATGTTCACACATTTCTAGTTTGTTTGACCCTTGTAACTCTGTCATTTGTAGATAGCTACTTTGGGGCTAATTCATTTAAACTGAGGAAGCTATAACACCACTGAACTGATTCTCTGTTCCATAATGTTGAATACTATTTACTTTGAATAAATAAATGTGGATTAATTGCATAACTTGAAGAATTTATTTTCAGTCTCCACTATGTAAATCTTACCACCTTTAAAATCTGAAGTGTCTTAGCTTAGAGACCGTGGCTGGCTGTGCTATGGGTTAATCTTCTTTCTTTTTTTTTTTTTAATTTGTTTTCCTTCTGTACATAAACTCAAACTTCTGTTTCATCATTCCATGTCAATCAGTCACTCAGATTGTTTGAAGGCACTTTTTCATATCGGGATCTTACGGTGTTGCTGACTCTTCTTCTCTTTCTCTCTCCCCCCCACCCCCTTTTACTAGTTCAGTTTTCATATATTCTGTTTTGGTTCCTGAACTATAAATGTTAATAGTACATTGGTTCTATACTTGGGTACAGTCAGAAGGTAAATTTATGTCCTGCGAGTCACTAAAATCAGTGGGATCTGACCTGAGGAGGAAACTGAAATCAGGTGGTCACTAAACAAGTATACTGGTATTTAAAATTTGGGACCAGGAGAAGAATTTTTTTTGGCCTGAGATCAGGTTTTCTGCCATAGACACAGATTCTAAACTGGAAAAAAGTCAAATTGTATGCTTTTTATAAGGTATAAATAGAAACATTGGGTGCCTTTTTTTTGTTTGTAAACCAAAAATAAAACAAATCCCTTAAAATGTGGTGTCATTGTATTTACTACATCTTCAATGCATTGGATTTTTCCTGTTTTAAATTGCATGGGATACTTCAGTTGTAAATAGTATAAACTTGTGTTCTGAGCATCCATCCTGATTGTTCTTATGTGCATTTTTATATGTTCTTTCCCTTATCTTGCTTTTCTGCATCTCAGACAGGACAAACTCTGCGCTAAGTGGTAATAAAGTATGTGGCTAGGGGGGGGTGTGTGTGTGTGTGTGTGTGTGTGTGTGTAATTTTTTTTTTTTTGTATCAAAGTTTTAATCTTTACTCCACACAACCAGTTCCATTTGGTTGGGTATTTCCAATCTCTAGATACCTTAGTGTGAATACTTTTACACACACAAAAAGCAGCAGCTGGAGGAAAAAAAATAAGTGCATCAGTAACATGAGCATATTGAGGATATGTGCATAACACTGTACAGTACTGTAGGCTTCAAGGAGTGAGTTGTAATCCAAGTACCACAATCACTGAATGTCTAACATTTCTGAGGAGAGTACAGGATGAGAGCTGGTTGCCATTTTCTTAATTCAGAAATAGCATTTATGACTCGTGGGTTAAATCATGAAGCTAACTTCCCTTTCCATTTGCTCTTTAAAAGATTGCACATGTATACATGATTTGCTAGATTTGCGTAACTTTTGACATGCACATTTCAAATTTGCAGGGTAAAATTTATGAAAACTGAGGCAAACAGAAGTTTAAATAATGAATAAGATGATTGTGTAGGATTTGGCTAAATGTTAGGCTTAAATGAGAAGGTGTCCTCTATAAGAAAGTTAGGAGGTATAGCTATTAAAAGACTACCAAGTGCTATTTCATAAGCTGGAAACAAACTGAGAATTTTAAAAATGGAATGAAGGAAAATCCCTAAACAAAGGGCTTTTATAGAGAAGTATCAGCAAATTGATGTTGTAATTGTACTGCCCTTTAATCTTTTCCATATTGAACACTATTTTAAGTGTTCAGTATGACTTTCTAGAAACTATGGAATAACTTGGTGAATAGCATGAGTCATCTGCTGCCTTGAATGTGCAATGTGATGTCCTAAACCTTTTAAGATGAGTTGGTGCATAGAGAACTTGAGGAAATGGAGATCTCTCTGCACTTCTCTTTTTTTAAACATGTTTACTGGCTTTGTCTGAAGAAATTTTTCATTTTTACTTAGATTCAGCAGAAGAAATGGTTGGTTGGTTACTTAATCTGACTTCCAGTTTTGTTTTCCTTGAATTAAAAAACAAAACAAAAAACCAGCACTTCCACTTTCAGGATATGCTTTAATCTTCCCCCATCTTTCTTCCTGGCACTGTCTTGTTCCTGTTTTTGGTATAGAGTTAGCATTCCCTTTTGGCTTTCTTCCTTCTGCAGATCTGTGTCGTAGGTAACTATTAATTACACTGCCATCCTGTCCTTTCCAGAATATGTGAAGGCTGAAATAATGACAGCTTTAAGCACTTAGTGCATGTTACAGTGAGAAATAAAAAGGTGACTCATTTACTTAAGAAATATACTGAACATATTGTCCTTATTGTAGCTGGGTCTCATGTTGGGTACTATGGCTGCTTGTAGACTTTTTTTTTTTTCTCTTTTTAAAAAAAACAACCAAACAAACAAACAAACAAACAAAAAGGCAAACCAAAATCCCCCAAAACATGCTTTACTGAAAGCAGCAGTATGTTTACTTCGACCAGACATGGCAGCATCTGTATAGATCGGGTGCTTCAGCAGGGCTTTCAGGGCTTTTTTTGGTGCATTGATCTAATATCCAGTTTGACTTGGCTTTAGATAAAAGTACCAAACTAAGGCACTGCCTCTTCTGGGCTTGGCACAGGAGCATGTCAAGTTTAAAGCAAAGTGCTGCTTACTTGCTTGCCTACCTGCATCTATAATCTTTTCTTTTTTCTTTTTTAAATTGTGCATATATTCCCTGATTTATAAGCAATATGCCTAAAGGAAGCTAACAAAAGCCCCAGTCTGGTTCAAGATAACTTCATTTCACTTTAAAAAGATGAAAAGGGTGTATGTTAAACGATAAATCTAGAGAGAGTTTGTTTGTTTGTTTGTTTGTTTGTTTGTTTGTTTGTTTGAGTTCTTGATCTCTGTGGAAAAAGCTGAGCCAAAGTAGGTGATAATTTCGTTTTTTATTTGGCAAATATCTGCCTTGGGATGTGTGAGAGCAGATCTGAATTGCTATAGTTCTGGTGGTTTTAACACCTGCTTCTTTCAGGAGCAACTTTCCACCTGTTTAAGCAAAATTACTCCAGTTCAGATGTTTGTCATCTGTACACCACTCTTCTTCCATTGGTGTAAGTGTGCCCTAAAATGGATTAGTTTTTTTGTTTTATTCTTCTATTATGGCTGCAAAAACAAACTACGTAGTTCTGGATTTGCACTATATTAACAGTGCAAAAATGTGATGAGAGCAACAAGAGTGAGGAGAGAGAGCAGGTTTTATGTTGGGGGGGGGGAAGATTAAGAACAAACAAGGCTTGACTTGATTGATATATTTTAAGTGATTTATTTTTTTATTTATTTACTTTTTTAAAAAAAGGTGGGGAGCATGATAATCCCTCATGTATTTGAGGGATTTAAATATTTAGAGTTTTTCAGGGAATAATAGGATAAGATTCCATTTAAAGGGGGGAATTCTAGGTTAGTGATAGATTAAGATGTTCCTCATCAAACTAAATTGCTACTTATGAAAAATGGTAGCTGTCTTCACACTTGAATGGAGAACTAGATTGGATGAAACATGAGAAGGCACAGGCAAGGGACTGAGTAGATGATGTAACCAATCTTTCTAATTTTTAATTTTTTTTGCTAGCCTATTGAATGGGAATTGAACTCAGTATGCCCCAGAAACTGCTTGATTTCAAATAGGAATGCTGGAAATTTTTATTCTGCAGTGTTTGATAAACTGGCACTGATGTACTTCATCAGTACTAACAATAATGACACAAGACATCATACAACAGAGAAGCCTTCCTATACCCCCTGCCAATTTGTTTCAAGTGTCTTAGAAATAAGAGGAAGCTCTCACTTTGGTCATAAGCACTTGAACTGTAATTTCTTTGCTGACCCTACCAGTGGTGTTGCTTGTATTAGTGGCATTTATCCATCAGGACTTATCCAGGGACCAAAATTACATCGTATGAGACATTTAACAGTAAGAAACAATTTATTTCAGTCATGATATAGATTCAAGGCTTTAGTCTTTATAGTAGCAAGGCTCCATATGCTTTATACTAGTGAGATCTGAAGATTGGAAAAACCTCTAAAACAGGATTTATGGTAACAAAGTTCTGGATGGGAGAAGTAATATAGACTGAGGCTGCAACAGGATAGCTGATGAACACTTCTACCATAGTTTCACTACACTGATAGTGTTTCTATTGGTGTCATGTTGGTCTACCGCAGGGGTGTCCAACCTGTTTAAATGTGGGGCCGGATCATGAACTTTTTATCACCCAGTGGGCTGGCAAGCCATATTCAAAGACCTCACAGGAAGCGGTATCACATCAGGAAGTAATGTCGTGACCTTTGACACCAATGAAGTTGCAGGAAGTGACAATGAAATGGGCCTGGAAATGTGGTTTAAAATCCGAAATAAAAACAATATAAAAGCAACAATGAAATAATACCAAACACTTGACTAAAATAAACACTGTCACATAATGAAAAAAGTATAATGCAAGTCAACAGATCAAATGTAGAAAAGATATTGGCCAGAGTGGAAACTAATCAAAGGTGGAGGGATGTGTCTGGGCAGGAGACACCCACGTGGTGCTTTGCAGCCTCTGCTGCTCCCTGCCTTGCAAGGGGCAGGAGGGAGTGGGGGCTTCTCAGTGCAGCTGAGAGGCTGTGGGAGAGACTTGCGGCTCAGCTAGGATCAGCCACAGCTGCAACTGGGCATGGAGCGGGGTGGGGAGAGCTGCTGCCATGCATGGGAGCCCCAGTCTGGGCTCCTTCTAGTTCTCCTGGCCACAGCCTCCCTGGGATGTGCAGGAAAGGCGCCCTCCACTCTGCTGGTGCCTGTGTGTGCCTGCGCTGCCTCCCGTCCCCAGCAGCACATGAGAAATGGCCCCCTCGAGACTTGGGGCCTTGTGCGTGGGCGGCCAGGCCCAGAGAGCCACAGCGCATCCTCCCCACCAGCAACTGGTGTGTCCCAGGCCCGTGAGCAGAGCCACTCCTCCGCCACCCGGTGGCAAAGTATCTCATATCACAGCTCCGTCTTGCGCCTGCTCCGAGCCCGTGGCACCGGCTCTTCGGGGCGGGCAGGTGGGGCTGCTCAGCAGCTGCAGCCAGCGCCGCCCCCACCCGGGGGGGGACCTGGCCGGGCTGTGCCGCGCTGCGCTGACGTGGTGCGTGTGGGAACCTTCTCCCCCCCCGGCCCCTCAGCATCTTCCTAATGGCTGCTGAAGGACTGGGGAAGGGACAAGTGGTGGGAACGAAAGTAAACTGTTTACTTTCATTTCCTGTTGCAGCACCACAGGCCACAGAAAATGCCTTGGTGGGCCGCATGGCAGACAAACCTGGTCTACTGTGTATTGCCCACACATGCAGGAAAACATGACTCCTTATCTAAGAAGGAATCAGACAACACACAGTTATCAGAGATTTTTTGTGTGTGTGTGTGACCCAGACTATTTGACAATTTCCCTTCTACCCTACTGCCCGTGCATCTTCTTCAGTTCTAATATTGCTAACTGAATGAGCGGTTTCCCTGCTCTATCCACCCTGCAGAAGTTGTTTCAGGTACAGTATAAAGGGTGAATGGGGAAACGGCCACACAGATGGTGCTTGTTTTAAACTATTGTTTAAACTGCGTGAAGGTCTTGGCCTTGTTGGCACTCAAGCTGCCTCTTTCCTATGTCCCTAAGCAGGTGGGTATAGATTCCTCTTGGAAATTGCCAGCTGGCTTCCTGCAAGAAGGCTGTAGACCTGGCTGACCATGGCGCTTGAGGGTGATACAAGAGTTTGTAAACTGCAGAACTAGCATTACTTGAATAGGTGTTACAGTAATTTCAACGATTGCTTTCCTATTACTGTAAGAAGGTTACTTCCTGTTTCTTAACAAATTGTATATACAGCCAACTCTCTGGTAACCGGCACTTTACAAGCTGGCGTTCTCTGTTAACCGGCATGCCGGCTTGCAAGGAAAAGTCGAACTGGAACTGACCACTGCAGCACTTCCAGTTTCTCCGAGCCCCCACACCTGGGAGCAAAGCAGCCTGTGCTGCTGAGTCCCCACGGCCCGGGAGCATAACAGGTTGTGCGGGGCCCGCCTCCCTGTCCTGCGGAGCCCACAGGGCCCACAGGAGGGGCGGCGACGCCATGGGAAGGGCAGAGGGATGCGGCAGTAGAAACGGCAGCTGGGGCCACTCAATTAACCGGCATATTTTGTTATCCGGCATCCCCCATTCTCAGGGGGTGCCAGATAACAGAGCTTTTACTGTACTAGTACAAGAGGCCTTTACGCTTATTGCAAGTGATTTACCCGGGATCCTGGTCTTTTCTGTTAACCAGAATTTTGGATTTTTTTAATTTTAACTTTTAAAACCCCCAAATCCATGTTTTTCCATGACTTAAAGAAAAAAAGCAACTATAGACACAGGCATCAGTTAAACACCCAATGTTTTCTTGACTCTTACAATTTTAAAGCTATTTGGAAGCCTACCAGTGCCTCGGTCATTAACAACAGTAACAAAAAATTCTAAATACCTATATATTTTGGTGTTTGGTTTTTGTTTTTGTTTTTTTGAGGAGGGGCTTATCTTGGGAAATCAGGGCTTCCCTGCCCCTCTTTTCTCACCAGGATTTGGATCTAGCTGCGACTGTCCTGGCCCCTGCCTGCCCGCAACTCACTCCCTGCACCAGGTGTATAGGCAAAGGGGTGTGGACACTGGCAGTGCAACTGGTATAGGGCTCTTGACCTGGTGCTGTTGCTGCCTCCCCACCCTGGTCTGCTCTCCCACCTGCTAGGGCCCTGCCTGCTGGGGTCCTGTCCCGCTGTCTGCAAAAATAGGGAGGGGGAGGCATGCCCCCTCCATGTTATTCTGTATTCAGCTGCCAGGGCTGCTTGCTCCCACCACCTTGCTTGACTGTATTACGTGCTGCATGTCTGTGTATACATGCACTTGGCACCCCCTGCCTTCCTCCCCCCAGCCCCAAGCAGCTCATTGCAGGCTGGAGCTCTGCCAGCCTGCAAGGGGAAATCTGTAGTTTCCTGCTTCAAAGGAGAAAATCTGTGTTGTGTGTGTTTGGGTTTTTTTTTTTCTTTTTTAAAGGGAAAAGCTGGGTTCCTGGTGACTAGCTATGCTTATGCCTTTTCTTGCACAATGATTTTTATTCAAGGCAGTTGTTCACTAGCATCTTAAAGGCATTTGAAAAAGTTAGCTGTTTGTGCATGTGTATATTTTCCAAAAAACTCTATGGCCATTTTTGCACTTGTTTTGTTTTTCAAATACCTTTCCTTTTTTGTCTGTTACTTAGTGCAGATCTGTAAGCAGCTTAGCTCAGAGACTTGCTCTTTTTGTTTTGTGTGCTGGCACTTGTCATCTCTGGTACTTTCTGTCAAATAACTAAGGCTAAGCAAGTAATTCTGCTTTTGATTAATGAAACCCCACTGCTTTCAGTTGTACAGCTCTAATGTAGCTCTGTGTGTGTGTGTGTGTGTGTGTGTTCTCATTTTAACAAAGATCCTATTATTTTGTAAAAGGGATAGTGCATTGTCTAAAAGACTTTTTAAATAAGCAGGTAACAAGTACGTATGGAGTTATAGCACTCTTTCTGCAATACACTTGTATAGGTGGCTTCTAGCAATTGAGTTCATCATGTTGAACCAGAATCTCTCCACCTCCCTCTGAATTTCAAATTATATGATCTCTTTTGGGCTGGAAGATGAATTTCAACTTTCTTAATCCAATAGTAGAAGATCTGTAGGCAGGCCTCAGATTTTAATCTTCTGTTTGTATGCTAGAGAAGCATCTACTCTGCACTTCACTTTAAGCCACGTATAGTCTGGACTTGGTCATTTGAGAGATCACTTTTCTCCTCCATATTGCATTGCAGGAGTCTGAATCCATTGGACTGACTTGTGCATCTTGGCTGAATCTGTCTTCAGAAATATAATATTCTTGGTAGGAACTCCAAACCTCTGGGAGTGGATCTGTTGCTGCACTGGAATCTGTCTGGCATTCCTTTAGGTGCCTTTTATTTCAAACAGCTTAAACTCCCCCACCCCCCCCACCCTCCAAAAAAACAACCAACCAACCAAACAAACCTAAAAACCCCAACAAAACCAAAAAACTTGAACTAGGCCAGGTTTTGTCTGTTCATTCATCCATTCACACTGCGTGACTCACACTAAGGGGCAGGCAGTTAAGTGATGGGATTATGTTGAAAAGATTTTGTACACCCAGAAATGTACATATTTATTTTAATGTCAGCACTGAGGTACACAGTGGAAATAAATAATAGGAAAGCCTGATCTACATCTTAAGAAATAATTTAAGAAGATTATAGTTCTTGAGGGGGAGGGCAGGAAATAAGTCTCCCAGTTTTTGTCTGCTGCAGCAAATTTTATTCCAAATGTATTATCTACTTAGCTAAAGTATACAAAGCTATTAGCAAATAGGATGATTCCAAGTGCTGCTCTTCAGTACTCTTGTGGTTTTAAGCCACAACTAATCTCTGTGTCATTGACACCTGTGGTTTTCCTCTGTTAAATATTTGATTTGGAAAGAGAAACCTGGGAGGTAACTTTCACTCAGTCACCCTCATTTAAAACCAAGACCATTCATTTTTAATAGGAATGTGCTGCACTTAGGCTAATAAGTCAGATTCTGGATGCGTTACTCTCTCATGCTGGCTCCTGCATTCCAGGGTGAATGCTGGATGCTAAGCAACCTATGCCCGTCTGAGTAAAATGAACCAATTGGCAGAGAATGTGACTTGGGCTTCTAAGATCTGGGTTGACGAGGGTATTTTAGTGACAAATGTGTTTAGTGCTGTACAGTTCTGTAGAAGCTTTCCTGATGCTAATGATCCAAATTTGGGTTAGAAATATACTGAGAGAGTGAGTTTATTTTTAACATAAAGCCTTCTCTTTCTTTTTTTTTTTTTTTTTTAGAAACAGAGCTTTACTCTTAGCCTGTAGAGAATGAGAGAGTATTTATACGATTTAAATACGGTAGGAAATATTGAGCTGCTGTTTCTCAGTCTGTAAACTAAAAATACTTTTAAGTGGGGGAGATGCCAAACTTTCCAGAAAGGGAAGAAGTACTGTAATGCACAGCTGCAGTATGTAATAGCCCATTGACCCTTTTTTTAAGGTAGCAGTAACTTGTCAAGTAACTTGGCTTCTTATTATAGCTTTAAATTAACCTTTACCAGGAGCATATTGGGACCATAAAATGATTATTAAAATGTACTTAATGCCAGAGCAATGCTGACAATTATCTGTACATAGGTTTAGTTTAAAATGATAGTTTAATCCTTTTGAAGCGAGCGCACACAAATCCTATTCCTTAGTGGCATTTCAACAACGTTATTCCTAAAGGTGCCAGCAGTGATCTGTATTTTGGCTTCTGTGTCTGAATGGGGTAATTTGAACACACATGCTCCCTTCAGTCAGGGTGACTTCACATGTGCTTGGCAGTCAGGTTTAATAATTGCCCTTTTCACATAGGGCAGCCTTGAGGATGAACTGGATAGATAGCTGGCTGGGGTGGATTGATATCTGGCTGGGGTATTATGATCCCAGTACTTGTTCCTGCCCAGGGCAGGGGGTTGGACTTGGTGATCTGTTCAGGTCCCTTCTGACTATGAAACTAGGAACTATGAAACTTAGATTAGACACTTGATGGAGAGGTCCTTTTTCTTTTTTCTTTCTTTTTCTTCTTTTTTTTTTTTTAGCCAGTAGACAGGCTATCCTGAGCTGAATGCAAGTGGCAACAGAATGCTTATATAATTAAAAAAGTCTCTGTTCTAAAGAGTTTTTTGTAGCCGCTCTAATTAATTTTCTCCAATATTGGTAAACTTTCAGACATGTATTAAAACCTGACAGTCTATAAGCGTCGTCGTTCCCACAGGGGTGTGCTACCTTGGAACCGGTCTGGCCTCGTCTAGTCTCTGGGGATGCCCCTAGCGGCCAGCCCAGATCTGATAGACCAAGAGGGGTGTCTAGATTCCTTCCAACTGTAAAGTCCTGGCCTTGTGGTCTTTGACCCTCTTTGGCTTGCTTTGGTCTTGCCTCGGGGACCTTCCTTCTAGTTCCGCATTCAAGAGAAGCTATACCTCTAATAGGAAGAAAAAGTACAATTTAAAGTTCCAAGCAGCAAAGCAGACAAATTTCTCTTCAATAAAGGCAAAGGGCACCTACCTAGAGGTTTTCTGCCTCCTCCAAAGGGGTAAGCAGTCCCTCTGTCCCCAGTTCCTTCTGTCTTGCTCTGAGCACCTGAAAGTTAGCTCATCTGTTCTCTCTCCTTAATCTGCACAACCATGAGCCCCATAGTTGCCTGGATGTCTGCCTTCTCACTCAGCTGACACCATGTGTTTCCTGGCTGCTCTGTCCAACGTTGTGTTTAAGTCTCCTCCAGCTTCCTTGGAGCTTCCAATCCTTGTAGATGGAGCTCCATCATGTCTTGTCCTACGCACAGTCTGCTCTTTTTAGAGCAGCGAATGAAGTGGGACTCTTT
>NW_005842278.1:84002-101751 GCF_000455745.1 Alligator sinensis
CATGCAAGTGGGGGGAACGGACACAACAGTACTGCAACATGAACACTGTTAAAACAGATTTATAATAAAACCCATAATCCTGCACAGTAATCCATTGAAATGTGCGATTAAGAAATAAAAGGTGTGACTTGGGTATTACATGGTATCACATGCCTTGATTGTTTTGGTGTGTTTTTTGTTTTTTAAGCCATAAAACCTCTTTGCAGGTCATGTTTTCCTTCCTTCATCACTAACCTTTTACCCCTGGTAAAGCTGGTCTGTTTAGTGAGAGAACTTATTTCAAAGAAGTTGTGTAGCTGTCAGTTATGCCACAGCTTTTGATGAGACAACAGTGTTCTCCACGTCAGCCACTGAAGGGCCAGCTGGCCTGATTGTTGGGAGATGGAGGTCTAATGGCCTCTCCACCTATTCAGTTCATGCCCTCACCATGCTCATCAGGCCGTCTTGCCGTTATTGACTCCTCTATGCAATGCATATGTGCATACTCTTACGCACACTTTGCATACAAATTCATTCGTCCGAATATGCTGGGAGAATACTTAAAGGGTCTTGCGATGGCTTCAGAGGTGTGAGTTGGGACCTTGCTCTGCCTTTGTGCCAAAGGCCATCCTTGCTTAAATTAGCTTAATCATTCAGGTTGTAAAGTCAAAGGTACCTGGATGTAATGCAAGCCACATTACTCCCTTGTGTGCTGTGGCTATAGAAACTGGCATGCCCTAACTGCACTAACCTGATCGGTCTCTAGGCTCAAGAAGACCTTTGACTTTGACTTTTGACACATGCTTGCATGCTGTTTATGCTCTTGTCAGATTTTTGTACAGCCAGTTCTGACTGCGTCCTGCTTTATCGCCGCTTCCACCCTCTTGTAGTTTAGGCTTCCTGCCCCTTTTCTTTCCAGCAACACTAGGAAGCTGGTGATGGAAGGAATCAAGCTAACGGACCCAGTGGGCAATTTCACCTAATAGGATAGGAGAAATGAAACGGGTTGAAGCTATTGCCACACCCACCAGAGGAGAACAGTATGAGCCCAGCTGCTCACTTGAACATCCGAACTGAACACATCTCTTTTCTTGACTTTTCAGGTTTCACTGTTCCTTTTCTTTTGGGGTCACCTGCTTGTCATGCTGTCTAGCCCTGCTGTAACAGTTGCCCTTCTTTGTGACTGCACTAGCTCCGTGTGATTTGCTGTTTGTCTTCCACTTTCCAACTCCTTCACAACTTTGCTCTACCTGACTTGCCTGGTCTTCTACTATCCCAAAGCCCTGTCATCCTATTGCTATTGGTACTGATCTCATTAGTGATTTCATTGCCTTTTCTCTACACTTCTGTGGACATGAGTCTAAAAGCATTAACTGGAAGCATCCACAAACCAGGCTGGGGATGTGCAGGATAGAAATGACCTCTTGTATAAGGTGGTTTCTTTACATAGGCAACCTTTTCCACTTTCTTTACTGAAGAGCTCTCCCGTTATGCATTATACCTTGAAGTCTCTTTTACCACAGTTTGTATGAGACTTCAAGTGTCAGTGGTGTTCTTGGTGATCTTGCAAAACCTGAGAGAGGAGGCACAGGGATGGAACCGTTGTCCTTCCTTCAAGTGTGACTTCAATATTGTAATATAATTCTTCTATATTTAACATTTCCTAAGCAATTGTCTTTATCTCTGACCTCCTGAGTAGAACTGGTATGTTCATTATAAAGGTTATTTAAATGTCAGAGTAGTTATTATTTGGGTTTCTTAAAACTTTTCCAAGTTCATAGATTTCATAGACACTAGAGCTGGAAGGGACCTTTCAAGATTATCGGGTCCAGCCCCTTGCCCAAAGGGCAGGAAGTCAGCAGGGCTCAAATGATCCCAGCAAGATAGACATCCAAGTGTTTTTTTTGAAAGTATCCAGAGTAGGTGTGTCCCAGATGCCTGCAGAGGGTTCGGGATTGAGAGTATGGTCGGGGGTAGAAAGGTAAGAAAGATTAATTGACTTAACAAAAACACAACTATGATTAGTAACAAGACAAACAATGACAGACAAAAGCAATTAGTGTCGGCAACTTATCGGCAGTCCCCTCTGATGCCTGATACACAGCAAGCTTCTCTTTCCACAAAGTTCAGCGAAGTCAGGTGTCCCTGAACAACATTGTCCAAAGGGGTGCTGGGAAGGACCCTGGAATGCAGTCCTTGGGCTTCTTGAGGTCCACAGGCCCACTGATCCAGGCAGCAGCTAACTAATCCTTTTTACAGAGCTGTATCTTCCTTCTGAATGGTTTCCAAATATTTCAGCTCATTTATAGCTTCTGAATGATACTGATAACGAACAACCACTCAGATTCCTTTTACTTCAATGTCCTTAGACTGACCAATTAGCAGTACAAGCCTTGCATTTCTTTGATAAGGTAATTTTAACTATGCCACAAGGCCTTACTACTTCAAGGCTTTGCTAAATTTACTAGGCCTTACTTTATACAAGGCCTCACAACATCTTAATCTTTAATTAGGCTTTTAGCAACAACATATAGCTTAATATCTAAACAAATACAGAAACACTTGATATAATCTTCATAGAGAATCCTGTCTCCTAGCCTCTCCTCATAAGGCCTGTTCTCTTGTCCTCTAATAATTTGCATGGCTCTCTTCTGAACCCTCTCAAGCTTCTCTACATCCTTTCTAAAGTGTGGAGCCCAGAACTGGACACAGTATTCCACCTGTGGTCTCACCAAGCTGAGTAAAGTAGGAGGATGACCTCCCAGGTCTTGCTTGAGATGCATCGGTAGATGCAAGTCAGAGTTTTGGTTGCTTTGCTAGCTGTGGCATTGCATTAGTGGCTCATGTTTATCTTGTGGTCAATCATGACCCGCAAGTCTCTTTCAGTCATGGTGCTAGTGAGTGTAGCATGGCCAAGCCTATAAGTGTGGTGTGGGTTTTTTCTCCTGAGCTGGAGCACCTTGCATTTCTTAGTGTTGAATGCCTTCAGGTTTTGACCCACCCACCTTTGTAAGCCTGTCGGTCAGCCTGAATTGCCAGCCTATCCTCTAGGGTGAGCACACTTCCTCATAGTGTCATCAGTGAACTTAGCCAGTCTGCTTCTGACACTAAAGTCCAATATGTTTATAAACATATTGAAGAGTACAGGTCCGAGAACAGAGCGCCGGGGGATGCCACTGGTCACCATGCACCATGTTGATTTGGTTCCACCAACTATCACTCTCTGGGTCTGTCCACAGAGCCAGCTCCCCAGCCACTGGAGCGTGAAATTTTCAAGGCCACAATTCCCCAGTTTTTCCATAAGGACATCATGGGGCACCATGTCAAAGACTTTCTTGAAATCCAAAAATGTGATATCCTTCTCTTCTTCTTTTGTCCAGATGACACATCACCTGGTCATAGAAGGAAATAAGATTGGTCAGACAAGATGTACCCGCAACAAAGCAGTGTTGGCTATCTGTCAGAATGTTACCTTCTATTAGCCTGTTGTTAATGGTTTCTTTTGATTTCCACTCCCCCGCCCCCCAAGATTTTTTTCAGGGATTGAGGTCAAACAGTTCATAAAGGGAGGTCCATATTTTGCAAATCTAGTTAGTTGTTTAATACTTTGACAATTTTTCAAAAATTTCACAAACTTAACAAAATGTTTTGATTGTTGCCTTATTCCAGCTCCTGTATGATTATGTGCACATCTCTTTTTGGTTCCCGTCCCACCTTTACTTGTCTTCCTCCGTGGTCTGATTTTTTTTTTTTTTTTTTTTTTTCCCCCAAGACTCATCAGTTTTGTGCTACAGATGACTCCATAGACTGCTAGTTGGATTGTTATTCTCTTTGACTGCAAAATGCATGTGCCCTCCAATAAAGCTTAAATACAGAATTGTCTGAATTTTAGATGATACAATTAATTCATGTCAGCCATTAGTTATTTGCATTGTGTCAAAGCTGAATTTGAGAAGAATTCAGGTGTAGCAATTTAAAACAAGTCTTCTAATTATAATTATTGCATAAAATACTGTTTTGAGAGTTGAAAATACAATACTTTCAGTCTAGTACAGTGATTCTCAACCAAGGCTGAGCGAGCAATGAAGCAAGCAGTGTTTTATATATATATATATCTTGTTTTTGAAACTGAGTGCCACTTACCTCACAAAAATTATGGAGCGATGTCTTGAGTCCAGTGAAGGGTGTCTCAAATCCCAAATAGTTGATAACCACCAGTCTGGTGCCTGTGTTAGGTTTGCTTTCCTGTCTGACCTGACACACTCTCACACTGTATTGCTCCTTTTATAGGATGACCTTTTACCTTCAGTAAGAACCATCAAAATGATAGTTGACTTATAAGTCATCCTGACACCGAATCAGAATGATACGATATAATTGTATACAACAGATTCCCTGCAGGGCTCCCTGATGAGCCAGCCATTGTGGCCCATCTGTTCCATTGTCCTGTGTTGCACAGGCCCATCTGCTCCACTACCACCATGTAAGGGTAGATGACCTTGGATGGCACCCTTCATGGGCTCAGCGCATACAAGAAAGGGCCACAATGCCTGGGTGACCCAAATGGCCACCACATAACAGTTCTCAGTGATTTCCCTCATCTACTTCATTAGAAGGAAAGGCAGGCATTAATCTTTTATCCTGAAGGCAGGAGCTCAAAAGCCCTGTAGTAAATTGAGGCTTCCCAACCTATGGCCCTACTGTAGGAAGCAGGGAAACCTTGGGCTCCCAGTTCTGGAGCAAGGTCCAGGTGGCAGGTCAGCACTGACGTCACAGTGCCAGAAAAGACCCCATATAGTGAGCTGGAAGGAAACCTTGCTGAGCTATCTGTGTGACAAACTGGAGGTTTGTGGGGTGTCATGTACAATTTCTTGAGTTAATTTTGCTAATATGACGTGTAGTCTCTATGTAAAGGTAATATCAAACTGCATTCAGCCATATTGGTCTTATGTCTATATAGATTGTGATATAAATGTAGTTTTGATATATTGACTATTTTATATCCTAGCCAAGGTTGCTTTAGTGAGCCAGCGATTTACTTACTTAGCCCTCACCTATTCATACTTTGAATAGGTCATTGCTGAGAATCATCATTTGCCAGGAGTTTGACTCATCACCCATGCCTACTTGCTCTGACACATGGGAGCCAGGCTATGACCAGACAATAGTTAAGTTATATTTTAAAAGGCAAAAACTCTAGCATGGAGTAACATCTGGCTACAGAGAGACTGTATATTGGATTAGTGAATCTCAGTGTCTGAAAAGATGCACATATGTTCCTGGTCTTGATTAGATCAGGAAAGATGTCTGCTCTAGCCAGCATAACACTACATCTCTTGCTGCAGTGCAAGGCACTGCACACAAACCACAGAGTTGGCCTCTGGCACACTTCAGCTGGTTGCCTGGGCAGCAGGTAGTTACTGGCATATTGTGAGCCCCTCTAAAATCAAAGGGGTGATATCCAAATAAGCAGCTGTATTCAAGGGCATGGCTTTGTCCTCAGTCTTCCCCTGGTACAGGGGTGTTCCTCAGCCAAAGAGGCTGAGTAGAACAAGCTGGCAGGGGAAACTGCAGGTGTCTCTTATGGGTCGGAGACCGAAGCTGCTTTCTTAACCTGTGGAAGCTGGCTAGGAACCGCATCTTTGGATTTAAGGTTCAGGGTAAGAACAGGTTATTGTTCTGTTGTTTTGTTTGTTTACTCCTATATCTCCGTCTGTATCCCAACATACGGTCACTCATTTCTTAAGTGGGTTCCTGTTAATTATAGTAAATCCTTTCGGTTATCTTTTTACAAACCGCTTGTTGTCAGTGGTGCTTGTGATTCTAGAGTCTGACCATACAGGCTCACCCATTCTATGAAAAGGGCGATCTATCTTTTCTGAGCATGTGGCCCAATAAGGGTGTGATCCTTCTAGCTGGCAAATCCCCTCTGCTAAGGGCCAGGGTGCATTTTTATTATATGCTTCAGTGTGGACGTTTAAAAACACATAAGTAGGTTTTTAATGTTGGTTTATGGAGTGTGTGTTTGGGGTTTTGGGGGTTTTTTTTATAGTGAACGGTGCAATTATTGTTGGAAAGAGCAATGAATATTTCTAGCACTAAACTAAAAATGCCTGAGGCTAGATTTTAAAAATGTTAAATGATGGCAATGTTTCATTCCCCCAAAACACAGATTAGTTGAATATACTTTGCCGACACTTAGGAGAGGTCAAATCTGAGCTGACAGATATTTGGTACGGACGATGCTTTGGGCCCCTTTTGAGCACTGTCCTTGGTTATCTGATCCTCCTGTGAGACTCTGTAATGGCAATAGCTGTTCAAGGACTGGATCTGTAGCATATTAACTTGCATTCAGGGAAAAAGCTGTTGTTCCTTATATTGAACCTTAACATGTGAGATTCACTTATATGCAAATTTGACTTATAACTAAGAAAATACAGCAACTTACTTTTTTCCTTAACTGCCTTACTTTTTCTACTTGATCAGTTTTAGGGTTATAGAATTTTTCTTCAGGTTAGAGTGGTATTTGCATCAGCTAAACTAGAAAATGGGCCCTGAGGAAAAGCCTTGCTTTTTGAAACCCGTATAAAAGGTAGCATTTGCTCTTGGTAATGGAACAATCTGGCTTATGTTTCTCTCTTGCTGTCTCAGTACAAAGCCTCTACGCTGGCCAAAAAAATTGAGCGCCCTCAGGAACTCATATTAATTCAAAGAGAGTGCTTACCCACTGGAGAGCATACTGCATTACAACGAAAGAGAAACAATACTGATCCTAGTTGTGCCTGAGCAAGACAGAGAAAGCATTCCACTTTAAGTGGTGTGTATGAGTAGACTTTTGGGGCTTGCTAGGCTGTGCAAGATAAAAGGCAGTTAACTATTAATTGCAAAAGGATACTTTGTTGCTTAAAATAGTACATGGGGTGGGAATAACACTTTCATTTATTTGGAAGGATCATACTTGTAATTAATACTGTATATATTTTGCGTTGAACAGCTCTGTCTGTAAAATATTAAATTCTGGGAAATTGCATCTTGAATCGTGTACTCTTAATATTAACTTATTGAATTAAAGAAAAGTGTTAGCATTGTTAATTCTCAACAGGCTCAAAGTATCACTTGTCAGTCTGCTAATGGCAGTTTGCACATTCTGCATATTTAATTGGCACAGATCAATACTGAAAAAAAAATAGGGTAAGATTTTATTTCTCATAAATAAGGTCCCACACCTGATAGGTGTTCTTCATGGCTAGTTCCTGCTTGCTCAGAGCTGCTGGCAGGATCAGGGTCTCCAAAAGGAATAGAAAATGCCATGCAAGTGAAATGAGGCTGATTTTAAAGCAAAAGACCAAGAGTTTCTAAAGCAGCTGATGATTTTGGATGTTTCCATATCTGAATGCACAACAAGAGACATTTTGAAGGGGCTTGATTTTTCAGAAACTGCTAAGCGCCCAACTTCTAAACATGAGATATAGTACCTTAGAGTAGGTGCCAAGAAAAGGGATCAGGTCACTTCAATTCACTTGACTTAGGCCAAGAACCTAACAGGACATATTTAGTTTTTTGGATTCAATTTTTTTAATATACAAATCATCTGAAAGTCACTGGGTTCTATATATGCAATATATGAGCTCTGTATGTATTTGATATCAAAGCAATTAATGTAAGCTTTTTTGTTTTGTTTTGTTTTTTTAATTACAAGTACTGTACCTTTTTCTAGCTGCTTTCACCTACAGTGCACAAGTTCTCAAGGAGCAGAACTGCTTTGCTACCTTTCTCTCCAGATTATGGAGTCCTCATTAGGGACACAAGCTTCCTCCCATCTATGGTAATTTTTTTAGAGGAATCTTTTGGAGTGTTTTTCCCTTTCCTCCTCTCTAAAGTAAAATGCGCATGTACTTTTTAATGAAGAGGAGAGGGCCACGAGTACGCTTCAAATTCTTGTGAAGGAGCAATGCTGATATTTTCTGGAAAAAAAAAAGTCAGAAAACAGTTTGCTCAAAAGTTAAATAAAATAAAAGTTTGTCTTCTGGCAATACTCAAGCATACCTGTGAAGTGAAAGAGCTGGGAAGATTGGCTGTTGTAGAGATATTATAGCTCTTATCTACTAGTTGTGGTATTGATTAGTCATTGTACATTTTAGCTTTTGAAAAGTAAATACCATGTTCTGGCAGAAGCAGATTTTGCTGTTGTAAAGACTGCTGTGTCAAACTTCTCTGGCATATTATAATTGCTTCAAGAGCAGTCTCCTGTCAACCCCCTTCAACCAAAATGGGGGAGTGTAACAATAGGAGCTGTAGCTAGCAGCATAGAAAACGCATGCAATGTTTATGACAAAATCATATATAATTACTTCTTTCTTAATCATTCTGACTGTAGAACTACCATCATAAGTTCCCAAGCCTGTCCTTGTTATATTTCTGATTAAAAGAAAAGCATGTCTGGTAAAGGTTATAGTTGTTTATTAGAAATTATTAAAAAAACTCAGGTCTGTGTAATTTGACAATTAGCTTCTCCCATAGTAATAGCAACTTGTAGTTCATGGTCTAGATTTCAGTAGTTTATATTCACCACTATGGCATGTTAAAGATCACAATTAAAACAGATGCTCTGTAAGCACCTATTTTATTTTAAAATATTTAAATGAGTTTGAAGCTAGAAAATTTAAGTCATGTGTTCTGGAAATGTCAAAGTGAATAGGAAACAAATGAGAGAAGTTAAGTAAAAGTAGAGAAACAAAACATGTAAGCTCAGTTACTCACTACATATGGCCCTTTGATTGTATTGCTCAGCTGAAAACCACGGGACCTGACAAACTGCAGGTTTAAGGAAAATCTGTTATTTTTAAGTATTTCTGTGGCTGGAGAGAGGTGGAGAGTGCTTGTACATATTGGGGTGGGGGAGGAGATTAGTCTTCAGGGTTTTCTTCTATATCCTCTAAATTGAAACAATGGGTGGTTTTTTTTTTTAATTGAAACCCACTGTTTCAATTTTTCCATCAGTGTGGGACCCAATCCTTTTTTTTTTTTTCTCCCCTTTTATTTGGCAGAGCCTGCCCACCTCTCCTGCACCTGGGCAGTGAGCTGCTGGCAGGCTGAATGGCCCCCGAGCTGTGGGGGGCCCTGGTCCTTCCCTCTGTGGTGGCGGTGCCCCCTGGGGTCACCCAGGTGTGCTACTAGAGGACTGGGTGCCCCAGCTCAGAGGCAGCACCTGACCCAATCCAACTGTTCCCCGAGCCTGCCCGGGGAGTAGCACCTGGCAGGCCTCCAGCAGGCGGGCTCAGGAAACAGTTGGATTGGGCCCGATCCTGCTTCCAAGCTGGGGCAGCACCTGGTCTGCCAGCAGCCTGCCTGGGTGGCCCCAGGGGGCGCTACTGCCATGGAGAGAAGGACTAGGGGCCCCCACAGCTCAGAGGCCGCTCAGCCCACCAGCCACTCGCCACCCCCGGCTCCAGGAGAGGCCGGCAGGCGCTGCTTTAAAAAAACAAAACAAAATCAGGCCCCTTGCCACTTCTGCCTTCAGCAGGTGCCTGCTGAAAGCAGGAGCAACAAGAGGCCTGACCCTTTTTCTCTGTGGAGACTGCCTGCCTCTCCTGCAGCTGAGGGATGAGCTGATAGTTTGCAATGATGCATTGCAGCAAAGCAATATCCAGATGTACAGGCAACCCCCGCTTAGCTGCAGTAAGCAAAACCGCATTTCGCTAGAGCAGGCATTTAAAATACCTACCTGGTTTCACTTGGTGCTCAGCATGTTTCATTATAACACTCGGTGTCGGGGGTGGGGGGAAGCAGTGGTGGTGGCGGCATTGAGTGAAGCAGTGAGTGGTAGTCAGCGGGGGCCCAGGGTGGGGTGGCAGGAGCCCAGGGTCTGCTCTGGCAAGTGGTTCTGGAGCGGCCAGCAGGTGGAGATGTGAGCATGGGGCCTAGGCCAAGGCCAGCAAGGTGGGAGGATCATGGGACCCAAGGCCCAGGGCTGGCTGGATTGCAGGTCCTGGGCTGGTGCGAGCCACCGCTCAAGGACACGTGCGCCATGACTCCCACCCCAGGCCACAGTGGGGCCAAGGCTGCGGATCCCCCTGCCCCTGGGCTGCTGCCTGTGTCTTGTTCCACTCCGGTAATGCACTCACCTGCCGAGTGCAGATGCCATCCCAAGCCTGCAGTGATCTGGCAGCAGTGGCTAGTCCCAGTGCCGGGTGCCCTGGTGGGAGCCCCTGCTGGGCAGAGCAGGGGGCAGGTGCTGGCAGGTGGGTGGCCCCAGTACTTCCCCCCGTGCTGGCCAGAGCCCTGCTGCCTCCTTGCCTTAAATATCTGGGAAAGCGGGTCCCTGACTCAGGCCCCATGGGTAGGATGGCTGGGGCTGCACACAGGTGTGTTGGTGGCCGGTGGGTGCGGGCCAGCAGGGGCCACTGTGGCTGCTGAAGCCTTCCCTGGCGGAGCCCGTGTGGTGCCTTGCCGGGAGCAGCAGGGCCAGGACTGGCAGGAGTACAGGGCCTGGGCTGGCAGGGCTGCAGGAGCATGGGGTCTGGGCTGGCAAGTGATGCGGAACCAATTTTATATTTATTTGCATTAAATCTTATGAGGAAATGGGTTTTGCTTAATGCTGTTTCACTTAGAGCTCAGTTTTTCTGGAACCAATTAAGAGCGTGAAGTGGGGGTTGCCTGTAGTTTAGTCTGCAATGATGCAAACTCATCTAAAGCCCCCAAAACTGGAACATGTGTAATGTGTGATGCTATTAAGCTGTGCAAATGACAGTTTCATCACGTGTACATCGTGACAACTGTCACATGTACAAGCGCCCAGAGAGAGACACGGAGAGAGAGCTTTGTTCTGGAGTTAATTTTTAGAGTGGACTTCAAAGCAGGGGAATCCATGGCTGAGTGAAAAGTGCTGACACAATTTTAATTAGAGAATCACAGATGCTGTTGCTGCTTCACTGGACTTGTTGGTTGATGAGTTTATGTTAAAAGCTGAAAGAGCAACAACCACAGAGTAAGTTTAAAAATCAGAGCTGTGCTGTGGATTTTGCTGTAAGAATACTCTTGTTTTTATCTGCCAGTAGGTTGGACAGTGCTGATAGTATTATATGCTCTAGGTTTCTTTTTTTTAGAGACTAAACGCTGTTGCTGTATTCTAGCAAATGTGTATTTTGCTCCTGAAGGGACTGATCTGTTGAACTTCATTAATGCATATATACTACTATACTACAGACCAATTTCTGCTAAGCCTTCTTAATCTCTTTTGTGATGGCTAATTTTTTTTTTTCTGCACACCTACACACCTATCTCTTGCGTACTCTAAGTTTGTACGTCCCAGCTCTTGGCACTCGACTCCATCTCAATGCCACCCTCTGTTGTGAAATTCTGATGCTTAGGGCCAAATAACTCGCATTCCCATAGCACTTAGGCTATATCTAAGTGCGGCATCTCTTCATTTTTTGCAGTCTCTTTCTCTCATAACACTTTCATCTGGTACAGATCTAACACTTGTCAATTAGCCCACAAAAAAATGTTTTACAAAGACCCCCAAAGGGAATTGGATATTCAACATCCACTTACTGTAATGGGAATTACATGTTCAAATACATTAGGTGACTTTGCATCTGGGAGGATATTTAAATTGAGATTTCAAATTCTTTGAAGAGTAGACAACATCTAGCTCTGCACTGTACAGCTCCAAGGACAATGAGGCATGATCCAAAAAGCATGCTAATGCCTTCAATTCCTATATGCATTTACTGTATTAAACTTAGCTATGCTGGCTTCTTTTCTGGGTAGCTCCCTGCTTTCTTGTTCATTTTTGGATGTTGTCTTCCACCTTTCCCAAGTTAGACAGTTTCCTAAAATATGTGATCTTATGAGAGGCAGATATGACCAGCGTGATTTTTTTTAAAAGTGTTTTATTTTCGTAATTGAAAAAAGTCCAATAAATTAGGGTTTTATTTATCAGTTGTAACCTTTGAGTACTTTGCAGATAAGTACTTTGGCAAGGGAAAGCAGTAGTGTAACAAAGGGGGACAACTAGACTACCAGCACTAGGCACTGATTTAAGGGAGATGCAATAATAGGAGCTGCCGCCACTGCTTCCCTAGCTGCTTTACCACACCGCCCTTGACAGCCTGGCTGTGGCTGTTGCCTTGAGTGCTGCAGCCCAGGGTGCAGACCTGCCCAGTTACACCTCTGATAGAGGTTTCTTACAGGATGTTATGGAGTTTCTGGTCCTTCTCCCTTTGGGTGTTAGAGTGCTGCTTGGGGATTTTAATGTTTAGCTTCTAAGGAATGGGTTTGATTAGAAGAGGTTTGAAGCATCAGTTATTATGATGGAAAAGCCTTTTTTTAAAAGTAGGACTTCACAGCATTCCTTAAGATCGTCAGACTAAGCATTTGCCTCATTTCCTCTGGAAGCTTGGTCCCTAACCAGATGCATTCAACAGAGAATGTTTTGTCCTCAGCTCTTATATGTTTCTTCCTGGGCTTTGCACTTCTCTGGGATAATACAAATCACAGTGGCCATAGTGATGCATGAAATTTGGTCCTTAATGTGGCTGATGGTTAAGCCATTAATTGCTTTGAGAATTGGGGCTAGAGTCTTAAATTTGCACAGGAAGTTGACTGGTACCCCTGGGGTGGGGAAAGGGCTTGTCCATGGGCCTGATGTGTTCACAGGCAGCTTTGCTTTATACCAGCTGAAGCGTGTGTATTATCTGCACATTCAACTTTAAATGCAATGAATTGCAGTAATCCAGATGGGGCTGGATTGTTTGGGTTAGTATGATGTGGTCTGTATGTGGCATGAAGCTTCCTACTATGCTAAAAGTGGGGGGAACAAGGTATTTTTAGACGTTCATGCTACTTAGTCATTGAAAAGATCTTTTCTAACAAAGGTAATTTAGGTAAAACTACTGTCTGAGGTTGTAGGAGTTCAGAAATAAAGGTGTAAAATAATGTGAAAGGTGGTTGTAAAATGGCATTGTTGGGGTGCTGTGTTTATCCTGTTTCTATTTATCTGTTACACAAGTCACCTTTTGTGTTTTTTAGCGAGCAGCCATTCAAGCTCAGCTTGCGATGTGAAATTCAGGCTGCGTCATTCTGCTATAAAGCAGGGTAAATGTGCACCTTTATAGACTAAGAAAGATGAGAGGGAGCACAAGCTTTTGCAAACCCAGGTTCATTTAATCAGATGTTGTGAAAGCATATGCAGAAAATAGAGTATAAGGAGAGGGAAATGAGTATACAAAAGGCAAGGGAGGGGAAAGATGGTGGTAGTGTGGAGGGGGCTATGCTAATTCTTTTATGTCACAATTATAAAGATTGTGGAGTCTAGTATTGTCACCTTCCCGCCATTTAATAGTTGAGTTAAGCTTCAGAAAATCATGAAACTGGCTTAGAATCTCATGAGCACTTCTAAAAATATGCTTCATCTTCATCTTTTGGTTTTTAATCCTTGGTGTACTGAAGTTGTTTTCAAGAGCTCTCCATACACGTGAGGTATGGTCTTATGTCAAATGAGATTTGCAGGTTTTTGACCCCCAAAACCAACATATTAAGAGAAACAAAACAGTCCAAGGCTAAGGACAGAAGTTACATGTGAACTGGTATGAGTGATTGGAAACCAGTCTAAACCTGTAACAGAACAGAGGTTCAGTGCACATGAACTGGTTTCAAAATGGTGGAACCAAGTTTAAGATGGACCTGGATGGGTGTGTTATCGGATTTCATCAGTTTAGGTCGACTGATCTATCGAACTTCTGTTTCAGATCCCCTCCTGCTTCAAGTTAGATTGCAGTCCCCCAGCATCCCAGGATGCTTTGTGGCCCCCTGCTAAGCCTTCCTGTGGAGCCAGGCCATCCCTGCCCCCAGGCTGTCACAGAGCTGAGGCAGCAAAGTCTCTGCTCCTCAGCCTGTGTCCTGCTTGTATCAGTCTGCCTGGCAGGGAAGTGGGGGAAACAGACTCCCAGCCCCAGTCCTGACCACCCCCCTTCCCAAGCTGGGGTGAGCCCACACTGGGGTGGGGTGGGTTCCCCCACCCTGCCCTGGGCTCTGCCTGAGCTGGAGGCTGTCCAGCTAGGTTTCCTCTGTCCTGGTCTGGCTGCTCTGACCTACCCCCTGAAAGTCTTGGCTTCTGACCTGCAGGGGAGAGGAGAGCCCCACCCTGGTCACAGCCCCCGCCCTGAGCTGGGGTTCCCTCTCCCTCCATCTGACAGAAGGGGGTTTGGGGTGGGGGGCATATGCTGGACAGCCAGTCAGAGGTGGGCCCAGCTTGGGTGAGGTTGGCTGGGCTCGGCAATGGCGGCAGGCTGGGACCACCACTGCCTTTTGGCCTGCCAGGCATCTGCCAGCCTTCCCCAACTGAAGAGTGACCGCAAGTTCCATTCATTATTGGTCCAGTCTCTGCAGCCTAGAGAAACCTCCGAAGATGGGATTGATTCTGTCTCAGGCTTTTGGATTGTCTGTACTTAGCTCAAGGCTCAGAATTGGATGCCAGGAGTTAACAGCTCTGGAAGTTGGAAGGTAACTAGCAATTTTTCTCCTTCTGGGTGCTGGCTTCAACTCCCTGCGGAGAGTATTCTCTGCTTTTATCAACAGTGTTTAAACTCACAAGTGTAATCACTGGATAAATACAGGCAGTCCTAGACTTGCAACATTTCGAGTTACAATGTTTCGCACTCGCAATGTTTATAAATTGATGCCCTCTTTCAACTTTATGACGTCAGTTTCGGCTTTACAAAGCTTGATCTGATGTGATGCCACGCCAGCGAATAAGTTCACTGCTTCTCTCATCTCCCTGGAGAACATCTGTCCAACCTTCCTTGGACACTTTCTTTAAGAAAGCAGCGAAGACTCCTGAGAAGACTCCAGCCGAGAACCCTTCAAAAACTCCAGTCGAGAGCCTTTCAAAAAGTCCAGCAAAGTCGCCTCAAAGAAGTCCTTCCAAATCAGTATGATTGCTGTTTACAATATAAATACATTAATGTAGCTCAATTATAGATGAGTAATATATTGAGTACAAAATTCTGGGGTATTTTTGGTGAAAATAGGGTATCGGGCCTTGGTTCACGAACTAATCCCCCATTTTTAACGTTGTTTCTTATGAGAAAATTGGTTCCGAGTTGCAATGTTTCAACTTAAGACGCAGTTTTCAGGAACCGATTGTGTTGTGAGTCGTATATAGGCAGTCCTTGGACTTAAGTGCACAAGGAACAAACCTTGTGTGATCTTGTTGAGTAATGCAGGGTTTTTTGCAGTCTCTTATCTGTTTGCATCTGCTGTTTTACCCAAGAGTTGTTATGACTTGAGCTATTAACTCTTGATGACCCAAATTTTGGATCTTGTTCTGCAAATTAGGAGGGGCCCTGAAATTACCACATTCTTATGATGGGGCTGCCTAGAAATGAGTCAAGATTCATAGCATGGAGAGCACTTCAGTAAGATGTCAGAGCTAGGACTACTTCATGGGAGAGGGCAGGAAAAGAATTCAGAAGCTACTGAGTCCAGAGCAACAGCCATAGAGCATCTCTGCTTCAAGACTTTTCTGCTTTCACTGAAATCAATGGCAGAATTTTGCACAGACTTCCTGGTATAGGATTCATAGATCCCAGGGGCCAGAAGTGACCTTACTAGATCATCGGGTCCAGCCCTCCTGCACTTAAGCAGGAAAGACTGAGGGGGTCAGAAAGGAAGTAAGTTAATATGAACCTCACTGAAAATGACTGTCTGAAGGATACAGAGGCCTTGTCCTGCCCCTTTGTCCAGCTCGTTGATGGGTCTGGTCTATCGCTTCACTGTAAAAAACCTGAGCTAGATGTAGTGTGGAGGTGCACTTGCTTTTTTTTACATAAACAGGTGTATGTTAGTGAAGATAGCACTGACAGATGAAAGCTGAGTGTTTTGCCTCTGAAAAGTGGGGAGGGAACAAGAGCTCCTAAACTATTAATTAGTGATGCACCCCCCTATAAATATTGCACGAGGGTGAGAAACAGTGCAGTAAGTGATGTGTGTTAACTCAATATGGCCTGGCAGAGTGGCACGAACTCTGGTACTTGTGTGCTGTAGCATTCTGGAAAATGGCTATGCTGCTTTTTTGAAATGAGTAGTAGTGCACTGTGTGCAACCAGTGAAGGAAATGCTATCAGTCAGTAGTTGTAGCCAGCTTCTCTTCAGGAAGTTGGTATTTTCCTGGTTACATTTTAGTAGAACTGGCAAAAGATAACTGTGCTCTCAATTCAAGTATGTCAGAATTGTGTCAACAAACTCCAGTAAGTTGTCACCTGGAATGGATCTAGAATTGTGGGTGTATGCCCTATCCCTCTGACTTCTACCTATGCACACTTTTGTTCTTAAATGTCTGCCCGTTCCCACATCCGTATCAATTTAGATAAAATTTCATGTGTTAAGCAGGCACGCAATTGGCCAGAACTTAAATAAGGAACTTCCCAAGAGAAATAAGGAAGTAATTTTGTTGCTTCATTAAATAATAGTCATCTGAACCAGAAGTACAGTATATATCCATATGTATTAAATGGAAGCCCGCTATGAGATACGTCTCTGGCAGGAATGTCATGTCTAGCTAAAATCAATGTGACATGCACAGTTGCCTGTTTGATTGCAATATGTTCCAGTAAAGCTATTTCAGGGAAGTGAGGATAACCATTTAGAAGAGTAGTCCCCAACCTTTGCTGGCTTGTGCAACAGTGCTGACATTCTGGTGTCCCTCTCAACCTGTTTTAGTCTTTTAATTTCCTGTGGCTTTAAGCAACATTAAAGAGTCTCATCAGCAATATGTTGCCACTCAGCTGTAGGTTGGGGAATGCTGATCTAGAGAGGGTAAAGGTTTGTATTGACCTTGTATTTAAAAATGCATTAAAAATTACTCTTCTCTGAGACACTGCTCTCCTATGCTGTCCTATGCTCTTTTATCTGTTTCTGCCATGTGCAACAAATTTGATATCTGTGGTGTCCTGTCCCCCCCCCCCCCCCCCCACGCTTATTTTTTCCCTCCAATTGAAACCTAGCGTATGTCTAACTCAGGACTGTGAACACCTGCACTTACATCAAATGCATTAGAAAGTACAAGTATCTGCAACTCTCTCCTGAGTTTGATTTGTGAATCCTGTATCCTTAGGTGTAAAAGTAACAATAACAACAATAATAGCTTCTGTGCACTTAGCCAGGTACTTGTCTGCCCCCTTCTGGCAGGGGAAGTAGTTCATTTTTTTTTAGTTTCAGCTAAAATTGAAAATGTGAAACTTTTTTAGACTTGTGTATTAAAACTTCCTCTATTTAAGTATAATGGTGTTTAAGCATTATTTAATTGGAAAATCCCTTTAAATACAATGCAGGTTAGGTTTGGCATCCCTGAAAACCATTTCTCTGCACATTTTAAGATCCTTGTTCAAACATGTGCTCTTTTTTTAGAAGGGTACATACCAGATCCATGATGATGCTTCTAGCATAGAAAAATATTTGGGGTCAGCTCTATTTCACTTGAACCTTTTTCCTTGCAAGTATTGGGATATCTATATATAGCTATATATATCGATAGATAGATAGATAGATAGATAAAA
Organism: Alligator sinensis; assembly: GCF_000455745.1. NCBI lineage: Eukaryota > Metazoa > Chordata > Crocodylia > Alligatoridae > Alligator > Alligator sinensis. The sequence continues at coordinate 101,540 of NW_005842278.1, forward strand.
ATGAGGCTGTCAAATGCTTAAAAATTAATTGCGATTAGTTGTGCAATTAAAAAAAAATTAGTTGCAGTTAATCACAATTTTAATGGCACTCAAAATTATGTGCAGAAAACGCATTTATGCAAAATTGTACAGGTACTTCATATGGTTGGGGGGGCGGATGTGGGGTGTGTGGGGGGAATTTGTGAAGGTGTGGGAGGCTGAGTGTGTGTGTG
>NW_005842278.1:101782-114473 GCF_000455745.1 Alligator sinensis
AGGGTATGGGCATATCACTGCCCCCACCCATAATCATATTACATCTGCCCTGCCCCAGTGTGCTCTTCTTTTTTTTTTTAAACGAAGTATACTAACCCTACAGGAATGCAGCATGTAGAGCAGCACTCAGCAGGTAAGTCTGTGGAGGGGAAAGGGTGGGGAGGGGTACAGATCAAGGCCCCCACAGCATCTTGTGCCTTCCTATACTCGGCTAAGAGCTTCTTTTTCTAATGAATATCAGCAAATACCTGTTCAGTTATTTGATCCCCTGTGCCTACGATGAATATTTCCTCTTGATGAAACCAAGGATTTTGCATGTTTTAAAAAAAAAATGTCCGGCCCCCCCCTTTTTTCTTTGCCATTATACATTTTTTTATGGTTTATTTAGTTATATATCAAGTACACCTATTCTTTTAGATGGGGGACATTCTCAGCCATAGGCGACATGTAGGGGGGGTGAAGTGCTCCCCCTGACAGGACCAGCATCAGCAGATATTTGGCATGCCCACCCTGCAGTGGCATACTGATGGGGGCGGAGGTTGGTCCCTCAGCAGCACTTCTGGTTTTGCTGCCAGTGTTTCCGGGCTCCGTGATCGGCCACTGGGGGACCCTCCCCCCTCTCAGTGATCGGGTGCCCCCCAGATTCAGAAATCATCAGTTACCCATGTTCTCAGCTATGAGTCCGAAGTGTTACCTTTTTATCTTTTGCTACTTCTTAATGATAAAACCAACCTTCTGGCAACATACTGATCTGTACATGCTTAAATTGAATGTTCTGTATTCTTTCACATTGACAATCTATTCATCATCTGCTGCAATAATATCTATTTTTGCTCTAAAGAATTTATTTGAGCTGGTGGAATTGTTGATATCCTCTTTATCCAAGGTATATGAAGTCTGTTGATACCTGCAAACTTTTACAAAGTGATATCATTCATTACAGGTCTTGCATCTTTTCCATTTACTGGTCATTGTTATATTTTGTGCAGGTTGCTCCATGTGTTTGTTTTTGCTGGACTCTGGGTTCTGCATGCCTTTCTGCCGTGGGTTTCTTTTCATGTGATACTTTGGATTTTCAGTTTGGTTTACAGATTCTGCCTTTCTATACCAGGTTTTGAATTACACGTTGACTCCGGGAGGGGGAGGGGAGGTAGTCTGCGGCGGTGGAAGCCAGAAGGAGCTGCTGCCACCACTGCCTGGGCTGTTTAGAAAGGTGCAGGGTGAGCTGGGGCCTGACCAGCTTGCAGGTGAGTTCTTATCTTATGTGGGGGGCTTAGCCCCCCTGGAGCTCCCCTGTAATTCAAACCCTGTATTATACAGGGTCCTATTTGAACCCTGTCCTATACATTTCAATCATGGTCTGGTGATACCTGTTGCTTGGCAAATTCTAATGGTCTTTCAAGGATTAAGTATGGCTTTCCCACTAATTTTGCTCTCTGCATTTTGTGTCCATATTCCAATTGCACTCTGTTTTTATCAGGTAACCCCCAAAACTGCAGAACTGGCCTTCAGGTTTATACCAGTTGCATGTTCTTCTGAAGTTTTACTTTCTTCTTGAGCCTTTAGGTTAAAAACATACCTTTCCTGTATTTATTTTTATGAAAGACAATGAAGTGCATTACTCCTTCACTTTTTATCATATAGTTTCATACTTATCTTGCTCTCTGAGTTAACAGAAAACCAGTAGACACATCAAGTGCTGCATAACCTGCCGTTGCCAGAAATAAAACTACCATCTGATTGCAAGCAGTAGGTGTCAGTGTGGGGAGAAAAGGCAGACACAAAGTGAAGTACCATCTTTTAATTATCTTCCATGTTGCCAGAGAACTTTAGCTGTCATGGTGCTTTTAGTTGCACCTTTCTTCCACTTTGGGTGTTTCTTCAATTTCTTTCCTACTCCTGGTACATTGCTATACTTAGGAGTCACTCTGGACCTGGAGTTACTTGTGTCAGGGCCCACAGAGATATTAAGCCCACTGGTTAGAGGTGGGGGGTGTTACCAGTATCTGTAGTCAGGGGACAAGCTGAAGTCAAACCAGGGTTCACCTGCTGAGTCGAGGGGTTACCAGAAGCAGATGTCAGGAAGCAAGTCAAGGTCAAACTGAGGATTTGAAGTTCAGGGACTAGATATGCAGGCAGGAATGCAGAATCAGGATGCAGAGCTCAGAGTCTGGCAAAAACAACATGTGAATGCTTTAGAGGAACAATAGATATAATTTCAGCAGATTTTGAATAGACTGTCAGTGTGGAAAAAAAAATGGAACAGTCAATTTAAACATACACAGGGATCACACAGATGAGAGCTACTTACAGACTGAAGTCAGTGTGTTGTGCAACAGGGGCCAGGTGCTGCAAGAACTCTAAAAGCAGCTCTAGAACCAATAAGCAGGCTCAGATTCATGCTCGGGCTCAGCTGGCCCTGCTTAGGGGGTTGAATGTTGCTGACCTAGTTGCCCAGCTGCAGCTGCAGAGGCCTTACAGCTTGAATGAGCTCATCTACAGTGACCGGTGCCAAGCATCTCCGCAGCACCGCTTGCAAGAGTTCCTGTTTCTGAAGCGAGACCACTTCCATATACAGTTTTCAGTACCACAGTTGTAGAGTTGCCTGGGATGTAGAAGACTTAGGTTTAAGCTTCTGCTTTGCCTTATTCAGAAGAGGGACCTGAACATGGGGCTACCACACCCCAAGGGAATAGCCTAGACCAGGGGTCCTCAGCCCACAGGCCAGATCTGGTCCTCAGAGCTGTGTAATCCAGCTCACGGGGCTCCCCACAGGTCTGGAAACTTGCTGTTCTGGAAAGTGGTGGCAGTTAACACTGCCATTGCTCCCCTGCTGCTAAATTTCTAAGGCTTGCACAGCTGACTTGGCCCCAAGTGGCGAAGGGATCAGGCCCTGATCAACTCCAGGGCAGCCCTAGATCGATTTTAGACAGGCACCTGGCTGGGGTTTTCTGACCCCAGCACTCATGGGCGACTGGTGCTGCCTTAGTCAGGGGGAGCACATGTCCCCCTAGTGACCAGTCAGTGATGCCGGGGGGGGGTGGCCCTTGGCTGAACTCGCTGACCAGGAGTGGCTGCGGCCACTTCTGGGAGCTCTACGGCGCTCCACTCCCTGGCCGGCACTTGCAGGGGGGCACCGGTGCTCTCAGGGGGTGTGCTATGCGTCGCTTCCTGTCCGGGGCAGGGGGTCAGACTCAGTGATCTACTAAGGTCCCTTCTGACCTAAACATCGATGAATCTATGACTCAAGACCTGCCTCAGAAAATGCCAGCTCTTAGTTTTCACTCTTTTTTTTTTTTTACTACAGAAAAATAATAGGGCAATTTTTCTATTGCAAAGAGCTCAGAAAGACCACAACTATGGATCTCTATTTTAAAATCTCTGGGTTTATCTTGTGCATCATGTTCACCCGCCTCACAATGCTAACATTGTGTGGCACCTCAGGGCACCCTTGAAAGGATCTCAAGGCACCCTGGCGTGCTGTGGCAACCTGCTTGAGAATCTCTGGCCTAGCCTAATGGCTATTCTGCATTTGTGGTGGGCATTGTTTTTGAAGGTCCCTTTGAAAGGTTTCATTTTTTGTTCTGATGTGGAACAGAAAGAAATGTCATACTCAGTTTTTTCACAAAACAATGTTTTCTTGTTTTCTGGCCAGTGCAAGTGGTTACATCCTACTTCTTTGAGACACCCGCTGCCCTCCTCCCCCCACCCCCCAGTTTAAAAGAACAAATTATTCTTCCCTTCCCCTCTTCCAGCCTGTTGTGTACAGTGGCTGCCTTGTTCCTCTGTTGGTGGAAAGTGTACAGAACTTAATCTGCTGCCTGCCAACAACACCTAAGCACTGGATCTCTCGTGACAAAAGATCTTCTCAGAGCTGTTTTCACTGATGCAATCCACAGACAAATCCCTCCCTTTGAGCAAGGTGAGCACTGGTTGGCAAAGGCAGAAAAACAGACCCAGACAGTCCTGTGAAGGCCTGCATTGATTCTGTGAGCTTTAAGTTCTCCCCGGACAGAGGTTGTATAACTTGCCTGCCCTTTCGTCAGAGTGAATCCAGCTCAACTTCCCCCTGTGGGTAAAAAAGAAATGTTCCAAATGACAGTCTCATGCCCAAGCACATGACTCAGTCCTACAAGTCATGCCTGTATGATCACACAGTAAAAAATATGCTATCAAATATTGCTGCTGTTCATTATTAAGTTTTTAGAGTGTTTGTGGCTAGATAACTTCACAAATTGTTTGGTCTTACTCAAGGCACTCTCTGCACTTATAAAAACAGTTTAAGATTTCTCCTACAATCTAATGCGAGGTTTGTAAACAAGATTTTTGTAATCTGTCTGTGCCGATTGCCAAGATCTCATCTAGTCTGAACACCATCTCCCTGCCAGCATAACTAAAGGTATGAAAGCCAGGGCCTTCTCAGAATTTTTTTAACACAAAGATGAAAGAGGGGTGTTTATTTTAACAGATGTCTGCAGCACTGGTTCACAGCTTGGCAATCTCAAAGGGCACGAACAGAAGTGACAATTTTTGCCTGATCTGGCCCCAGAAAGCAGTCTACAACTGTGACTAAACAGAAATGCATGGCTTTAAAAGGGCCTGATCCTGCAAAAATCTGAACCCTCATGAGGGTTCAGAGGGGCACGCTCCAAAACAGAGCACCTTCAGTAACTTGTGTCTGCGGCGCTCCCAGCCTGTCGCTGTTTTCAGGATGGGAGAGGGGAAAGGCAGCAGAGGGAGCTTGGTCTGGGGTTTTTTCAGCCTGTGCTGGAGGGCAGGACAGGTGGATTGGAGCTTCTCTGGAGTGGTGGGGGGCTCTAATCCACCCACCCCACCCTCCAGTGCCAGCTGGGACCTCCAAGAACGAGATCCTTCTACTCCCTTTCCTCCCTCCCATTCTGAAAATAGGGATAGGTTGTGTGTGGGAGTGGGAAAGTGGTGTTGCTATGGAGACTGGGCTGAATGCTCTCAGCCAACAGCTGGAATCCCCAACTCCCAGACCCAACAGCGAACTTCTGTTTGGATCGGGGCATGGTTGCAACTCAGAATGCTTCCTGCAAAGTGCTATGAGTTGCAATGGGGAGCTCCCATGTCAGATGAAGAACAGGGGTGTAGTTTCAGTGCAAGAGCTAGTGTTATGCTGCCATCTGATGGCAGGACTGAAAATAGAACAAATGTGGATGAAGGTAGTTTCCTTACCTTTTAAGTTTGATCAAATAAAAAATACCAGGTCTACTTACATTGACATAGGGCATTGGGATGATTAAGAATTGCAGGCCAAATCCAACTCTCCGCTACATTACAGCATAGCTGGAAGCACTACGCTTTCATAAGAGGTTCTCTGGTCTCATGTAGCTATGATCAGAGTTTATCCATTTACATATTTTAAAATGAACACGCAACAAATTTCATTGACAAATATCTTCTAACACACGAAAATGGTAATTTAAGCCGTAAAGCTGTGATATATACAAGCTTTGCAGCAGGATCTGTCATCTATAATATAAGGCACCTAACACACAAGCCCTGATGAAAGCTTCTAGGCATAGCCATAATACTCCATGAAAATCCAGGCCCACTTTAACCCATTCAGGTTAAGGGAAGTCCTGCAAGTTATTGATCACCTTTCTGTCTGTATCCTATAGATGTCCTGAGGTCCCTTGCCCATGAGTAAATGAAAAATGTCCGTTTGAATCAGTGGTACACAGGGTATGTCCGAATAGGCCCCTCATTTAATAGGGTTTTGATGGCAGCTGGGGTAAGATAGATTTTTTTTCATATGAGACAAAGGTTCCCATTCAGACTAGGTTTACAAGAGGATTAGTATTCCTGGTTATGACTTGGCATTGTCCAGCTGTGCCCTGTAAATACCTACAAGTGGGACAGCAATGATGTAGTCAAGAGACTAATGTAAACTGGTACATCAGTGTTCAGTTGTGGGTTGTGGCACTATTCTAACTGGGTCAGTGTCCTTCATCCCCCAGATCTCTGTGATCAGCATTCACATTTACAGCCATCTGGGCTGTGCCTGGGGTGGAAGGAGGGAGTTTGGTTCCATGACCACAGGTGCTTTTTCATGAGGATTTAGGGCCCCAAGTTCTGAGAGCCCTTGGTTCTCCTGAGAGCAGACCTTTAATCCTTTCCAGACAGCCTGGAAATTGCTATCCCTTCTCCCTGATGGATAAGTCCATGCTTTCATCACCTCCAGACTAGATCATCAGAATATAAATTGCTTGGTGCAACCCTTAAATAGCACTCATAATGTATAGTGACTGAAGATCTCAGCTGGAAGCCTTTTAATGGAATAGGGTGGCAGGAGCAGATAACATTGGTGCTCCATGCTCTGCTACCCTTCACTTGCTTCCAGGTGCAACTTCAAGTGCTGTTAATAATTTATAAAACAGTACATCGCATGCTCTAGTTATCCTTCAAAATGTCTATGCTCTGTGGTAACAGCTGCAGCCAGCAGGATTGCCCTGGTTGACTTTTCCCAGGCAGGAACTCCTGGGGTATATAGCAGCTCATTCTCCTAAGAGAGAGCTTGCTTTGTAATTTTCCATTGCTGATTGCCTGCAGACCATGCATTTGCCATTTTTTGGTACCCAAGAAAGCTACTTGTTGCTCATGGGTGGGGAAGGTCTGATTTAGAGGCACGGTTATGTGACAGTAGCATTCAAAATGCTATTAACACTAAACTTTGTAGTGTCAGGGCTCTGAGCAACTTTATTCAGTTATAGGTATGTGGGTTCAAAGAAATATCTGTACAATAAGTTACTATTCCCATCTTCTCTCACAGCCAAGGAATCAGGGAGAGGTATAGAAACAGTGCAGGGCTGAGTATCAAGCCTTTTGGGGACTCCCTGTATTCTATCCAGTTGCAGCAGATAGTTAGAAACCTGCATTCATCCTAAAATGAAGTTGCCAACCTTATGGCCATTGAGACTGCTCGTTGGTTCTTCCATTCTCTGAGTGTCTTTAGCACTGGGCCCCTCCCAAGAAGTATGATATTTTTTGGGTCTGGACATCAAGTATGGATAAAAACAAATAGTCCCTTCTTGCTTGCCAGTTTCCTGTGGTAGAGAAGCCAGTTACTACCGACTGATCAGGTGGACTTTAGTGGCTTCAAACTTCTCCCTCGGTAGTGCCAAGTCATTTTGAGAGGTCTCACAGGCCTGATGAAGACCAACTTTGAGAGGTTGCCTGCTTTGAAAGGTCCTAGTGATGAAACTTAAGATGTGGGTTCTACAAAAACATGAAACAATTTTGGTTTATTGGTACCAAGACCATAATATGCATTTGGAGCACTATTCCTTAGCATCGTCTTGCAAATCAATGCGCACGGTGGCTGGGTTCATACTTCAGAAGTGTCCATGGTGTTATGCTACCAACACAATTTGCATATTTTATATTAACATAACCGAATTCAAGAAGAAAATGCAACAGCTTGATCTACTTACTGTGTCTTATAGAGCTTCTCAGTTCTCTGCCATTATAAGCATTACTCAGCAGTTTGGGATTATAAATGCCTTACCTGAGTAGAATCAGAGCCTAAAATAAACTTTAAACACATTCATTGAACTCTAGTAAAAATTAAATATCATGTAATTGAAATTAGTTCTGAACCATGATGCGTCATGCATCAACTTGATGGGACAGAGACATGTACAGTTTCTTTGGTGTAACTCTACAAATATCATACATGCAGGCGTGAACATCAATAGAAATTAGCCCTGCTAAGATGATGCATTGTTCTGAATGTAAAGTAAATGTGTTAACAGAGACCAAACCTGTCCGCATTGAAATTGCAGGTACCAACTCCTATTAAAACCTCCATGGAAGGAAGTACTTGTAGTAAGAGAAGAATACTTGAGGAGGACCCTGGAACATCTGTTGCAAAATTGAACATAAGAATGACTTGCTGATTCTCATCTGAATACTTGCTTTTTTTTTTGTAGTTCTGTAACAAGGGCTTGTATTTTGATGTGTGTGTGTCACTGCAGACTCTGCAGATGTTGGTGAAGGTCAAGCTGAGAATCTACAGAATCTTGGGTGCAGTCAGCATCGCACAGAATTGGGCCCAAAGAGAAGAAAAAGAGCAGGGCAATTATGATACTTGGGGCTGTGTTATCTCTGGCTGTAACTTCATATAAAGAACAGGATCACTTCCTCTGAGTCAACAAACTGATTAAAAAAACCAAACAAACCTTAGAAGGTCAAGAAATCTATAAAACTAGGAATTTTCTTGGTAAAGATTGTTTACTGTCTAGTTGCATTGGAAACTCCTCTTTGATGTTTGGTATGTCATGTAAATGTCAGACTGCCATAAGTCTTGAAACTATAGTAGCATGTGCTGCCTGTGACACCAATAGGGGGAAAAAAATCCATAAAATGCTTGGTTGATGCCTCTTCCATTGAGTGGAGACTGTAATAGTAATTTATTTAACCCTGCTAAGAATCTGGTCTGAGAGAACAGCTCATTAACCGATATTTTTCTTATTGCAGGAACTTGCAAAGCAATTACAGACTTTCTGTAGGTACAGAATAATGATTATTAAAAGTTTTTTGAGAGTTCAAAGAATGGTAAAAGTGTGAAATATGGTACAGCCATTAATTTGGGAGCACTTGGAAATGTTCAGATCAAAGGCACAAGATAAGCTCTAATTATCTATTTAGTCTTTCAGTTATACTGCAAATATAACAGTTTTTAACGTGCGCTTAGCCTCTGATATGCATCAATCTTGAAATGCATGTAATACTTTGTATTTGTTGATACTGGTCAACAATAGGATGTGGAGGGGCGGGGGGTCAACAACAGCATGCTGGGGTTTCTTTGTTTTTGTTTGTTTGTTTTTGCTTTACTTTTGAAAATCCAGTAAAAACTGGTAAGGGAAATAGCTTGAAATACATGTAAGAATGTTGATAATCAGCACATCTTTCTGAATGACTCACTGCTCCACACCGTTTGCCAGAGACCAGGAAAAATAGGAGCATTCTCCAAGAGAAGGAAGCAAGGGAGGAAGTATTACACCTACCAGCCTTGACTCTAGAGCAGGCTCTGGAATCTTCAAACCTGGCCTCTAAAGTTGCACCCAAATCTGTATAGACAAATGGGGTATGTCTTGATGCAGTTTTAGAAGCTAGACTTGAACATTTAAAGTCCAAGTGTTCTAGGAAAAAAGGTTTCCAGAGGGTACCCATCCAATTTCTGTATGTACTTAATGCAGCGCATGCCTTTGAACACAAAGCCGGCTCTCGTGCTTTCATACATCTCATCCTGTACTCTGGCGGATCAGCGTAAGAGCTTCAAGGTTAGAGTAAGATGAAGAAAAAGCACTTAGACACAGGCCTTTCTAATTTTATCCCTCTGGCTCCTTTCTTTAGTTAGCTGGAAGCAATAAAGCATAACTAAATGCCTCCCTAAGAGGCAAAAACACTGGTGCAGGGCGGAAGTGGTGAATGAGTCAAATATTTAGCAAATAGTCTCCATCAAACGGAATTTTTTGGGTTAAGCAATATTTGGTATGTGGCTGTGGAGGTGGGGATAGATTCTGTTTAAACTAAGTTGGGTTGTACATCTTTGTCAGAGCAAACGTTACACTGACCTTTACATACTCCCACACTAAGTTTCCTTGATGCTGGTCAATGGTTGTAAAAGGGCCTTACTGTTAATGAGAATAAGATCCTTCCTGTCTTTTACCTGTGGATCTCCAAATATTAACAACCTAGACCTCACAAGCAACAGAAGGCTGACAAATTCTATTAGTTCCTGTTTCAGAAGCTTAAATGGAGGCGCACACAAGCTGCATCTTTCCCAAGAGCTGAAAACAGAACCAGCAGCTCTTGATTCCCAATTATCCTTTGATCAGTCACTGCAACATGCCATCTCTAAAGACACGGAGGGAGGAACATTTCTTAAGAAATATGGTTCAACCAACTTGGGATCATTGCTATAAAAAGGAGCAGGTAAACAGAAGTGACTAAACTACCATTGCATCACAATGTGGTACACCTAAATCTTGTTCTACACACAATTTTATGTGGCTCATGTTAGTAAGGTAAGCTAGTTCAGAGTAAAGATAACGCCCTACCCAAATTTCAGTGGCTATCTGGTCTTGTGCATTGATACTTAACCCTGAAGACTGGGGGCCTGAAAAGAGCTAGCAGATCACATGGAACTGGCTCCTTCCTGTTTCCAAGTTTTTCTAAATTGAAAGCACCTCTAAGCTCTTCATTGTGAAGAAGAAATGAATTGCAGCAAAACAAAGAACTAGGCTTGCTGTCCACATTACGGCCTCTTGCGCTTGCCCGCAGGAAAGGAGGATAACATACACAACTAAGTTGCTGGTGAGAATAATGGTGCTCCCCATGTTCTATGGCTTAGAAACCACCAATACCAGCACCCATGTAGCTGCAGTGTCCCCAGAGGCAAAACTAGCAATTTTCGACCCCTGGGCAGAGATACTGAAGAACAGGTAACTAGGGAGACACTCAGAGGCTGACTGGTCTTGGCACTCAGATTTTCCCAAGTAGGCAAGGCCTCAGGAAGGAGTGACACTGCTGCTCCTAGTTGGAACTGGAAAAACTTGCCCTTTTGTGGGAGAGGAGCATCCAGGAGAGAAGAGCATCAGGCTTCTGCCAGTATGGGCAATGGAGCTTGAAAAAGAGCCAGGTTGAATATAGAGAAGAAGAAGATCAGTGACAGTAAAACTTCTGCCAAGGAAAAAAGAGTAGTTTTGAGAAAAAAGAGTGCTTATATGACAATAGTATAAAGAAAGGAGTCACAGAGCCTGTGGGAGGGGAACAGAACAGATGGAAGGGAGAGCTTCAGAGAAAAGCCAAGGGAAACCGTGTGATTATTTTCAAATAGGGCAAAAATGCACAAAGTGCTTAGTGTATTCAGGGCATCTCAAATGGATAAATGCCTTTGTGGGACTCCTAGCCATAGCAACTCACATTGACTTTAATAGGGTCAGGATTTCACTCCTCTGCTTTTCCTTGTAAAAAAAACTATAGTTGCTCTAGGGATATTTTTTCAACACCGTCTCCCCAGATGTGAGGAGGGTTGGCCTCCAGAATATTTGGTTAAATCGCTGAGAAGTTATTGGAAGAAACAAGTGCAGATAATAAGGATGAAAGGAACTATAAAACTATGGATCCTTCTGTTGAGGCTGTGTGAGTACTGACAGAAATATCTCAGCCAAAGAAATGAAGCTGAATCAAGCCAGGTCTGTTCCATTGGGTTTCAGTTAATGCAAAGTAACCATTTTCAATGTGGATAAAAGTCTTTATCAGCTCTCTCACAAGGAGGAAACTAATGGATGCCTACATATCGGGATCAAAGAAAAGGTGCTGGAATTTAAAATAGACAATGGACACTCCATGGGAACATAGTTGATCCTGCAGATTGTCTGAGAACTATTTGCTTTGAATGTTTGTGTGTCTGACTCTTTGTTCCTGTTATAGTATTGTTTCTTACCATAGGATGACTAAAGCTTTTATTAATAGATAAAGGAAAACTGAAGAGATTTTAAGACGGTACTTGTCAAACACTTCTGGTACCAGCCTTTCCTCATATACATATTTGCCTTGGAATCAACAAGAGGTTTGCTTTCCAGAAATATTCTAGCAGTTGAAAAAGCATGTGTATGAATATTTATGGCAAGTGAATAAAAAAAAAAGATCACGAACATTTGCAGATCCTTCTGACTCTATTTTCTCAGAGTTAGCTGTGAACCATACCTAACCTAGCCACAGTTATGGTTAGGTTGATCTAAATGTAATGCTTTTACATTTAGGCTTCTCTAAGAAAATTTGTAATCTCTCCAAACACTAATTCTGCTCTGATGTCATATACAACTGCTGTCCTCATACTGGGAGGCTATTTCATGCTACAAGCATGTATTAATCATTGGTGACTTCCAGACAGCCTGGACAGTGCCTGCACATTTTAAATCATATGAAATATATTATTTTATTTCATGTAATAGATTTCATCTGATCATATATTTTTACTTACTTGTTGTTAGATGTCATTAATCTCTACTGCTTACTCTACAGACCCTACTTTCTCTTTGGAATCAGTTTATACCTGGCACAAATCTGATGTGTTCTTCAACTAACTAGTATAGGAACTAATCTTAAGTTTCTGTTGTATGCAGCATTATCTCATTTACAATTATTAATACACTCAACAATTAAAGTAAGTGATATCCTTGGAAATATATCACCTTACAAAGTATAGTGTGAGTCCTGTAACTAATGATTATTTTTATTGTTCCTTCATTTTTTGTCACCGTAGAAGGGTCTGTAGTAGACATTAAGCTGCTTTTACTGTGGCATAAGTGGGCTGAATTCTGTTGAAGATGTTTGCACCTAGTTGCCAAAATCTTCAGCTTTAACTTGTTATGAGAAAACAAACTAAAACTTGAACAAAAGTCTAAGATAGTGATAGAACATGAATGTGGCTCCAAATACAAATGGACATTTGCACTGACTTCAGGCCAGTGGCCCTCAGCCTTTTTTGTACCAGGACCCATTTGTAAACATCGATGGCCAGCCCCAACCTAGTAAATAGTTTAAGTAAAAAAAACACACAAGTATGTAGTTTAAGTAGAAAATGCACAAGTAATTTGGCCCTACAGACTACAAAATTAAAGCAGCTCAACAGTCTTAATGTTAAATACAGAAATTA